>NC_091123.1:129188792-129560459 GCF_040183065.1 Periplaneta americana | reverse complement strand
GAATGCTAAGAGTGGTTTCACTAGGCATGTGTGGAAACTGGCACCGATGAAAAATTCACATGTCATCAACGCGAGTAAGCATATTATAAAATATACAGGCGGTTTCCGAATTGGTGTTACGAACTTTCAGGGATGATGGCGAAGGGTATATGTATCAATTTGAGATAAGGAACCATGGTCCGGAAATGACTGAGTCGAAAGTTATAAGCAGAAATAGTTGTGTGGAAATGGAATTGTAATTTGGCACCACGCGCCCTCTTTCCCCTAACCTTTGGAACAGTTGTGAAAAAATGGTATGGGCCGGATGTATCCTACGTGGGTACACAATTTGTGAGCTTGTCTACTGTTCCCATTGGCTAATCCGTATTCGAAAATCAGGTCTGCTTATTCCGCTCTCGTGTACTCTTCCATTTCACTAGGACTGACCGAATGTACGAGTTGCAACTTTCCGGACCATGGTTCCTTATCTCAAAGTGATACATGTACCATTCGCCATCATCCCTGAAAGTTTGTAACACCAATTCAGAAACACCCTGTATACAGGCATGAGGAAAATTTGTGTTGTGAAGTGTTAAAGTGTTTCCTATGTTTCTCATATTAGGTCGAAATCTCCCCCAATATGGGAGAAAACATTTCGGCATCAATTTGTACTTTTTTAATACAGTGATATAAACATTATTACGTTGACACAAGATATGTGAAATATACGGAAAACATGGTCGTACGTATTAGGAGAAAAAAGTTACAATAAAATTTGCATAAAATCGTGCCAAATTAACATTTTTCCTTAGCGTGTCGAGATGTTCTTAATCGACCTTATTTTATGAAAATATTATGCCTTAAAACTGTATTGTGTTTCAAAATTAGATGTTTAACGTTCACATACTGCAGAAATTTATCACAAGATTCTATTAATAATCATCTGAACCCCTGACTTATCTGAGTTTCATGTCCCGGTTGAGTCAAGCTTCATAGATTAACAAGCTTGGCGTTCTTCGCTTTCAGGTGGAGCAACGTATATTGCCAATTTACGTAATCATTAGCACCATCAGACAGTCAGAAAAAAATGTATTTTATTGAAGGAGAAATCTGTAAGCATACGCCTATATAGTAATTACACATATAATTAAATTAGAGTGGAGCGCTGTGCCAAGCCGAGGGTGGGAGGTCGTAACTGCAGGTGTTAATGAGAGAAACCAATTGGTTGTGACATTACGCAACCCTGGCGATGTGAGTGACCTCCGCAGGGCCTGCCCGCGTCTGATTGGCGCGTTACTAAAGTATCACTTTTGTGGCAGAGCAACCTGTTCACTCAACAATGCAAGTGTTATTGAACCAGTACAATAGTTTTAGGCTATGCAGAGTCGGAGAAACAAACTACTTGCACTGTTACGACGTTTCGGCAACCGTTGCAATAGATCCAGTACATCCAGTATTACAACATTTAGAAAACAACTAAGGAACTCAGTGACAGACTGGAATAGCCTAAATAATAATAATAATAATAATAATAATAATAATAATAATAATAATAATAATAATAATAATAATAATAATATCTTTTGGTACCAGAATCTTCTGATAAAATGAAAAACTCAAGCTAAGTGAAACCTGACAACGAAATATGGACTCCGCAACATTAGTGAAAAAGGAAGCTGAAGTCCATGCAGAAAAATGCGACTTGTGTGTCCACAATTTCGTACTGTTTGGAGACTATCATCTCACCTTGTCCCTTTGTCAATATCTGCATGAAGGTCCATTAAACACTGGCTTTATTCGTTACGTTTCCCTTGTTGTCATAAGAGAATATTTTGTGATTTTAAAATAACATGATAATAATTTAGAAATCTTCTCACCATTCGTGAACTGCCACAGGGACATAGAGTACTTAACTATATAAATGTTTACATGTTCATTAAACCTTGATTTTGTTCTGACAATTAAACTCCTACAAGTACAAGTACATAGCTACAAATACATGTTTACATTATTGGAAATTACCTAGTTTTAGAGAGAAAGGTAAGCGTTACAAAAAAAGTAAAGAATGCTAATGAATTTAGTCTCATTTCGAATATAGGAGAGCAATTGATCTTTTCAATGCAGCTAAGGTTATAATCGGAATAATAGATGTAGGTATTCCAAGCCTCTTAAACATATCTTTCATGAAGAGAGTAGCGGTACCTCTTGCTCCAACCAGAAGTCCTATTACTTCAAGCTCTTTTAGGCGGTACTTTTGGAAGTAATAGCGAATGATGTCCTAACTAGAAGAATATTTGCTAGAAATTTTAATCTGTTTGTATGCTATGTGTAGTTATTTTTTGTTACCTTTCATGTTCTTAATTTCATTTTTCTGTTCGTTTACTATGTTACCCTTTTGAAATCTATCCCGTTCTTTTCTGTCAATTCTTTCTTTTGTCTCTGTATTATGCTTTGTCCAATAAGGCACTCCTATGGTTGGGAAAGTTGAAATTGTTTTCTTTTTTAATAAAGAAATAGAAATAAAAGTAAACAGCGTAACAAATTGTAACTATTTTTACGATGGGCATGTGATACATGTTTTCTATGTAATTTGAACCTCCTGAATACGAATATGAAAAAAAAAACAGTTGTTGGTTACGGGTTTTTGAGAAATTTTTGAGTTTATAAACAGGGTGTTTAAAAAATACGGGGTATAATTTCAGGTATGTATTTCCCACATGTAGACAATCAAAATAGTTCATTACAACATGTGTCCGGAAATGCTTTATTTCCGAGTTATGGCCTTCACAACATTGAAATTCACCGGAACGTTTTTCTTTCCGCAGGTCGTTGCCGTCAAAGGAGACATTAAGAGGGCACTCTGACAGTTCATTCCGAGGCGAAGGTTACATTCAATGTTGTGCGACATGTATTCAAATCAAGAGCTGGCAGAGATACACTTCATGTACGGTAAGGCGGACGGCAATGCTGCGCTGGCTCGTCGTTTGTACCAGGAGAGGTATCCACAGCGACAATGTCCAGATCTGAAGACATTTGTACGTCTCCATTACCGTCTGTGCGAGTATGGAAAATTTGACTCTCCTGGTTTGGGAAGGGGACGACCAAGATCTACAACTCCAGAAGTATAGGAGGAGATTCTGGAGGCTGTGAACATGACTCCTATCAGCACACGAAGTGTAGCGTTGCAAGTCAATATTCCTCATACGTCTGTCTGGAGACTGTTGAAAGAGTATCAATTGTATCCTTATCATTTGCAACGTGTACAGGCCCTGTCACCAGCAGTTACCCTGCACGAGTTAGGTGATTCTTGCAGTAGTTTGGTGTAAATCCGAACTTTCCTGCCTTAGTATTATTTACAGATGAAGCACAGTTCACACGAGATGGCATAACAAATTTTACACAATCAGCATGTATGGGCGTATGAAAACCCACGTGCAACTGTTCCATCTCATCACCAGGTGCGGTTCTCCCTCAACAAGTGGGTCGGTATCATTGGTGATCGATTAGTTGGACCCCATGTACTTGTAAACAGACTTACGGGGCAGGCGTACACAAACTTCCTGGAAAACACCATAGGCCTACCTCATGTTTTAGAAGACACTCCACCACTCCACTGATCAATCGTCAACACATTCACTTCTTGCATGATGGCGCTCCTGCACACTTCAGTCGTACGGCTCGCCGGTACTTGGATCGAAGGTTTCCTGATCGATGGATGGATAGGTAGAGGTGGCCCAATTGCTTGGCCTCCACGCTCACCTGATCTGAACCCTCTCGATTTCTACTTGTGGGGCCATTTAAAATCATTGGTTTATTCGTCTCCGGTGCCTGATTTGGAATCCCTTCGGAATCGAATTGTGGCATGTTCTGAGGACATACGCAAACCTCCTGGAGTTTGGGATCGTGTTCGCAGGTCAATGAGACATCGATGTGAGGTCTGTATTCAAGCAGGAGGTGGACATTTTGAAAATCTTCTGTAATGACAACGACCTGCGGAAAGAAAAACGTTCCGGCGAATTTCAATGTTGTGAAGGCCATAACTCGGAAATGAAGCATTTCCGGACACATGTTGTAATGAACTATTTTGATTGTCTACATGTGGGAAATACACACCTGAAATTATGCCCCGTATTTTTTAAACACCCTGTATATTCAAAATACTGCTTTATATAATGACAATAGGGTTAAATATTCACTGTTAAGAAGATTAAAGATTTCTTTTTCTGCATTTTCTTTCATACTGGGCGTCAGATAAAATCACGACTTGAAGTTCAACAATACTCTGCTAGCATATTAGTACTCCATTCTCCTTGGTATCTTTTTTTCCATAGTTGAAATTTCTGGATAAAAGCGCTCACCATGCTCATCACTGAAATCGCCACAATTTTCGGGAAAGAAGTCAAGATGGAAGTGAAGGAAGTGAATTTTCAGGCACATGTTACAACCTATAGTTTCATACGCCAACAGTAAATTTTGCACTAGTTATTCATAGTTCTTACTTCTACCACAGTCTAGTATATACAGTTACGAAGCTTGAGTTTTGAGGGTGCTAGGTAGAATTGACTGTGCCGGTACTATTTCGCATTATCTGTAATAAAGCGATATTAGCGATCCTAGTGGTTAGCAACTATCTATGGATGCATATTTACTACAAATTGAGCTTCGAGACTGTATATACTAGACTGTGCTTCTACGGTTACCCAGAAAATTTAATACAACCTCCTTGAGCGCAATCCAGGCGGCTTTCTCTTTTCCTTCCAACAAAGATTCGGAGGATTGTCTTTCATTATTTGTCTAATTTTTGGTCCATTGAAAACTCCCTTTTGTATTTTCGAGTCATTAATAGGAGGAAATTTTTCCTGTATATGTTTAAATGCTTCAGTTTTATGATTCATCCCTTTAACAAAATTCTTTATTAACCTTAACTTAATGTGTGAAGAGAATAAAATTACATTATTTTGAGGTACAAGGGGTTGATGTATAATATTTTTCTTTCCTGGCTCCAGTGATTGTCGTTTTATTTTATAATGCTTATCTCGAGCGGAACTGTCCCATTCGCACAGAAAGCAGCAAAATTTTGTGTAGCCTAATTGCATTCCAAGTAGCAATGCTACAACCTTCAAATTCGCACATATAAACCATTCGTACTTTGAATATTATCATTAAAGCACACTTTAAAGAAATACACGTCTTACACAGAATATTAACACTACGGAAATTTTCTGGTAAACTGAAGCGATTTCATATTGCGAATCTGTTTCTCCCCCTGGAACCGAAAAGAGCAATAAAACAATTTCCGCTTCTACAAGTCATTTTGACGAGGTGATCTATTTCAAAATATAAACTGCAGTAATGTCATTAAAGCTCACAGTGAAAGAAATGCACATCAAGTAAAATCAGGTAAACTCAAGCGAATTCATATCGAGAACCTGTTTCTCCCCCCCCCTCCAAATAGACTCGTAAAAGGACAATAAAATAATTTTCGTTTCTACAAGTGCTTCTAACATGGTCACCTACTTATATTAATATTGCTTTCACATAATGAATCGTCAGATTTGTAAAACAAAGTAGTTACACACGAAATACGGTGATTTTTCAAATAGAATGCATATAAAAAGAATTATATTATGCATCTCTAAAATCTAAACTGATGGAACATTTTGATTGTTATTTTTGAATTCAGGACGTCTAAATTAGTAAGAATTTGTTAGATAATATTACAAATTGTCTTCTATATTCATAGATTTTTTTACCTGTAAGTGTTCTTAAACGCCTTCAATTTATGATGTTCTTTTAAAGGCGATACTTAACATTAAAATGACTATCACTGGATCATGTTCTTCAAATACCTTGAAATCGAATTAAATAGTGACATAAATCTATACATCGAGGTCAGCCAATAGATGATTTAAGGTTTTGAAACTTCATGCTACCTCAGGGATACAATCTAAAACAATAAGTATCTGATCATTGAGAGCAAGGTCATAATTCAGAAAATCGCGGTAAACGCAATTATAACTTACGGAGTCAAGTCTCTGGTGGAAATAATATTCAAAACTACAGTTATTAAGGACAACAGAAATGAGGTTTTCAAGAATAATTCAAGGTTATATTATGGGAATAAATCTGTATGCAGAGCGCAGAGAAGGCAGGCGAGATACAGATTTCGGAAAATGCGTCAAAATTAACAGAAAAAAATGAAATAAACTAATTTCAAACCAAAAAAAAAAGTTAAATTCTGATATCCAGGCTATCGATCAGATAGAAGACCACTCATGAGAAAAACCGCGACAGAAAAGTCGGTGGCAACTAGTTGTCTTCTATGAAAAACTAGATACGAAAAGAAGAAAGGGGCTTTTATCATTGCAAATAATGATAAGAAAAGTACCTTGAGTTAACTATTAAGAAATAATAGCCCTGAGCAAGAATTCGATTAACGAATAAATAAATAAATAAGAATAAGTCGTAGTTCTTACTCGATAATTGAATTAATAGAAACTCCCTCTCATATAAAACGGGCTGTAGTTAAGTTACTTACTAGCTGATTAAATTTCCTTTATTTTTGCATGTTCAATTGGTCTGGCGACGTTTCAGCTAAATGAAGTCATTGCACGAAATGTATTCCATAAATGGATTTTTAATGATAACTTTCAAAAATAATTGTAAAGAAATGTCCTACCTGAGGCGAAGGTAAGTTAATCTGTAATTTTGTTCTGCAGCAATTACTGCAAACATTACATATCTCTTGCGAGTATCCATTATTTCTGTCAAACACTGTTCAGCTCTGAACAAACAATGTTTAAGCATTGCCTTCCATTTAACAAGCATTTTAATATAACGTTAGTAGTTCTAAATTTTGTTTCAGACTTTCGTGAAAGAATATGTTTGCAATTAATTACCTTGTTTTAAGATGTGAAACCTGTATTAAACGACCACGGATAATTTTATTATATGAAATTAAGAATTGTGGTCGCTTAAAAGGGGAAAGACTTTTTGCACAAGTAATAAGTTGAACTACTGTACGTTTATCAAATGAAAAATCTAGAATTGTATTGGTTATGTTTTTATAATAATTTGTGTACACAACTTTATTAGAATTGTATTATTATTTTCGCTTTTGAAAATCATAAATTGAACTCTGTCTCATTTTATTACATCTTTTTACATTATTCCATTCTCTTAAGTATACCTCAGCATAATTAAGAAGTCCATTTATATGTTCTTCAGTCGCATAGCATTTCAATGGAATTTCACTCGCTTTTAAAACTGAATTAATCTGAGATTTGGCACATTTAAATGCTTCCTTTATTTTTTATCTGATGAATCAATTTTAATTTCGCAAATCATTTTGACTCGATCATCCAAAGATAACATAATTCTTATTTCACTGATCTAGTTTTTACTCGTAATACACAATGCCAGAAAAAAATTAAACTTTGAAACAAGGGAGCAAATACTGTACAGGTAATCCTTAGTCAGTCCTTGAAGCCCTGTGCTGCGGTCACAATCCTTACCAAAAACCTCATTTTCTCTAGAAATTACCATATTCCTTAGAAGATTAAAAGATGGGATAGTTAAGAACGTTGCCAAATTTCATTTTAACCTTGGAAGATACAGTAAAGTAATTCTATGAAGTTCATAGAACTCATGTAATATATTAAACTACTGCATTTTAAAATTGTATGAGTATTCTATAATTTAAATTTTGAAATCTAATCTCTTAAGAGACAATAGGACTGAGCTTTTCCAAAAAATGGCCAAAATATTATTTTCCAGATTTTGTAAGAAAATAATCCTTCGGAGCTTAGGAAGTTAACAGTAAGCGGTCTTGTGCCGTACGTCTTCTTTTAGCTGTAGGAGCGATTTTTATTTTGGACTGCTCCATGTAGCCTATCAGTATTTTATCTCTTTTAACAAATTTGCCTTTTTCTCGAAACTATGTTCTTGATCTTCAAAATGTTCCATGCGTATGCTGTTTTCACAAAACTCAATGAAAACATTCGTACGTGTCCATAAATATATTTTCTTAGATCTAACATTGAGACATTTTAAGAATAATTAAAACTGGGAACTAAAAATTAATATATAAACAAAATCTATGAATAAATAAATATCTGATTTTCAATAATTTATTGTGACCAAACCTAGCTAGATACAATATTTTTCAATGTTAAAATATTGGCCGTCAATCTGGGTCCATATAAAAAAATACGAGATTGCATGAGGAGGTCAGAGAACAGATATTTCCTCCTATATTATATTTGTATATTTTAGTGACATTTTGTACCCCCAATTGATGAATATTAAGTAAAGTAAAGGCAATCTCATGACAGGCCAAGACGGCCCAGAGGATGGGGCGAAAAGTTAAGGCTCCCACCTTTACAGACAATCGGCATGTAATGGCAGTAGGGGCGTCAATCCTACGTGCCTGTCGTCTTTACCCCAAGGGAAGCGTCCCTGGTACTCATTTCTGTTAGAGGCTGAGCAGACCCCAGGGTCATAGTGCGGCTGGAAGGATTAGATCAATGGAAAAATTCATGACACCTTCTGGAATCGAAACTGCGACCTTCCGGCTTTGTAGCGTTACGCCTTAACCGAGACGCTACCGCGCGCCCCCTTGATGAATATTATTGTTTCTAATTTAATATATTCTAGTCACTCCTACTATTGTGTCAAACATCTCATTTGGGCAACTTCAATTCGTGTATCAATAAATCAATACAATATAATAGTACTGGTTTTCTAACTGTATTATAAAACCTTACTAGAACATCTACATGGGCCTAACTTCATGAGCAAGCATATGGTGCGTTGCTCCACAAGATCATCTGTGATGATGTTTTGCCTCCCACTGCGCTCCTCGTCATGCACATTTTGGCGTTCTGCTGAAAATTGTCTACAGCAGCGACGCACCATCTGCTTGCCCATAGACCTGGCACAGCTGACGATCAATTTCAATCGGCGCTATGCCCTGTGCATTCAAGAACTTTATCACTGACCGCACTTCACGCGGCGGGAGCTGGAATAGGAACGTCCATCTTCAAGCAACGCAACGAAGCTACTGAGAGCACTCGGGAAGTTCCGCTAGCGAATGCGCTATGCCAGGATATTACTCTATCACGTACACGCAGTCGCTTCGCGCAACATATGGTTTGCTAGGTGTGGGATGAGTGGGAATGTTACTTTATGAACGGGCCTCGTATTCTCATTTGTTTTCTGAAATTCCTTTTTAAGACTCCATTAATATAATTGTATCTTTGAACTGGTTTTTATATTTCCTCTTTCCTTACATTACCTACTACACACCCCAGATAATTGAAAGGAATTCGCTTGTTCAATAAATAATTATTTCCCGTATAGGCCTAACTACAGTATTTTTTCTCTTATCAAATAATTTCTTTCAAAGGCTACTATTTTTGTTTTACCAAGAGATATGCACATATTGTACACCGAATCAGTGCGAATGAAATGAAGTTTTCTAGAAGAACTGCAAGTTACAATGGATTAGTCAGTAAGAAAATATTAATATCTTAGAAGAATTAAAAAACGATCCAATTTTAGAGAACATTCAACATTATAGAACCAAATGAAGATTTTATGCTCTTCGGATAAATTCTGAGGGATTATTTTCCCAAATACTGAGCTATCATCCACGAGAAGAAAGATCCTCAAGGCGCCGTTAAAACGGTGGAATGAGACCTTAACGGCTCATTAGGCCTATTACATGAGAGGAAGAAGAAATGTTTATTCAAAACAGGACAATTAAGAACGAATTTGTTAGTTTTTATATTACAACATATTTACAGTTTAATGTCCCAAAGCTTATTTGATGTCACCAATATTACGTGATACAATGTCACGAATTAGATTAAAATGATTGCAAGGAACTGATACAGTCACTTCCGTGTTACACTCTGTAGGTATGCCATCGTCCTAAATGTAGTCAGCGGCTTCTTTTAGGCAATTTCACGGACTTTCAAAGTGTAAAAAGTTTTCTCGTTACCAGCCAAGTATTTCAACCACGCTTATCTAAAACCCGTTTGTAAATTACGGCACTATGACGGTTTTTGGGGATCTCACAATCCAGCTTCTTTTTGTGGCCATCATTTCGCCACACGAATTTTCTAGCCGTCGTATAATTCGCTTGATAACTCTGCTTAAAGCAGTGTTATAATCTTTAAATTATCTCCTGAGAGCTGCGCATTCCTTGAGAGGATCAAGTGTTTAGAATCAGTTTTCCAACGTTGTCACTCAACCACCACAACGCACGTATGAGAAGGCTGTATTATTCCTTAAGGTAGTTAATTTCCCCTTCCCTCTTAGCGGGAGAGGACACCCATTTAACAAAATTGAAGCACGCGTATTAAATTTTATATTCCCGCTGCCTGCAGTAGGGCCTAGCTTTGTAATGTGAACCAAATATTACCTACGGTTACGAACCAATGAAACAGAACTTAGCTCCCAGAAAAATTACAGAAAATAGGAAAATCTATTTAGCTAATTGCTTCTATTTTCTTATTTCCCTTGTATTTCATTTCTTGTATTTGGCTATTTATTTCATATTAAATGTTAGAAGATTTGATTTTATACATCGGTAGAGATGGCCAAGGAGGTGAGACGGCCAACCGCTCTCATTTTTATTTTAATCATCTGATTCCAATGAAAATCGGTTTGCCGCCGAATGTTAATTAAACGAAGTGATTGTTGCACCTGAGAAAATATAAGGTTATTATTTCTGCAATTTGTAGCCGTTTGTGATTTTGTAAGCAAGCAATAATTTTACACCTCCTAAAATAATAGAAAAGTACTGCATTTTGTGAGAAAATTTGCTGGAAACATTATTAAGTGAACGACTACAAATATTATTAGAAAATGCAGGCTCTAAATTTCTAAGATTTTATAAGAAAATGAACTCACGATTGGACAAAAATTACAAGGTACCACAACAAGACTTATTAGAACTTAAATATCTGATAAAAGTATAAAAAAGGTTACTAATATTTTTCAAACCAGTTTTATTAACGTATGAAAAAAAAAGACAAAAAAATTCCGCAGTTACATCATTTGGTAACCATAACATTATGATCTCTCCGACATCTTTAATAATTTTCCTGCATGTAATAAACACTTACGTCTGAAAACTAGACTACTCTCAGACATGTAGAGTTGTTTATTTTAATACAATTAATTTTTTTTGTCTGTATAAAATATATTAAAATTTACATAATGGTTTGTGACCTATTTTTTCTATTTTCAAAGAAATGGGAATTATTGTAGTCTACCGTTTGCATAAATGTATGTTAAATCAGTGTACAAAATTTCAGAATTCTTTCTCTAATGGTTGTGGAGTTATGAAATAATATGAGTGAAAATGTTCAAATATTAGAAAATTTAATTTAAAATAAAAAGTGAATTCTAAAAAATATTATTAGTAACCTTTTTTATACTTTTATCAGATATTTAAGTTCTAATAAGTCTTGTTGTGGTACCTTGTAATTTTTGTCCAATTGTGAGTTCATTTCCTTATAAAATATTAGAAATTTAGAGCCTGCATTTTCTGATAATATTTGTGGTCGTTCACGTACTGTACATATACCTTTAAAAGTATCGATTTTTTATCATTATTGCTAGATGCCGCCAAGATATAGAGCAAAGCTAGGCTGCAACCACGTCTTTGGGATGAAGATGACTTAAACCGTGCTTCTGAAGCCGTTAAATATGATACTTCTGTACGTCACTCTTCATTACATTTAATATTAGAAGAAAAGCCATGTAAAAAGAGTCAAAACAGGAAATTCTACAAACGGTGAAATGGGCCAAGTGATTGTTTCCGTAATGAGATAACTGACCAAAGCAATGAATGTGTAGGATAACTTATGATGAGACTTATAAATGAGACAAATGAAAAAGTTGATTGATGAAGTTGTACGTTACCAAAGATGGCTGCACATGACATATTCTGTGGCAAATGAAATTACAAAGAAGAATAATGGAAAATATTGTTACTTTGGCCTTTTCGAATTTAGTTTCATTAACATGTTCATAAGCGTTTCAATTTCTTTCTGTGTTATTTTAAGGAAAATTCACTAAAAGAGGAGAAAAGAATCAAGCTGTTGAAAAATTCCAAACAACTATAATTATGTACTTAAACACTATATTTGTGTGTCAATTACATCAAACCCCATTGTTTTGCAAAATACTGTTATGCATTTACTTAAAAATGATGGTGGTCATCTATCCCTATATCCTATGGTCATCTCACCCATCCATGTTGGAAGAGATGGTCAGTAGCTTATTATATTTCAAACGCGTTTTTTTATTGCATTAGTGAATTCTATGCGCCCTGAGGCACTATAGTGGTGAGATATAACCTTGCAGGAACATATTTACTTTTTTTCGTATTTCTTTACCAAACGGTTATTCTGTTCTATGTGATTTAGAAAACTGTGGCCATCTAACCCGGAATTACCCTATTCGGTTACATTATAACCTTCAGAACTATCATATCGTACCAATGTGACAAATTGTCGTAGACTTCGTGAAAATTCATTACGCGAATTATTGGATCTAACAGTCCTTAGCGTCTCAATGAAATCTTGCTAACATACTAAGAGCCCGTTGTATAAAGCGTTTGAACCGAGATTAAGGGTTAAAAATGGCCGCCAGTCAAGTTGAATCTAGATTTTCTCTTGTATATACTTTAATCTAAGTTCTCGAAATTTCTCCGATTAATATCCTTGAACCTGGGTCCAAAGCATCCATATTTAATATTTAGGCGGTTCAGAAGTATAAAGCAAGAGTTTTCGTGTACCCTAACTGTGTACAACAACTTTATTGAGGTGAATTTAGTCTATTTTGAATGATAGTTATTTAAATAATATTGTTTAAAGGTTGTGGAGTTTATTATTTAGCAGAAGTGAGATTGTGGACATCAGTAATAAAGAATGTTAGCCTACATTCGAAATACAAACGTCTATTTTTGTTTATCACTTAAAAATAAACATGCATGAAATTTTTTATAATCTAATGAATTTCGAGTTTCTGAAAAAATAAATAAATGTGTAAGTAATAAGAAATTTGTATCTTACAGAATAATTAATATCGTCGTTGTTTCCGCAATAACTCCTATTTACAAAATATATAATTTTTCAGTAGGAGGAAAAAACACATTTATTCATCCTATGGCAGCCGTACATAGGGGATTGTGAATTCTTACATTTTCGAAAGATAGAAATATAATTACATATAGGAGATTTTATTATTTGCTGTATCACTATTTAAGCTATTTAACAGAGCATAAATCTGAAAATCGATAAATATGTCACATAGGAGTTATTGCAGGAACAACGACCTCGATATGTAACGTGTGTCGCTTATATATTTGTAAAGTTATTTCATCTCTCACTCTCATTTAGTCATCAAGTAACGCAAAGAAAATAAGACATCTCAAATTGCAGAACACCTTTTTCTTTATTTTTATCTTGTTTTAGAGGAAAGCAATAGTATACAATAGTGAAATAGACGACGCATAATGGACCTAGTTCTTGGCAGTGGAATTATCTAGTAGAATGTCACTCGACCTAATTACCTTCTGTAATTGAAGTTCACTTTTAAACTCATGTTTGTTGTCGTTAAATAATTACATCTTGACATGCGGTCTCGAAATAATAATCATGACAACAAAAATTTGTTAAACACAATTAAATTACAGGAAAGCTATCAACACTTATGATATTACCGTACAGTTGATAATTAGTATAGGTCACATACAGTTGGATATCATACAAACATTAGTAGTGGTTCCAGTAACAGCAGTGACATCGAAGAAAACAAAACTATAATTCTTGTGGAGTTTCATGATATAACATGCAATGATTTTGGAGGTATATTACTAAAGTACAGGTTTCTTCTGCCACATTTACAACAGTCGTCTTGGGAAAATAAAACAACTAGGCCTACGAGATTCGGGTCAACAAATGATCTGTCGTAACAAAATCTTAGGAGGAAATGAAAAAACGATCATTAACAACGCCAGTAACCCGTTTTAAATGTTACGCAATCTAGTCAGTGACTTCATGAATTTATTCACATTATTGTAACCATTAAGAAAAGGAAATGTATAAACTTTATAATTACCGAGTGTATTTATCGCTGTCAGCTCAAGTCTACATCCTGTCATTGAGAACAAAGGATTTTTCTACATAGATATCTATTAGTATAAATAGTAATATGCGTTACAAGAGCGGTATGTTGAAGTTTTCATGTTCGAGGAAAAGTTTGAAAAAGCGAAACGTAGTCGAGCTTTTTTCATTTCCGAGAGTTGAAAGAAAACATACCGCTCGTGTATCGTACATCATTTTGTGCAAGATCGTTTATTACATACCTGAAAGAGGAATTTCTAATTAGTTGCAATGAAATCTCCATCTTGGTTTCTGTTCAATGACGACAATTTTGGAAAACAAAAATATCTATCTTCAACATCGTTGCTTTAAAATGTTTTCTGTGTTTACTATATTCCAGCAGGCCGTGATATACGTCTGTCTTTTTTCCCCCCAGTCTATAAATACGAACTTAAAACAAACGGCTTCCTTAATGTTACGTGCATCACGAAATGCAGTAACTTTAGTGGAGTTGTAGAGTTTACTTAATTTTTGCAAATATTTAAAAACTATAATTAACAGTGCAATTTAGGTGAAATTGCAGTGGTAAGTTTCCAATTTATAATTATTACTATATTGAACGTCTCTAAAAATAATATGTTAAAAGCCTAAAGCAGTAAAATGAATATGTCACTTAAGCGGTAAGAAGAGGGAAATTGTTATGTGTGTTCGGTTGAGAAAACTGAATGTGGAATTTTAGACTTACCGCGGGTTGGTTTTGTGCGGAAACCAAGCAAATACGCACGATCTCGCACAAACATATTTTGCAATTTCATTGTGTAAGTAGGCCTAGACTATAGCTATTAAACTAGACTTATTATATGTAATGCTGTGTTATACATTAAAAGCTAGAAATTACAGACGAAACAAGAAAATCATATCTTTCCTCCGTTTTTGTTTCACGTTGCAAATTTTTGTCGTTTGTAGTTCATTTTCCTTATCAAACTCTCCATACGTGAACGAAAACACTTAAGGGGGTTGTGAATAGCTAAAAATTGGTAAATTGTTAATTTTCTGATTTTTCTTTTTGCAGATGAATCTTCAGAATTATAGCTTTAAATTGGTATATAATATGTTATGGTTTAAAATTCTCTATTAATTATTTTCTTTAATTTTAGCAGATGATGTATATGAGAAAATCATTTATTTTTATTCGAAATTTGTAAAAGTTTCGTAATTAATAACTTTTGCTAGGAAAAAGATAATTGAGTGGGAATTTTTGTTGGAGAGAATATTATTCCCTCTATCGTTTGTTGTAGCTGTTGGTCACACTCAAAATAGAATGGACAGTAGACTGAAAGCTATGAAACAAATGTTACAGGGGAAGAAACTGAAAGACGACAAGTTATTTGCTGGTCATTATCGAGTGACAAACACTGTAATTAGTGACATTAAAAAATATTATAGATTGGTCATTAGGAGGAATGTTAACAATTTGGAAGAAATGAAAAGGATGTGTGGGCAGAATATTCCCATCTTCTGTCTTCTGATGACAATCCTCGGCATGGACCTAGTCCTCTTGGCAACGGGAGCTGGTATAAGTACCAGACCGCTCAAGTAACAGACATATAGACATAGAGACCAGTTCCACATTCTTCTTGCTGTAATGGAAGAAATTAAGTCCATTTTCTGTGATCTAGACCAGTGGTCGTCAGCACTCGCTGAAATGGGTAGAGTGCGTGGAGGGTAAGGAACTCTGCTCCGTCGTGCACAAGGGATAGAGAGACAGCATACCCGCCAGCAGCGACGGTTGCACGCTAGGGCAGTGTTTTGTCCGCGGGTAAGAGATGCTAGTCCGAGCGTGTAGTGTTTTGATGACCGCTGATCTAGCCCATCCTGACGTGCTGAAGAAATGTCTCCAGGAAAAAACCCAGAACCCGAACGAATCCGTAAATAGTGTTTCTTGAATCGCCTACCTAAGGCCATATTTGTTGACATTAAAACGCTGCACTTCTGGGTATTTGTTGCAGTGTTATACTTCAATGAAGGTAACATGGTAATGTGTGAAATTATAAGAAAACTTGGATATTCACATGGGAGTAACTGCATTTCCGTTATGAAGGTGCTAGATAGCCTGCGAGTCACCAAAGCAGAGATCATGATGTCAAATATGCAAAATAAGACGAGACAAAAGGGAAGCAAGCCAAAAGTAAGTTACAGGACCTATACGAGCAGGAGGAGGACCCAGATGACCGACCCGTCATATGGTGCAGGAATACATTAGATGCCTGGATAGTTGCAATACACACTATGCCAACTTCAAACGCTCTGTTCTCGAAACTTTTTATTTTCCATACTTATATCTGATTATAATAGAAATAAATCATTCAAAATTGCACCACACATTCTTCATACAATTGTTTTAACTTTAATGTGAGTATTTTCTTCTATCTCGATTTCAGAAATTGTTACGAGTTAATTTTTATGAACTTTTTCTGTAAAATATTAGCCTATCATATAGAAAAAAAAATTAATAAAAAATGAAAAATCCCTCATATATTTGTTCTTCAATTATATATCGACATGTGTTAAAAAGGACCACGAAATCATAGTATTTAACATTACTGAGTTAAAGCGATCACTCACGAAAATACTAGTGGAAACACTAATAATGCTCCACTTCGACGATTGTGATTTTCTACTGACTGACCTCAATGTCAACCAGTCGCAAAGATTACAACGTGCTCATAATTCTTGTGATCGCTTCGTCTGCGATGTCCGTCGCGCTGGCCATATTACCCCATCCTTCCAACTCTAAACTGGCTACGGCTTAACGAACGTAGAAATTTTCATTCCCTTGTTCTCCTTTTCCAAGTCCTTCACACCTCTACACTTACCTACCTTGCCTCTCGTTTCAATAACCCGTCATCGTATCACAATCTTTTCATATGCATGCAAAATATCCGCATACTAACCATACCAACACATAAGACATCATCGTATTCATCATCATACACAATCTCGCTATCGCGGTTGTGAAACAGCCTATCCAGTGACATCAAAGACTGTCGGAATTTAACAGTGTTCAAAAACAAACTCATTAAGCATTTTCTTACTGCCTGATGGCAGTATCTCTACCAGGTTAAATAAATATATGCTGCTACTGCTGCTCCTGCTTCTATTACAATAATTGACCGAACCTTTAAATGCATTCACGTCTAAATATCACAAAAAAAAAAAAAAAAAATCGGCCGATGACTCCTGATGATGAATGCCATTATGTATGTTTGATTCCAAATGTAGACATATTAATTTCGCACTAAAAATATTCTACTCTGTAGGCCTGTACATAATTCCCGGATAAATTAACTCGTAGATAATGAGTTACTACCAAATCTATACAATAATTTCTGAGAAATCGATCTATGCAAACGGACATGGCCAAAACCAGCTTTTCAGTTTGAGAAAAGCTAAAAAATGTATACTTTCGCGAAAATGGCGACATTTATCTTTACAGCATATATTCTTTAATGAAACTAACATCTGTCCATTCTTATTATTACAATTAATTTCTCTAAATAGAATACAGAACCTGTAATGCCAAAATCTCATGGCATTAATATTCTCATTATACGAATATATTTTAGATTCATACCCTGCTCCCTATAACATAGTTCTAGTAAACTTCTTTTAAATTGATTCTCATCATTTTAACCAACTATCTATTTCAACTTAATTATAATTCTTTACATATTGCATATAGACTGAATTGAATTACATGAGCTAATAAATTAAGTTATTACTTTTTCTTATAGGTTTTATCTCAATTTAAATAAACATGTACTAGTAGTTGAAACTTAACTGAAGAATATTACTGGAGAATCTTTTAAGTGTATTGTAAATATTCGTAATTTAAATATGTATGTATCTATTGTATTGATTAAGGCTGGTTGAGTGGAAAAGAAGTCTTATGGCCTTAACTCTGCCAGCGAAAATAAAACATTCTATTCTATTCTAAAGTTAAAATATATATATTTCATGCTATGTCCAAACTTTGTAAAAGCAAATGAGCAAATGGATATATATCTCCCTCCCCTCTCTCTCTCTCTCCCTCTCTCTCTCCCTCGACTAAGTTAGTTACCAATGTCAGGAATAACCTGGCACTAGCCACATAGGCTAGCATGAGCGCTGTTTATGAATGTAAGACGCTGGTTAACAGTTGTAATCAGATAGGCTAACTATAAATGAAAATATGGTTAGCCTATATTTAAATTGAAATACTGGATCGAGATCATCAGTATAAGTTCATTTTCTGTGAATTTCATCAGCATAGGCCTATTAAGTGTGTACTTCAGTTTTGAACTGCTAATGTCTGCTACATACGAATAAATTTCTACATAGGAACTGAAGCATACAAAGATTTGATAGAAACAGACCTCTTTAATTCCATGGTCACCCATCCCAACGCTATTCCGGAACTAAGTTGGTTGAAGTGGTTTCGGCACGCCAACTAGCAAAGTTTTTTTTGTTTATTTTTAAGAAATGTGAGGCCATAATGTCAAGATGCTTTTTGTTCGAGTGTCCCCTTTACAGTGCCTTTAAACATTATGCTACCTTGCCCTCGCAGACATGACTTGGAACTTCAATAACCTAACATCTCTACTATATTCACAACACAATGGAGTGACTTCTCACACAGAGGAACATCTCAAGTGTTTTAATCGATACTTATTGCGATACCTGTCAGTATTCTTGTTCAGAATTGAGGTGGAAGAGCCTGCAGTCTAGACCAATGCAGGTGTTTTAGATTCTATTCTTATTTACCTTCACAAATTAAAACATACAAGGCATGGCATGGAACTACACAAGGTGTTATTACGAAAATTCATTATGTGAATGTAATTCTACCGTACCCAAGAACTCAAGAGTGGAATGTCGAAGTGGCATCAATTGTAAATGAAGCTGTAAATAAAAATTTTACAGATACAGGTTGTTCCGATATTCGCGCAGATGGACTACGTCATGTGAATCCTAGATGAAAATGGAGACGAAAGTATTAATGACAAAGTTTCATCTGAGGAATTTTAATTGCACAATGTGGTACCTAACACTGCGACATCATAGAAAGAGTGAGCTGTATGGAATAGCTTATTGAAGTACTGAAAAGTAATATATCTCCATTTATCATTGTAACTAATAAATAAGCAGTAAAATGATATGACATTAATAAATGATAATTTTTTACGGAGTTATGAAGAAACATAGTGTAACACAGAAATAATTCCTACATTACAGAAAGACAATTGAAATAAAAAAATCATGTCCCCAGCATTTTTTAGTATATATATTGACGATGTCGTTAAACAATGGCAAAAACAATTAAGTAATAATTTTAAAATAAATGACAAAGCCTTAAACACTATACTGTTTGTGGATGACCAAGTAATATTAAGCAACACAGAAGATGATTTACAAATTGCTATATTTAAATTAACTCAAATAGCTAACGAGTATGATATGAGAATTTCGGAACAAAAAACAAAAGTTATGGCTTTTGAAGGGACAAACCACTTGAGATGCGAAATAGTGATTAACGGAAAAATAATAGAACAAGTAAATAACTTTAACTGTTTGGGATGCAATGTATCCTACTGCCAAAAAAAATGATATCGATATAAAAATAAATAGATTCTATAATATGTGTGTGGAACAATAAGAACAACATTAAAAAATAAAACATTAAGAACCACTCAACTAAAATTTTACAAAACAATGGCAGTACCTATGTTAACGTACGCCTGTGAGAACTGGACACTTAATAGATCAGACAGAAGAAAAAGAGAGACAGCTGAAATGAAGTTCTTGCGTTCCGTAGCGGGTTATACACTTTTAGACAAAAAACATAATGAAAACATAAGAACACAATTAAATATATACAACGTAAATGATAGAATAAACCAAGTAAGAACTGGTTAGAACATATTGAAAGGATGCCACATAATAGATTTCCACAGCTGACACTTCAATATCAACCTAAAGGCAAAAGTAAAGTAGGAAGTCCAATTACAAGATGGAAAGATACAATCTCTTGATATGGAAACAGGTCAAAGGCTTAATTCCATGAGGAAGAAGAAGAAGAAGAAAATCATATAAAAACAATCAAGATCGATTGCACTATTAGCCTTTAGTTTTAAATCAACGTATCCATAGCTTGAATTATGATCGTAGATGTAATATTCATTTGCAAAATACAGTGATGTCACATTATGCAAATTAAACATTCTTCGGGCGAAATTCTGTCATCAATATACTCGTATTCGTCTTCATTTTCATCCAGGGTTCACACGATGCTGTCCGTGTGGGCGAATTTTGGGACACACTATATTATGCTCTTAGTTGAGTCATCTTCCTGTGGATTTGATTATGTATCTAGAATCTGAAGTGTTGAGAAAAATTCTGAAGATAATTATCCATCTGTGGTGTGCTCAACACTTAACAGTCGCATACCAATGAGTGTGGTGGCGTTCGCTACTGACCCCAAAGGATATGTTGAATAATATAGGCTTTCAGAAGAGAGTATGGCAAGGCAATTGTATCGCAACGTTATTTTAAGTAAATGTTGTACAAGAGATTGAAAGCAAAATGAAATAAAAACACTAATACCGTTGGTACGAGTGTTATTTCACATATTATACTAATCAATAGAGGATATCTTATGTTTAATAGGAAAATTTCGGTAATTTTAAGATAAATTTGGATCAATATTTGGCATGTTTTATAACACAAAATTTCTATAACTAATAATGAATTTGTTTTTCCTTTACTGGAGTTTCTCGAAGGAAACAAATACGTTTTGTATTAAAATTTTGATTACAGATTCAATGAAAATAATCAAAATACGAGTTGTTTTCTGTAGGCTAGGGTAGAGCAGCGATCATTAACACACTGCACTCTCAGGCAACCGTCTCTTACCCGTGGATAAGACATTGCACTGGCGTTCACCCGTGGCTGTTGGCGGGTATGCTTTCTACCTCCCTCTTCTGCTGACGACCACTGGTGTAGAATGGGCTATTTGTGACTATGTTTTAGTAGTTATAGGAAGAACAGGTTTTCATTAATCGCTTAAAAAGTGTGGCAACGCTGCAGTACAGTTCTCGAGTACAGTTACACCCAATCCTCATGCAAGTCAGTGAAGTGAAGAAGCACAAAGAGCTATTTATGTCTGGTAGCGTTCCTAAACGTTGAATTTAATTTTCTCTAGAAACTCCAAGATGTCGATAGATTTTTCGGTATTATCAATTTTGCGTAGTTTGGCAAGAGTGCATCGCCGGCTCAACTACGAATACGCACACGAACTCAGTTTGGAATAGCAGCATTCCGTCCCTTAGTCATAGTAGTAGGATTGCCAGACTTTCTGATACCAGGAAATAACAATACGCGTTAATATTTTTATTTAATTTGCAAGAATGTCCACTTTATTCAAAACCCGCAAAGGGATAAATCATTCTTTATCAGGTTCTCTAATGATGAGTGTGAAAATCAGAATTGTACGGATATTACTTATCGAGTAAAACAGTACTAAACTTTACAGTGATTTTCTTTTCGTAGAAAAAGTATTTGAGACGCATATGATTTTAGAAATCTTTTGTGCTACTCGTAAATGCAAGAAATAAGGTATTAAAATGTGCACAGTTATATTACCACGTACTTCCACCTTGTAGCCTATACAGCCTACCTTCCCTTAAACCAAATTTGGAAGAAGTAGGCCTAAAACAAAGGAAAATAAATAAATAAATCTTAATAATCATAACAATGATAATTTCGTTTTCTTTCTTTCTTTCTTTTTCTTGTATAAGCTCGATGAGAGCTCTATATTGTTCTTTTGACTCTATTGATCCTCTATAGGGCTTTAATTTAATTTGTATTATTTTCATCAGTGTTTGTATTTTTTTTTTGTATTTATGTGTGCTATCTCGTAGGATGGAAGAGAAGGCCTTATGGCCTTAGTCCTGGCAGATAAAATAAACAAACAAATAAATAAATAAATAAATAAATAAATAAATAAATAAATAAATAAATAAATGAATTTAAGGATATAGTTAAAGTAGCAAGTTGAAATGAAAACGAAGTGTTAAATGACCTAGTTCACTATTTTCGATTTCGTATCAACCATCTTCAGAACTAGCGCGGTCCTTGCTTCTTCCGATTTCTTCAGTTGTTTTGCTCATAGGATGACTTTTATATGGAAATGTTAAGTCAAGTAATGTTAAGTCAAGTAGGGTGTGTGTGTGAAGTACTTTACCACTTCATGTATTTGAGTGTAATTAAGATCTAAACAACAACAATGCTAATGCTAATGCTAATGCTAATGCTAATGCTGCTGCTGCTGCTACTGCTACTGCTACTACTACTACTACTAATAATAATAATAATAATAATAATAATAATAATAATAATAATAATAATAATATTAATAATAATAATGACAATCAGCTGCTTGTCTATGCGGATGACTTGAATGTGTTAGGAGAAAATCCACAAACGATTAGGGAAAACACGGAAATTTTACTTGAAGAAAGTAAAGAGATAGGTTTGGAAGTAAATCCCGAAAAGACAAAGTATATGATTATGTCTCGTGACCAGAATATTGTACGAAATGGAAATATAAACATTGAAAATTTATCTTTTCAAGAGGTGGAAAAATTCAAATACCTGGGAGCAACAGTAACAACTAAACATAGAATAAATATGGGAAATGCCTGTTATTATTCGGCTGAGAAGCTTTTATCATCCAGTCTGCTGTCAAAAAATCTGAAAGTTAGAATTTATAAAACAGTTATATTACCAGTTGTTCTTTATGGTCGTTAAACTTCGACTCTCACTTTGAGAGAGGAACATAGATTAAGGGTGTTTGAGAATATAGTACTTAGGAAAATATTTGGGGCTAAGAGAGATGAAGTTACAGGAGAATGGAGAAAGTTACACAACACAGAACTACACGCATTGTATTCTTCACCTGACATAATTAGGAACATTAAATCCAGACATTTGAGATGGACAGGGCATGTAGCACATATGGGCAAATCCAAAAATGCATATAGAGTGTTAGTTGGGAGGTCTGAGGGGAAAAGATTTTGGGGAGGTCGAGACGTAGATGGGAGGATAATATTAAAATGGATTTGAGGGCGGTGGGATATGATGATAGAAACTGGATTAATCTTGCACAGGATAGGGACCAATGGCGGGCTTATGTGAGGGCGGCAATGAACCTCCTGGTTCCTTAAAAGCCAGTAAGTAGGTAGGTAGGTAAGTAAGTAAGTAAATAATAATAATAATAATAATAATAATAATAATAATAATAATAATAATAATAATAATAATGTGATTAGGCAGTAAAGTGGCGTGGAGTATGCAGTCTGGGGAGCGTGACACGGCGCAGCGCGGCTAGGCCCGGCCCACCCCGCGAGCGAGCTTCCAGCATGCGTGTATGCTACAAAGTGAAAATAAAATTCTCCAGTAACGACTTAATAACAATAATGAAATTGATGTCACGTCATTGAAGGAAAACTTGAGAGCCCGTGATTACAAGGGTGGAGACAGAAAAAAGTCGACGCAACTCATGACATATTTTTACACGTCCTTTTGCGCTTATTTGTTAAAGAGTCGGAGCCATGTCAAAGCCTTGGTGACAAAAATACTACCTGAGATCATAAAGGGGTTAAGCGGCAACCCCGCTGTGTTTTATGTCCCATTACAAGTTATGTTGCGCAAGTTAAGGGGTTAGGTACAGCTTAAAAGAGTAAAATTTGGAAATATTCAGCTTTTTTTTTTCCATTACTGTATCTTGTACACCAATGAAAATTGGTATGTGTAAAACACTGTCCTTCAGCTATACGATAAAAATATTTTTATGATTTAAAAATATTTACATATTTTTTTGAAAATACAAAATTCACTGTGAAGTGATGAAGCGTTTCCCTCATAACTCAAAAAGTATTCAACATTCTGTGATGACATATTTTTATGTATTTATGCATGTCATATCTGCAATATGATTCAAAATCACTTCTCTACCTTTGATATATTGTCTGATAAAAAATAAATTCATTTAAAAAATGGTCAAATATCGGTATATTCCTCTAACACAAAATAAAAAAGATATTTATTAAGGAATGTAAATTGAAAG
Organism: Periplaneta americana; assembly: GCF_040183065.1. Classification (NCBI taxonomy): domain Eukaryota; kingdom Metazoa; phylum Arthropoda; class Insecta; order Blattodea; family Blattidae; genus Periplaneta; species Periplaneta americana. The sequence goes on along the minus strand of NC_091123.1, from coordinate 129,536,195 downwards.
AGCATGATATTGTAAACATGAGTTTCAGCATTAAAATAAAAGAAAGAGAACATGAAAAACTTATAAAGTTTATGAGTCATTAGGGAAACGCTTCATCACTGCACAGTGAACTGTCACCGTTTTAAATTTTGAAAAAAAAAAAAATATATATATATATATATATATACACAGTATATAAATGTAAATAATTATTTTTAAATCGTAAAAATGTTTTTTTCATATACCAGAAGAAAAGTGTTTTACACATACCAATTTTCATTATTGTACAAGATACAGTAATGGAAGAAAAAAAATGTTGAATATTTAAAAAAATTTACTGTTGTAAGCTCCACCTTACCCCTTAATATCTCACATTTAAATTGGGTACTGCAACGGAGACAGAACTGGTCTCAAATAAGATTGCAGAAGCCATTTGCTAACCCTTTGTTCAGGAGAGGGATAAGTAGATCCATAATTCGAGGAACGGACGGACAGATGGAATAAATAATAGATGGATGAATGAATGAATGAATGAATGAATGAATGAAAGAATGAATGAATGAAAGAATGAATGAATGAATTAATTAATTAATGATCACCTCAATCGATGAATGTATAACTATACAGATTTATGAATTAATGAATAGATGGGAATGGCACATCACAAATAGATTACTTGTTGTATTGTGAGAAAGGAAACAAACACCAACCCGGAGCTGGATTCTTTGTTCATAAAATAGTAAAATCAGCAGTAAAAAGATCGAATTTATCAGGGACAGGTTATCGTATTTAGTTTTTAAGGGTAGATGGTGCGATATCGTAATCATAAATGCTCACGCCCCTACAGAAGAGAAAGACGACCATATGAAGGATAGCTTCTATAAGGAATTAGAACACACTTTTGATCAGTTATCTAGATATCACATAAACATTTTATTGGTGGATTTCAATGATAAAGTAGGACGGGAGGATATTTTTAAACCAACTATTGGCAGAGAGAGCCTGCACGTGACTACTAATGGTAATGGCGTTAGGTTAGTCAGCTTTGTGACATCAAAAAATTTAATTGTCAAAAGTGCATTTCCCCATTAGGATAAAGCTACATAAATATACTTGGATTTATTCAGATGCATTGACACACAGTCAAATAGATCACATCTTGATAGATAAACAAAGACATGCGAGCATAATAGACATTCAAACTTTCAGGGGGGGGTAGGCTTTAATTCTGTAAATAATATTAAATTTAAACATTTTGGATGATCTTATTATAATAGACAGCAATTCAATTGCTGGATCATCTATGCACAGGAACAAAATGTTAGCTGATAGCGCAAACTTCACAGTTAGTCTGTCTGATCAAGAAAGAAAAGTTAAACAGAAGCTGTCCGATATTTTCAAGGTAAGCGTACGTTAATTCTATTTCGTAATATTGTAAAATAAATACATGACACTACATATAGGTTAAAATAATAACTGATTCCTCATTATTTACATTTAATGAATAAAATAAATGAAGCTCCTATCGTTCTAGCACGAGTATATTCGAACACCATTAACAATTATGCGCTGCGCTTATAATATTTGTAACCTCTATTTTTAGAGCGGCTCTTAGGCCTAAGCATGGAGATTATTGGAACTCCAACTAATGCGGAAATAATTATTAGCTCACAACTGATCGGGGAGGAAGTTATTAAAATGTTAATGAAAACTCTCGACTACAGGTGTAATGAAACTGAAAAATTATTCCACGAGAGTGAAGTTCAGTCCTTCGCAGAACCTTCCACGAGTGCATTAGAGAACAATAAGTCATGTCTGATGAAAGTTCCACTCCTTCAGGAGATAGCGACCTCTCCGACTTCCAGCCTAACCCGGATAAACAACCAAAATATGAGCATGTTTCCCTTAACGTGAAAATGAAAGTGGTGAATATGGCCAAAGAACATCTTAATTGGATCCTGACCACACTGCAGCATCAGGGACCTGCAGCATTAAAGCATAAAGGGTTTTTAAGCATATAGGAGCAGGAAATACAAACAGAAGGCACTCGATACGACAAAATAAACATGATAGACAGTTGAGTGTATGATTGATTTGTGGAAGCGAGGGAAAGAAATGAACAGGTAATAACTTGGACATTACAAGATTGGGGACTAGCTGCTGCAAATCAACATTTGTCATCTAATTTCGAATTTACTGCCAATGATATTTGGGTCATTACGCTTAAAAAACGTCATCACATCCGACAATGCAAAGTGACAAAGTTGATTTCCTCCAAGGAAGTCTACTCTATGGAAGAAATACGCAACTCTGCGGATAGGTTCCAGAAGCAGACAACCGCTTTGATTTCTAATTTTGATAAACAATTTTATTACCAATAAGGAGCAGACCGATTGCTCAATATAGAAGTGACATAAATAGAACATTAACGAACACAGGCGAAGAAAATATGCTAGTTGCAGTTGGAAACTTGAATAAAGTTTCTCGTTCATATACGGCACAGTATCTTGATACTGTCCTCAAACCTTATGTAGAGACAAACAAATGACTCCTTCTGATTGATTTCTGGGGAGGACAAACTAATGGAGCAACGTATGATGAGCGGTTAATGGATGATGATAATATGCTAACTAGCACTGTGGAAGTTATTCCACCTAAATATACTCGTATTCCATTGTGTCAGCCTTGCGATGTTTATTCTTACAGGCAAGTTAAACATTTCATTTCTCTTCTGCAGAACATCACTTACTTGTTGCAACAAAAAACGGTAAATACATCGAGGGAAGATGCCATTGCAAGTCATTCTCTAATACATAACTAGCTGTCTGTCCCTGTGTTTAATCATATGCTTCAATATGCATGGTATGCCTCAAAACTTATACGGGAGAGAAATTGTGTGTTTACGAATGTGTGTGAAGTGTGTTTTCCTCCAAGCATTCGAAAGAAAAAGTGAGAATGAAATAATTATAGCTTCCTAAAGTGTACTTGATGTAAAAAAAATTGTGTTTTGTATGTTTCTATGATAATTTTCACCCAGAAGCCTGCAATCGTACAGAAGCCAGTACTTCAGGCAGTTGTTAACAATAAGTACAGGTTAATGACATTTTCTAGTGTATTATATTTTGTGCTTATTTTATATCTGATTTTAATGAACATGTAGGACCAAAAATGAATCTTTACTTAGATTCTTCGCCCAACAGTGCATAATAATGTGGAATCCCGGCCACCAAGTCACTCAAATGAGTGCGCTCCTTGTATAATAGCAGTTGACTTAATATTATCTTTCACGTGTTAAATTTTGTTACCTTGTTAACATGTTTCGACCTGCTATTGGCCATCATCAGAACTGGTTGTTGCTGATCTTTGCGCCTTTTGTTTTGTGTGTGTTTGTGTAGTGTAATGTGGAGTCAAAGAGTGTGTGTGTTCTGAAATTGAGTTGCGTGTTGAGAATTTCATTTGGATGTGTTTTTGTGTGTTTGTATGTTTCGTATTGTTCTAGTGTGTTTAGTTTCCGGCTTTTTGGTTGTATGTGTATAATTTCCATGTCTGTGTTGATGTCTCTGTATGTGTGCTTAACATTTGTGATGTGTTCTGCATACGTGAAAGTACTTTGTAATTTTGTTATGGCTGTGATGTGTTTGAAATGATCTGCCTGTTTGTCCTATGTAGAAGATGTTGCAGGTGTCATATTTGAGTTTGTATACGCCTGTGTGGTTGTATTGTTTGTTTGTGTTGTATGTATGTTGAGATGTTTTTGTAGAGTATACAAACACACAGGCGTATACAAACTCAAATGTAACACCTGCAAAAACTTCTACATAGGACAGACAGGAAGATCATTTCAAACACGTTACAAAGAACACATCACAGCCATAACAAAATTACAAAACACTTCCACATATGCAGAACACATCACAAATGCTAACCACACATACAGAAACATCAACACAGAGACATGGAAATTCTACACATCAAACCAAAAAGCCAGGATCTAAACACACTAGAGCAATACGAAATATACAAACACACAAAAACACATCCAAATGAAATTCTCAACACACAACTCAATTTCAGAACACACACACTCTTTGACTCACATTACACGAACACACCCCACAGGAAGCAAAACAAATGGCGCCAAGACCAGCAACAACCAGTTCTGAAGATGGCCAATAGCAGACCGAAATATGTAACAAGGTAACATAAATTTTAACATGTGAAAGATATAGGCTTATAATACGTTTTCTAAAGTGATACAGTGTTAAAAGTTGTGTAATCAAGATGTGCAATTTTTCAGTAAGTTTTCATAAAAAAAATTGTTATGTAATCCACAGTTTGAAAGAGAGAAAGATTGGGTTTGCAGTGAAAAAAAGTCATTCTTCAAAGGCATTTGATCCCTTTATAAACATCAGGGGATTTCAAATAAGTATAAGAACAAAAGTGCAACATGTGTTTCGATGTGATGTCCTTAAACCTCTGGTAGAAGCTCTACATAAACTATGTTTGAATGATACGAAAATCTCAAGCCTGTAGGAAAAAGGATTAGAAGAAATGAAGAGGAGGAGGAAGAAGAGGAGGAGGAGGAGGAGGAGGAGGAGAAAAAGAAAAGAGGAATCTGAATGGAGAAGTACCAAGAAGAAGAACGAGTGCGAAGAGATGGAAGAAAAGGACGAAGGAAAGTAAGAAAGCTCGGACTTACATCTTCAATTTCTTACACTGACAGAGTAAGTATGGTAATGTAAACGCATCATGCGATTATGTCAAGGAAAACCTTAAAATAAAACAAACATCTCCATGTACAAGTCTTGATTCCTTCACAGGACAGGATATTCAAACGTTGAGCTTAGATTTATTACCCGTGGGCTACGTCTATAATCTATGGCCTGCAAGCAGTTGTGATGGACCACATCCCAGCACTTGGTTCTTGATAATTAGCACCATCATATTCATGAGGATGTCTTCATCTTACGCTTGTCACATTTAATGATTTAAAGAGTAGCTATACAGGTATTAAGTCTCTAATTTAGCTTTTCGCTTGATCCTGCTTCATATTTCGGCTCAAAATGTTATCAATTATATGCGAATTTTAAAAATTCCAATTTTCTTTTGATTAATGGGGTTCGTTAACTTCACAGAATGTTAAACTTTTTAGATATGTTGAAGAGTCATTCATTATTACTGTCCCTAAATATCTAATTATATAAAACGTATTACTCCGTGGAGAAGAATAATCATACAAGTATATGTACTTACAGAGGCGTTTTCAAAGAAATTCCTAGTTACTGCTTACAAGTCATGTCATGATTTACTAGAAAAATAATTGAATAAATGATCTTATCTTAAACGATTTCAAGAAAGATCAAGTCATCATATTTTAATCCAGAGACAGTGCATCAGAAATGAGATATGTACAAATGGGCATTTAAAATGTTTTCAAAGTATAATCCAAGTTATCTGTTCATTTATTCGTTACAAATATCGATAAGAGTGGAGAAATATGCGACTAAATTCTCCAAATGTTATAATAATATATCTCCATTGATGTCAACTTATATGAGCCCGTGTTGCTCGAGCCCACCCAGTAATTTTTCATATTATTATTATTATTATTATTATTATTATTATTATTATTATCATTATCATTAATATTATTATTATCATTATTATTATCATTATTATTATTATTACACCCTCGGACTAGCGTCTCTTACCCGCGGATAAGGCCCGTAACACACTTGAGTTTTCGCTAGCGAGAAATGTGTTGCGAGAAAGAGGCGAAGAGCATTCCTCCACACACTTGGCGAGTTCTCACCATCACATATCACACCTCTACGCACTGCCTTCATGCAGAAAGCATTTTTCTGATTATAGTAATGACTCGTTGGGGGAAATATTATAGATTATTTGTTTACGAATATTGTCGTACTTAAATGTACAACCTGAAAGTATATTGTCGTACTTTACAAATTACGTACGAACGCTATGTTGAATCTGAGTATTCAAATGATGAGGAAATGGAGTTACATGAACATAGCCTATTTTGTTAATGAAAAGAAAAAGTAGACCTAAAATTAAAGCCAGAAATATTTGAAAATCACATTGTATCTTACGAAAATAAGGGCTAGTTTTGGACACTGGTTTTTATTTGAATGATGATACGTTTGGGAGTTGTTTCAGGTTGAATGGACCTCAGTTTTTTTGCTATGTTCTGATTAAAATTATGTAAACTGTTAAGACGTATAGATGCATTATTTCAAATGTTTAATTAATATTATTAATTCTCATCAAAATAGAATATAGCTCTATTTATTTTCAGATAATGTGATATTTGTGTCCAGATTTCTTCTTTAAGTTTCGTGTTTTTATAGTTTTCATCCAGTGTATCATATAAATAGGCCAACGGGTGACATCGTACAAGTTTGATAAGTTTCTGACTGCAATTATCAGCCATCTTTCCTCATTTTCAAATAAAATCAATACAATTCATCGCCACCTATGATATCTTTTTCTACATTCAATCGTCATAAAGAGTAAAAATGTCAAACATCTTTGATACATATGTCAAGAAAATTTGCTGATCTACCGATTCCAGCGAGAAACTCGCGCGAGGTTTTTGCCTCGAACAAGAATCTCTTCCAGTGTGTGGACGTCCATTGAATCCATGTTATCAATCTTTTAATTTTCTCGCAACACATTTCTCGCTAGCGAAAACTCTTCAAGTGTGTTACGGGCCTAAGAGACTGCACTATGGTGCATCCGTGGCTGCTGGCGGGAATGCTCTCTCCCTCTTCCTGCTGCACGACGGGGCATATTACTTTGCACTGCTTACCCTTTACCCATTTCAGCGAGTGCTGACGACCACTGTTCTGGAGTAAAGAACATATAATGTTGCAATTACTTGAGGTAGGATGTTCAAATTTACATAGATGAAAGATTTCTCTAAACAATGAAAACTCTTAGAGACGGAATGTTATGAGTAGGGCTAGGATTTTGATGACCTATAAATCATGAAAAAATGTCCTAGAAACAATGCATTTATGACCTAAAAATCTTTAAAAAAATGCCCTTAAATGCTCTAAAACTGATCTTACATAAATGGCTTAGAAGGAAAAGAGGTTTTGTACTACTTAATATCTAGACTAGTAATTAAATTAAATTCTAGTACCAACATTTAAGTTTATTTAATTTTACATTCGTCTAATTTTTTCTAAGTAGTACACTTTAATGGATTATTTTACCTGATGTAGTTCCATGTAGTCCACCACAAGGCCACTCTTATCCGGAACTAGCAGGTATAGAGGAGTCTATATTGAAGAGGTGATTGGACTGATCCATTACATGGGATATACTATGTTAAAATAGCAATATTTGTCTAGAAAAACGATTAAAATAATTGAAGCCAAAGGAGGTCGTACGAAATACTGAAATTTCTGTAAAAATGAGGTGTGGTTCGTTATTTATAAATATTTCTTGAATTAACATTGTTATAATTGTAATTTTACTTCATATTGTTTAAAAATTAAATGTGTAATGTGAATTCTGCTTAAGAAAGGAAACCAGAGTTCAAATGAGGAAGTAATATGTAAAGTATAGTAAAAATGTGAGTGATTATAATAATGTAGTAATTAAATTAAATTCTACTACCCACATTTAAGTTTATTTAATTTTACATTCGTCTAATTTTTTCTAAGTAGTACACTTTAATGAATTATTTTACCTGATATAGTTCCATGTAGTCCACCACAAGGCCACTCTTATCCGGAACTAGCAGGTATAGAGGAGTCTATATTGAAGGGGTGGTTGGACTGATCCATTACATGGGGTATACTACGTTAAAATGGTAATATTTGTGTAGAAAAACGATTAAAATATTATAAAAAATAATGGGTATTAATGGACAAAATATGTAGAGAAAATATCAAAGGATATAAACATTATTTTACATTAATAATGGGGTTTATGGCCAAAATTAAAGAAAACGCCTAAAAAATGACCGAATAAAATAAATGATGCTCATATGAGCGAAACAGGCAAAAAATGCAAAAAAAAAAAAATGCCCTAACAAATATGTCTTAAAACATTCAGTCTATCACATAACATATATATATATATATATATATATATATATATATATATATATATATATATATACATACACATACTAGAGCAGCTATGTTCCTGGCTTACTAGAAAAAAAGATGCAATTACATCAAAATGTTGTATTTTTTTTCTTCTTGTATTTGTTTATTTATTTATTTTATTTTATTTATTTATTTAACCTGGTAGAGATAAGGGCATCAGGCCTTCTCTTCCCCTCTACCAGGGGATTACAACTACAATATTAAGAATACAATTACAATTATAATTACAATTAATGTTGAATTTACAAATACAATAAGAATCAAAGTACTAAAAGATTAACAGCCTAATAAAAGCTAGACAGTTCATTGTAAAAATTAAGAAGAGAGAAAATTTTTTTTTATTAACTAAGTAAAAATTAAACCTACTCTACGCAGTAAGAAAATGCTTAATAAGTTTTCTTTTGAATGCTACTAAATTCCGACAGTCTCTGATGTCACTGGGTAGGATATTCCACAAGCGCGAAAGCGAGATTGTGTATGATGATGAATAAGATGATGTCTTATGTGTTGGTATGGCTAGTATGAGGCTATTTTTCGTGCGTGTGAAGAGATTATGATATGATGACAGGTAACTGAAACGGGAGGCAAGGTAGGTAGGTGTAGAGGTGTGAAGGCCTTGGAAAAGGAGAACAAGAGAATGAAAATTTCTACGTTCGTTAAGCCGTAGCCAGTTTAGAGTTTCCATTTGCATGTAGTTGAATTACGAAATGGGACATATTTGGCCCATTCGAAATTCTAGTGTTGGTTCAGTTTCTTCAAGTGAATTAAACTGATGCGAGTTAAGATAGGACTAGGTGTACTATTATCAGTTACTTGTATAATTTAATTAGGTTCCAGTGCTTCAGTGGGAAGTTAAAGCGAGGTTGACTGACGTTCGGATGAAGTAAACTGAGAATGAAATTAGGTAAGATGATAAGTTATGCCAGTAGTTGCTCAAGTCAGAGTAAAGTCAAAGTGTGTTAAGATGAAGAAAACAAAGGGTTATTTAACGCCATTTTTAGTTATCAGCTAATTGAGAGCATAGTCGATACAAAGAAATTACTTACAATTAAGATTAACACGATTATCAATAAACTTTCAGCATATAGTGTTGTCACTTCTTCATATAAGATCAATGTAATTGTCTAGCCTGATTAAGGAACCAACACTAATAAGCTCAAGGACAGAGCTGTGCGCTGTATCAGATTAGGTGTAATTAAGCTTTCAGGAGTGTAGATCTGTAGTCCAAGGTCTGCCTTTGCAACACTTCCATTCCAGACATTCTTATCTGTAATGCATAAAAAATCAAGACTTCGGGATTCTAAAACGAGGCCGTTGTGGACACGAGGCAAACGCCCCCTACAACAGAACCTGCTGCACGGTTGTGAGCAAGACTGCCACATAGCATGTGTCTAAATTGAGCAGGCAAAACATACAAAACAACGAACTACAGAGATTTTCATCGTGACACCAACAACGGGCAGGAAAACAAAACTACAGCATCCTGGAAGATTTAAATAACTTTAAATATATGACTAGGGTAAAGATGGGAATAAGGACGAACATATTAATACACAGTTCTACCTCTGAGGTCAGGAAACACCGTGTAAATAAAGGTAATATACACGGTGATTCACGAGGATTTACCGTCAGTTACGGAGCTTATTTCCGAAGACATTCTAAGCAAAAAATGTTATATAAACATCTGTCCTAATCTCAATATTTTCAACGTTACACCAATACAAAATTGTTTGTAAAATACCTTGTTTCTTTAGTCTTAAGAGTAAAAGACTATTACAAATACAGAATTAACTATTCAGAAGTATCATTTCTTTAATTGGGTAATGTTCTGAAGTTAAAATTGTGTTGTCATTTGCTACATACAGATTTTGTTTTTCAATTTTTAACTAAAAATGACATCATTCTTACGCACTTATCACAAACATTCTTATAAATCATACGACTTTAGGAACTCGAATATGAGGAGGAAGATGGAGATGAGTAGTTAGAGAGAGAATATGAGGAAGATGGAGATGAGTAGTTAGATAAAGAATGTGAGGAGGAAGATGGAGATGAGTAGTTAGATAAAGAATGTGAGGAGGAAGATGGAGATGAGCAGTTAGATAAAGAATGTGAGGAGGAAGATGGAGATGAGTAGTTAGATAAAGAATGTGAGGAGGAAGATGGAGATGAGTACGAGAATATAGGAAAATGGAGATAAGTAATTAGAGGAAGAATGTGAAGAGGAAGATGGAGAAGAGTAGTTAGAGGGAGAATATAAGGAAAATGGAGAATATTAATTAGAGGAAGAATGTGAGAAGGAAGACGGAGATGAGTAGAAGAATATGAGGAAGGTGGGGTTGAGTAATTAGAGGAAGAATCTGAGAAGGAAGACTGAGATGAGTAGAAGGAGAATATGAGGGAAATGGGGGTGAGTAATTAGAGGAAGAATGTGAGAACGAAGACAGATGAGTAGAAGGAGAATATGAGGAAAGTGGGGTTGAGTAATTAGAGGAAGAATCTGAGAAGGAAGACATATGAGTAGAAGGAGAATATGAGGAAAATGGGGATGAGTAATTAGAGGAAGAATGTGAGAAGGAAGACGGAGATGAGTAGAAGGAGAATATGAGGAAAATGGGGATGAGTGATTAGAGGAAGAATGTGAGGAGGAAAATGGAGATGAGTAGTTAGAGGGATAATATAAGAAAAATACAAATGAGTAGATGGAGAATGGGGATGAGTAATTACAGAAAGAATGTGAGGAGGAAGACGAAGATGAGTAGTTAGTTAAAACATGTGAGGAGAAAGATGGATATGAGTACTTAGAGGGAGAATATGAGGAAGATGGAAATGAGTAATTAGAGGAAGTATACGAGGAGGAAGATGGAGATGAGTAGTTAGATAAAGAATGTGAGGAGGAAGATGGAGATGAGTAGATAGAGAGAGGATATGATGAGGAAAATGGATATGAATATAGAGGAAGAATATGTAGAAGATAAATGGAAAGATGAAGGAAATAAGGAAGAAGATGAAGATGAGTAGGTATAGAAAAGGCATGATGAAAAATATTAATGAGTAGACATAGGAAACAATATGAGGTGAAAAATGAAGATGCATAGGGGAAGTTTATGAGAAGGTAGATGAAGAAGAGTGGATAATGGAATGGGAGGAGGACGATGAGATCAATAGATATAGAAAAAATATTGGAAGAAAGATGGAAATGGGTAGATTGAGGAAGAATGTGAGAAGAAAGTTGGTGTAAACGAGCAGATAGAGGAATAATATGAGAAAAAGGGAACATGCAAATGAGAAGATAGAGGAAGAATGAGACAGAGGAAAGAAAATAGGAGAAAATGAGGAAAATAAATTAAACAGAAAAAAGAAAACTATGAAGAGGATGAGGAAGAGGAGAATACACAAGATAAGAAGGAAGAAGAAAAATAAGGAAAAGTATGTAAGAAAGTAAATGGATGAAGATAGACAAGAAGAGAATTTAAAGGGGAGAAAAATGGAGGACGAAGACTGTGAGGACCAACAAGAAGAGAAGGCGGAAATGAACGAGGCAGAAGATGAAGTAGAATAATATAAAGGAAAGAGAAGGAGAATAAGAAGAAAAGGAAGACAAAAGATGGTGGGAAATTGTGAGAGAGGGAACTGAGGAGGAACTAAAGATTGTGGTAAAATTGCTAGTGGGGAGAAGAGAAGGAATGATAAAATAAATAAGATGGTAATGAAGAAGAGAGGAGAGCTTTGAATAGGGAAGAATGAAGTAAAGACAAGAAAGGAGAGAAAGAAATGGAGAAATAGAAGAACGTAATGTGTTGATTATCTAGCGACTCCTACTGTTATACTGATAAGCAGTAGATCTTAGAATAAAGGATTAGATGTAAAGAACATGTCTGCATTACAAAACTGCATTACATATTTACTGAGGACAAAAATAAACGCAGCTTTAAATATTCTGTGCATGGAATACTACAGGTGAAAGGATTTAGATGGCAATCTATCTACTTCACAAGTGACAATTTCAACTCTCAGCATTCAGCACAAAATGAAGTGATGCTGTGAGACACGGCTAAGATGTTAACGTATGCATACAAAGTAGTCGGAGTTCTTCAAAAGGATCCCTGGTCACCGCTCGTTCGTGAGGACACTGTCAGATTGAAACGCAGGCTACTCCGTAGATACGACTTCGGACTGATTGGTTGCTGGATCAATCCACTGTCAAAGTTTCTTAAGAACACATAAATGCAAAGAACTTGCATCTCTCACGTACACTGTGTCTGTGCGGAATCAAAGTATAGTCTGATCGGTATATCTCGTGCATTTCGTGTCCTTGCGCAAGTTTCCATCCGCGGTGAGCGCTATCTCTGGACAAATTCGAGTGGTGCGAAAGAATGCTATGGCTAACGAACGCATCAGGCGTGATTTGGGATGATTACCGATTGTTTATCTGACTTTTTCCCAATATCGCCAAATAACATCTCGCTAACACAAATTTTATCAACGCTAAATAACCTAGTTTTCTATACTTGATTGTTTAAAGACGCTGTATCAACTACAGCGTCTTTAAACAATCAAGTATAGAAAACAACTGAACATTGAAAGTAATTTCATATATTTACTGATGGTATACATGTTAATGTCCCGCGCCGTGGCGTCATGGTCTAAGGCATCCTGTCTAGGACTCGCGATATGGAATGCGCGCTGGTTCGAGTCCTCATGGGGGAAGAAATTTTCTCATGAAATTTCGGCCAGTGTATGGGACCGGTGCCCACCCAGCATCGTGATGCACTTGGGAAGCTACGATAGGTAGCGAAATCTGGTTATGCAAACCAGGTATAACGGCTGGGGGGCTCATCGTGCTAACCACACGATACCTCCATTCTGGTTGGATGATCGTTCACCTCTGTTTCGAAATGTGGGCATGAGGCCAGCAGCCGGCTGGTCGGTGTTGCCCTTCGTGGGCTGTAGCGCCACGGATTATACATGTTTATACAGAGTGTCCCATTTATCTTGTGCACCTATTATTACTTTTTTGTTTGGATAGGTATTGGAATTTTTGTTTTTGAGAGTTATGTTAGAACGAGGAGTTAACATGAGTGTAGAGATTTGGTGCATGTAACTACATTATGGTACAAGATACACGTGACGTCATCAATTTTTCAAATAGCACTACATACTTTAATCATGTTTAATCGATTACACACATTAAGACGAGTTGAAAAATGTATCACAATGTCACCTTCCCAATCAATAACAACAAAATGCAAAATGAATACCATCACAATGTGCCGTTTATTTTGGTGCCCCATTCATCTTGTGCATTAACATACACAAAACGAAAGACGACTGACGTCCGTACAAGTCGTGTGTTGTGTGTTTGCTGTCTTAACATGTAAACAAACCACAACAACTGTCGACGCCACAATCCACGTACAGTGGCCTGCACGTTGTCCGGACCTGTCGCCACTCGAATACTTCCTGCAAGGATCTGTAAAGGACAGTGTGTACAAGAACATTCTGACAACACTAGACTGCATGCAGCAACGCATTCAACAAGCTTGTGTGTCCATTCAGCCAGCAACATGCCGGGCAGTCGTACGGTCTTTCGGGGAACGCCTTCGAATGTGCATTAATGTGAATGGTCACCATTTGGAACATATTCTGTGACTCTCAAAGCATAACATTATCACATTGGACGTACGTTTTTGTTTCGTTTGCTGTTGTTATTGATTTGGAAGGTGGTATTGTGATACATTTTTGAACACGTCTTATTGTGTGTAATCAATATAACATGATTAAAGTATGTAGTGTTTTTTTGAAAAATTGATGACGTCACGTGCATCTTGTACCATAATGTAGTTACATGCACCAAATCTCAACACTCATGTTAGCCTCTCATTGTAACATAACGCTCAAAAACAAAAACTCCAATACCTATCCAAACAAAAAAGTTATAATAGGTGCACAAGATAAATGGGACGCCTGTATATGCCTAACCCAAGGGTCGTCAGCACAGAGTACGCTGAGGCTTGCCTCTCTTACCCGCGGAAAATGCAGTGCACTAGGGTGCACTCCGTAGCTGCTAGCGGGTATGCTCTCTATCTTTCCCTGTTGCACGACAATGTACACGGGACAGCACCGCGTACCCATTGCACATTTCAGCGAGTGCTGACGACCACTGGCCTAAGCGATAAAATGAGTACGAGAACAGACGTCTGCTGTGAGCTTTCCTCTTTTCACGCATAGACTTAAAATCTGCTACCAACGCATTAGGAATGTAAGACTCTTCACCACATTAGAAATTCACAAGTAGTTGAATTCTGAGTAAATTTATTACTCTTCAGTAGATCGTCTGGCACTGTTGCATAAAGAGCAACAAGGTAGCCAAGGAACGCTCAAATATTCTACAATTATACGACATACCAGTGTATTTCTATAAACCAAACGTATGTAACCGTATTTGTTCAAAGTCAGTACTCAGAATCAGATACTAATATTATCAGGAAAGAGCCGAGGGAACTATATAAAGTATTCTAGATTTTCATGAAAGAGAAGTTGTACCACATTTCCTACAAACCAAAGACATGACTGCTTTGCACGTCATCTGTAACGCATCGGTGTCAAACCAAGTCCTATGTGTGATGAAAAGGAATACTGGGCAAAAGTAATCTAATGAGCAGATGGCGGATTTTCGGTCCCGATACTGAACGTTAGATCTAGGCTATACGTCAGTTGCAGAGGAATCATTGACGCTCTCTCCGTGATGTCTTGTCGCTGTGTAGGGACTGAAAATCCGCTGTCTGCTAATGAGTTGTCCATCATTAACGAAAGTCAGTATAAGCAGTCGATACTAGGAGGCAAGTAGTACAATAAGTTCCTAACTAATTCCTACCATTTGAAATGAAACATTCGCAATAACAAGACCCTCAGAGCATGTCAAATGTAGAGCAAAGTACATACCAAATTCCTACGGAAGATAGAACACAGTTCCAATGGATTTTTAAGCAGAGATGCTGCTACTTGGAGAAATCTTATGACACAGTCGATATGAATTGAGCTCAATGGAATTTTTCCATTGCTAATTTTCAAAATTGTAGCAAAACGTTTCGAAGAGTGGATCTCTCTTCGTCGTTAGGTGAAAACCTACTGTGGGGATCGTTACAAACAGACGAGCCACAGTAGGTATTCACCTGACGACGAAGAGAGATCCATTCTTCGAAACGTTTTGCTACAATTTTGAAAATTAGCAATGGAAAAAGTCCAAACAGCTCAACCATTGAAGATTTCACCGTTCTTCCCTCCTTCATTCAGAACAATGAATTGGGTTACTGATGCCAGTTGGTAACACTGCCCCGACGGATTTCTCACGTGAACACAGTGACGGACATCCTAATTGACAAGATGACAAGTCACGTCATACCACGATTTTAATTTCTGATCCAGTTATTGAGAGAAATCTTTTAGGAAAACCGTTAAAGTATTCAGGCTGCCATACATATTCGGCTGTTGCTTGGAGCAATATTAGTCAGTGGGGTGAGGAAAAGGAGACGCTGTGAAAGATATCTGTCAGAAGGTCGAACAGCGCTCCGTAGTGAGCTGTCAGGAAAGATCAGACTCAGAGACGAGATTATTATAAATATAAGCACCAAATACACAGGCAAACACCGCTGACACTTCCGGTAATGTTACGTCAGAGCGTTTTAAAATTGTGACGCCGAAACCATGCAGCAATTCATGTTTACTGGCCACTATTACGTGGGCTACTTATCTCGCTTCTATCGAGGTACATGAGTGGGAAGAATTCGAGTAAGACACAAGACTTCGCCGACATGCAAAATTCTTTATCCTGTGGATTGTTATTCTAAAATATATTTTTAAATATCCACTTGCATGGAACCACAGATACGTCATTTCGATTCAGAAAATGAAATAATAATGCAGCAGCAGCAGCAGCAGCAGTAGTAGTAGTAGCAGCAGTAGTAGTAGCAGTAGTAGCAGTAGTAGTAGTAGTAGTAGTAGTAGTAGTAGTAGTAGTAGTAGTAATAGTAGTCGTAGTTAGTAGTTTTTAAGTAGGTTATTTTACGACGCTTTATCAACATCTTAGGTCATTTAGCGTCTGAATGAGATGAAGGTGATAATGCCAGTGAAATGAGTCCAGGGTCCAGCACCGGAAGTTACCCATCATTTGCTCATATTGGGTTGAGGGAAAACCCCTGAAATAAACCTCAACCAGGTAAATTGTCCCGACCGGGAATCCAACCCGGGCCACCTGGTTTCGCGGCCTGACGCGCTAATCGTTACTCCACAGGAATGGGTAGTAGTAGTAGTAGTAGTAGTAGTAGTAGTAGTAGTAGTAGTAGTAGGGTTTAAAAAGGGCGCGTCAGTTACTATGGCTATTTGCGCCCTTATCTAAAATTCTTAATAAAACAAAGACATAAATATTATAATAATCAGAGTGCTAAATGAACTAAAAAGCGTTGTCACGGTAAAACGAGGTATGTAGTAGTAGTAGTAGTAGTAGTAGTAGTAGTAGTAGTAGTAGTAGTAGTAGTAGTAGTAGTAGTAGTAGTAGTAGTAGCAGCAGCAGCAGCAGCAGCAGTAGCAGTAGCAGTAGTAGTAGTAGTGCCTTCAGCAGCAACAATAGCAGTAATAGCAGTAGTTAACAGAATTAAGTAACAGCTTTGTTGGTGGTTCTTGTAAATCTGCTGTCTGCTATACATGATCATATACTTTGTCTTTTCGGGATTTACTTCCAAACCTATCTCTTTAAATTCACATGTTTTCCCTAATAGTTTGTGGATTTTCTCCTAACATATTAACGTCATCCGCATAGAAAACAGCTGATATAACCCCTTCATTTCCAAACTTCCTCTGTTATTTTGGACTTTTCTTATGACATATTCTAGAGCAAAGTTACTCTTCATGATGAATAGCATAATTTATTGAATTGAATCTTTTTGGACACCATAACCAGCAGATAATCGGTGATTTACAGTCTTTTTGTCCTTTCATAAGCATTGAGTATACATGTACATCTTGATTACACAACTTTTAACAGTATATATCACTTAGGAATATAATTTATAGTGATCATATTCACCTGTTAATATTGAACTAAGTTTATAAATACCTAGTTGACTTGTGTCAGCATAGTAGGAGCTATCTTCAGAACTACTATATTTCCTTTATCTTGCGTTTGTTCGTTATAATCGTAAAACATATTCTCGCAAAATCGTGATCCAATATCCAATAACTCTAGCTACTTGTGAATATTTGGCATGGTTCACAGTCCTCAAATGGTTTGGGACGAGATAGTGTAGCCAAAGGCTCAATCCTTGAAAGGCGATGACTATTATAGTAAGACAGCGGATTTTCGGTCCCTATACAGCAGTCATGTCAATTGATGCCCATAGGCGCAAGCGCGAGCCTTAGAGCTCAGTAGAGCCTGAGCGCTTCACAGCGGAAAGGAAAGAGACAGACGAAAGAGGTGGTATATGCCGCTTGGTCGAGCTATATACAGTAATGGCCAGCACTGATTCAATGGATAAAGGGAAGAGAACTTATTAAAACTGTATCCATGTTAATTTTTAGATTTGTCTGAGAAGTATAAGTGCATTATAAGAATGTAAGTTTTAATTTTAACGCTCATCTTTCACAAGTTTGATTTTTTAATTCAAAAGAAATATTTTCTCAACTTTATTTATAGAAAAGTGAAATTTTCAGATATAAGCCTATTTATTTAGTAGCCTTACAGAATGTTTTCGTAAATCTAATATACACTAAATACGTATTACTGAAGCTAGCGTATTAAAAATTTTGAAAATATTCGCATGAAAATTGTTTGTAAAGAAATTAATTAACAAAGCAACTACTGTTACATCATAAGCAAAAGATATTTTCCCATGTGTTGTAAAAATTTCAGCTCTATAGCTTCAGCAGATTTCGAGAAAATAATTTAACATTCTGATGAAAGGAAGTTGCTCACCAATAATACCTTAAAAGCATAATGCGATAAGTATTTTCTTGTGGAATATTAGTTACACTTAAAACATTTAGAGCACCTAGGTAACTTTGCTTTGTACTGTAGGCCTAATATTGTTTTGATTAGTGTGTTGATTACTTTTATAAGGCTAAAGGTACTATCAATATCAATTCCAACTTATAATGTCATACTCAATATCTTTTTTTTTTTTTTGGGATATCACTTTCTTTATGAATCATATGTTTCATCCATTTAGTACAGTATAGTTGCACTACTATGGAATTTATGTGAATATTCCTTCTTAATTCTTTATTATGTTATTAAGATTTAAAACACAAGTGCAATATTAAGAAATCAGTGTTTGTACTTTTGTTTTACAAACAATATAGATAACATCAAACAGAAAGGAGCCATATAAAAATAACGACATAAAATTTCACGTTCCGTTTGAAGTTTGTGCACCACTGTTTTCTTAATCCAACAGGCTGCTTATTCACATACACAACCCTTTCTCTTTCCATACCTAGCGCTTGATGCCCGCGTCAAGGTCAGAAAAATACGCTTGCTTTGACATCACTGCTATACAGTGACAAGACGTCACTTATACCTTATTTTATTTCAAGGAGTGCAGTTCGGTGGCTTATTTGAACACCGAACTGCACTCCTTGAAATAAAATAAGGTATACCTCGACTTACGGAGGGAGGGCTGAATGCGATCTCTGCAACTGACATAGACTTAACGTTCCGATTAGGACCGAAAATCCGCTGTCTGATGATAACATTTATTTTAAAATCTGCAGTGCTCGGGAAAAGTGACATAAGTCAGTTTCCGCAAACCTCTTTTGATAATTTATTGACAACTTACGGAACATCTGCTCGCTTGGAAAAAAATACACAAGTATTTCTCCCATTACAATAATTCATACAGAAAAAAATCAAATCGACATAAACCAGTGTAAGTTGTCAATAAATTATCAAAAAAGATTTGTGAAAACTGACTTATGTCACTTTTCCCAAGCACTGCACAAATATGCAAGCACTCATTATCTATAGAAATTTTATACGTGAATTTTTTTGTAAGAGGGGATTTTATTCCCTAATGGTCCAGATTCATGAAACAATAATAGACGTGTGACTCTGAATGAATGACCTGGATGAACATTTATTTTTTTCAAGGAAGAACAACAGCCTCTATTTGGGTGGGCTTAATGAATAGATAGACTCGTCAAACGTTGTGAGGTCATCGAATCTTCCAAGGCAGAACCTCGCACAGACTTTAAAACAAGACGTGAAACTTTCAAATATATAGTTATCTCTTGAAACAAAAAACAGAACATGATCACAGTTACATACTTGGTACAAAATCTGCCAGAGGGCGTGAGATTCAACTGCTTGATAAATGAAAGCACACTGCATCAATTAGACCATTTATAGTTTCTTTTAGCATAACAACAAAGGAGTACATAGAACATCAGTTACCAAGCTACTGTGTTCTATTCCTTATACAAGAGAGATGCAAAGTACACGAATTGGGATAATTTGAGTTACTTGATCTTTGTTCCTCCCGCTGTTTGAATACGTAATGATACACACACAGGGTGGTCCAGACTGCACATATCACGCCAGATAAACCCTTTGGTTATCACAGAGGGGACCACCCGGAAGTATAAAATGCTGTCTGTCAGTTCGCGATGGTGTCTGTGATACATACGATTTGGCACGAAGCATGGCAACCAGCCGGTATGGCGCCAGACTGCTGAGTCACGAGAGTACGACTGTATCGGGTTCATATCCTAACAGGGAGTTTCCCTTCTGTAACTAATGAGTGAAGATGCTATCAAAACGTAAGACATAGATGAATTACCTGAATAAAGTCAAACTCAGATATTTCAATTATATGTCTATTATAATAAAGTTTTGTCGATTCGTTAGCTATGTCAACTTCAGAAAGGATTTAATGACAAGCTGCGATTTAGCTCAGACAACTGAATGATTTTCAAAACGAAGATTTCTGGCACATCCTACGAGATATTTTATATGTACTCGTATAAATACAAGGTGGTTACAAAGTTCCGTTAGCGCCTATCAGTATTTACGTTATACATGTCTTTGTAGTCTCGTGATGTTTATTGGTATGTCTAATATGTGTTTCAGATAATTAATACCCAACATGGCCGATACAAGTGATTACACCATAGAAGAGCGCATTATGGTAAGCAGCTAGGTTCACGACAGGCCACGAACTGGAAAGGCGATAGAAGAGGTGCGTAGAGATTTCCAACAGCAATTCAGACATCAGGCTCTAGCACATGAAAATATACCTAAAATTACAGCCATACCGACCACCAATTATCGGATACTGACTTAGCGCGAAGGATGGACGCATGTGCAGCCCTTCTAACAACATTTGACGCCATCCCAAAGCGGAGTAAGGCGACATTTAGTGACGAGTGCGCCATATACCGAAGCTCTGTGTCCCGGAATGTGGAGTTTTGGTGTAAAAACAATCCAACTTTTATGAAGAGATGGAGCAGAATCATCCCCATACCATGATATGGGTGAACCCAACATCATACGACTACAAAAACATGTATAACATAGATACTTTTTTGGGGGGTTATTTTACGACGCTGTATCAACATGTAGGTTACTTAGCGTCTGCATGAAATGAAGGTGATAATGACGGTGAAATGAGTCCGGGGTCCAGCACCGAAAGTTACCCAGCATGACATAGATACTGGTAGGGGGTAAAGGGACTTTGTAACCACTCTCTACAATGCGTCATATTTGCTTCAAGTGTCTCAGTTTATTTTCTCCATTCACATTTTGCTGGTGGTGCGATTAAGTTGGCATCGTATAACGAGAAATAAACTGAATATTTTTCAGAATTTGAAGGACATTTAAAATGAAGAGCTACAAATCTGCCACTATATAGAAACACACAGGATTACGTATATGCAGACAAAAAAAAAAGAAAGAATTGCAAGGATCCTTAAATTAAACACCTACAAACGTACTATATATATAACAAATATATACACAAACAAACACACACACATACATAATACCGTAAATAATAACATTAATTTCAGAGGGTTATTCTTTGGGATATTTCAAACAATAAAGTTTGGTCGTTTTCTCTTCCTTTCCGAGATAAACATTCTTTCATATGAAATATTTCATAGTATGTTTAAGTAAAGTTATTGATTTAATTCCAATATGCTCAGCCAATTTAAGAGAGCAGTGGATTTTGATAACAATTAATTGAAAGAATTTCAGTTTTTCCCTTTAAATATGCAGAAATTTTATCCCAATAAATGTAACATTTTAAAATTTCTTTTCAGAACGAAAAGTTACATCTATTAGGATCAAATTACTGCACATTTAAAGGACAAGGACAAAAATAAAATTCTTTCAATCATTTACTATCATAATACAGTGTTCTCTTAAATTAATTGAGAATATTGTAAATTAATTCAATGGCTACTTCAAAACACGCTATGTATTATGGTGTACAAAAATATATATGATATTTGAAGAGTCCACTGCAAGAATGATGGATGTCATTTGGAACACATTTTTCAGGAGACGCAATTGAAAGTTTGAAATGCTTAGTGTCCAAAGCTTAACTGAGATTTTCCGAACATTACTGGACAATGACTATCAGTGTTAATGCCATTCTATATGTCTTAAGCTATGCATTGACAGTCTTGGTTCATTTTCGACAAGAAAGTGACATCCATCATTCTTGCAGTGGACTCTTCATTTCTGTGCAGGAATTCTGCATTATCATATGATGAAGAATGGCTAGAACAGAGAAAAATTCTCTCCGGCACCGGGACCCGAACCTGGTTTTTAGCTCTACGTGCTGAAGCTTTATCCTCTAAGCCACACGGATTCCAGTTCCAATGTCGGATTGAATCATCTCAGTTTAAGTTCGAGCTCTCAGTTTCCCTTTAGTGGCCAACCCTCATGCACTGTGTCATAGAAGTGTGACAGTGGCACAATGTCCGCTCCACTCATCCTTCATCGTATGGTAACGCAGAATTCCTGCACGGGAATATCATATGTACTTTGGTACATCATAATTAAATGATATGCGTAAATATTCACTTAGTGAATTAAGACGGCGCTCATTCCACCGGATCCCGGCCACTAAGTCACTCGTAATGAGTGCACCTCTGCACATAGTGTGTTGGACATTGTGCCACTGTCACATATTTGTGACACAGTGGTTTAGAATACAAGATTTCAATATTTCGCCTGTCCATAATTGTCCAATCCTACAGTAATTGTATCAGTAGGGTTACTAATGTAGCTAAGTGCTTACTACAGAAGTAGCTACGGTAATCCATTTGAACGAGTGATAACTAGGGAATCTATTGCTGAAAATTTAAAACGTGTGTTTATCTTACAAGTGACTATCATTAAAATATCTACAGTAAAGTATTTGGAACGCTGCACTTTCCGTAACTTTTCCCAAAATATGTTGTGACAATTCAAAAATGACAATACATTCCAAATGTAGCCCTCAAGGCCTTCAATTGCAGTCGGTTTTCTTTAATGGCACATATTTCTGAGAAGACTTCAGGGGGAAGACAATGAGAAGCTGTGATATGTGAAGGATTCAAAGCCATCTTATGTTCCTTGTTGCCATCCGAATCTTACGTTGGAACAAGGAACTCTCTTACAAACGAATATAAATTTATTTTTTCCTACAGTAGATTATAATTTCTAGACAATCTCAATTGTGTGGTAATGTACATCCTTCTTTAAGGAGCACTATGGTGAAATAATGGTGAAAAATTAAGAAAATCTATTAAAAATTTATTGTGGCTCTCTATTTAGATCAAACTCAAAAAGCTAATTAATTTATGTTCCCATGACTATTTTCAAGCTTCTGAGCTGATATGAATTAAAAATTGTGAAAATTGTGACGCAAGGAGCCTTTTTTGTGACGTCAATATAAAATATATTTAAAAAATATAATTTCAAAACTATTAGCCCTAATGACACCAAATTTTGTACAGATGATAGTATTGTAGGCATGTTTACGTAGTTTAAAATTAATAAATTTTGGATGAAAATTGTAAAAGTTTTAAAACTCACAGAAGTGTCCCCTTAAAATGTATTATTTTGCAAGAAATATCTCGATATACAAAATTCTTGAGTATCACAATTTACTCATTTCTAAGAGCTCTTATCGCTGACCCACTGCCAGACGTGATGTTCTATAAAGAACGAGAAGATTTTGACCTTCATATTTGGATTCATTGACATTTTCCCTAAGCACTAAATGATGAATGCAGTACCTGCACTTTATGGCTGATTTCGAGAAGAAGTATGGTTATTAAAATCCTTCATATATGTCCGTAGGTCTTGAAAAACTGATTGCTCGCGAGAAAATTATACCTCAACAGAAGTGCACATTCATGATTATTACAGCTATCAATGCTATAATTCCGGCCTTTTAGCAACAACATGCAACAAAAATTTACTCTTTTTCTTAATTTAAAATCTTTCCTCTAAGTTTGGAACACACAGTAATTAACTGACAACAGAATTAATGACTGATATGAGTAATTTATATAGGCACCTTCCCAAATAGTATACAGTAGGTACTAGAAATGAACAACGATCGAGAAAGCAAGACTAACAGCGCCCGCAAAGCCGAAAACCCGCACGACAATGTTCTATACGTCGCTTCGTTGACATAAAGGCTGCTTGTGAGTGTTTCGAGACGCCGGGATTGATCACTCCCGAAGTCCCGAACGTCAAGCAGCCTTGAATCACCACAGCTGTTTATACCGGATTAAACATCTACTTCGGCAACTGTTATATATATGTATAAACAATCAAGTAGCCTATTTGAAACATCATCTCTACTTTTCAGTGTATAATAATCCGTTCCCCAGTCTTTATTTAAGTACTAGGCTCTTATTAAAAGGCTAGGAATTTTCTTTTCAGATGAAGTGTGCAGCCACAAGTAAAAAGATATTAACGTTATGTTTTATGTTTCTTAGAAAATCAAATTTATTTGAGAACTTTTTTTTTGTATTTATACTACAACCATAGGTAATACCATATAATAGAACCAGAACATTTTGATAACTAAGATACTGTTCTGTTTCGTCTTTTTGTCTCATTTAAACATTTATAATATTATTTATTTCAATGATGTATGTTATTCAAAGTTACGAAATCTTTCCACGCCGACCAAATGCTATTTCGAGAATGATGAGCGATACTCGAAAGACAAATGCAACGAACACAACGAGCGAAAGGGGCAGTTAGTTTTGTTCATCTCTAATAGGTACTTATCGTATTAAGATTATCTTTAACTTCATACAGTTCTTCTTAATACATTACTAATATTTTCATTTACAATAAACCATATAAAGTAAATTATATTCGAATACACTGAATGTTTGTTTGATCCATGTTCTAGTGCGTTTATTATTTTATAATATGAAACATTGGCAGTTGGAAAGATTAATACCGCAGGTGTGTCAAGTACAGGCTTATGTTCGTATAAGAACTCTTGAAAAGAGTTCAAAAATTGTAAATATTGTAAAATCGCTGAAGGATATAAGAAAAACACAACAATGAATTCAGTTGAGTAGCCCGTTACTGGACAGCTGCATAATACAGACATTTTGTCCGTGAGGACATGAAATAAATAAAATAAAAGTGGACGGAAAAATTCTTAAACCTAACATTTAATTTAGATGGTTGAAGGAAATAAAAAGGTAACTTGTAGAAAGTCAAAATAAGATCAAATAACAAATGCTTGTAGCCCAGACACATGTTGAAAACTGAACTTTTTGACAGTTACGCAAGCTCTTGCATTGGAAAGTGTTACGGGTTTCGTCGAATATTTCCTAACAAGAACACGGCAAAAAATAACAACATTCTAAAGAGAGTAGAAGTTTTCAGACCTGCACAATCTGATATGAGGATTAAGAGAGATTTCTTTAACGCTTCTAGGAAGCCAATCTGAATAATTATTTTAATTTTATATCCGTATTTGTTGTAAAACAATTGCAATTTTGGCTTTTATTATATTATGATAAAGCGAGCGAGTGTGAAGTTTATTATTATTATTATTATTATATTATTATTATTATTATTACTACACTTCCTAATTTCAATAACCTTACTGTACAATGTTAGGATTTTAGTTTATATATGATGATTTCAATATCGTAAAATAATGAGTTATGAAAAAACAGTGAAATATAGCACTAAATGTGAGCTTAGCAAACAATTTCAGAAACTTAAGTGTAAGAAAGAAAACTGTAAGGTGAAAAATAAACACAGACTTAGGAATAAAATTACAATAACTTAATATAAAAACGAAGCCACTGGCGTAGTTCTGACGGCTAAGGCACTTTCCTGCCGATCCGGAGTTGCGCTTGGGTTTTTTCCGAGGTTTTCCCAATCGTAAGGCAAATGTCAGGTAATCTATGAGGAATCCTCTTCCTCGTGTCGCCAAATATCATCTCACTATCACCAATTCCATCAACGCTAAATACCCTCGTAGTTGATACAGCGTCGTTAAATAACCAAATCTATACTAATAATAAATCTGTAGCCGAAATATTTATGGTAATTTTCAATTTTACAAAAATAATTGGTCCTAACATATATAATTAACCACCCTGAAACTGAAAATCGCTTTTTTGAAATTTTTGTTTGTATGTCTGTCTGTCTGTCTGTCTGTCTGTCTGTCTATGTTTGTTACCTTTTCACGCGATAATGGCTGAACCGATTTCGATGAAAATTGGAATATAAATTAAGTTCGTTGTAACTTAGATTTTAGGCTACATGGCATTCAAAATACATTATTTAAAAGGGGGGTTATAAGGCGGTCTGAATTAAATCAATCGAAATATGTCGCTTATTATTGATTTTTGTGAAAAATGTTACATAACAAAAATTTCTTTAAAAATCATTTCCGATAAGTTTTATTCTTTGAACAATTTTGATGGGACTGATATTTAATGAGATTAATGAGTTTCAAAATTAAAATAACTGCCATCTAAGGCGGTGTAATGAAATAAACAAATGAATTCTTCTATAAGGGGCCTTGGTCAACAACAATCGAAAACTATGAAACATAGCCTACAGAGAATGTTTCTGTGTTTGTATGAAGTAATATCGGAAGCTAAATTAACCGACTTGTGTAATTAATTATTATTTCACCATTGGAAAGTGTAGTTTCTCTACATGGACATAATGCTATAATGTTATTACAGTAACTTCGGAGTGAATTGAGGACAGGTAAGATTAAAATAGCTTCTTGCACAGAAAACTTGATAGGCTATTCTGTGTATTCGTTTCCTGTATTTCTTAAAATAATGTTTATCTCAGAGAATTAACGAACACAAGAGTGTATTGATTTAGTATGCAGCAATAATATGTAAGCTTAACATTCCATTATTTTATAATCCGAATTTTAACTATGCTCAATTGAATCCTGTTAAAATACATAAAATACTTATGCATTAAGTGCAATGCAAAAAAATTGGGTAATGAGCCAAGCAGATTATGTTTCGCTGTTGTAAAATAAAATTTGTTCCTCCTGAGATTCAAGAGCCCCCATAACAAATTAAAAACTTACTTATCGGTGTACATCCGTTATCAACACATTTTTATATAATATAATATAATTTAAGTTATTTAAGTTATTTGAAGGGTTCAGAACCATAGTGGCCCAAGCGCCATTTACTGAATACGTAGAAAACAAGGGTTAAAATTAAGTTATTACCATAATTCAATGGAAACACATAGCAAGTAAAATAAAGTATAGGTACACATTAAATCTAATTGATATGTCAGTTTTCATTAAAGTATGGATGCATGTAATAAAAATTAAGAAACATGTTAAAGGAATTGTCACTGCTCCAAATGAGTGGTCTCTGGACCAAAATGATCGCATTTTGATTATTTAAATACAATTTAAATTAAGTAACATATTAAACGATTTATCCTTCTATCAAACACGAATCTTCCCTGGATCAAATGTCCAATTTTAATTATGTAATTACTTTATATATATTTCTAATGGGTGCAGCGGAGCGCACGGGTACGGCTAGTTAAATAATAAAACATAAAAATGAGGAATTATTAGCAGAGATATATCAGCTTAAGTAAGTATTTATGCACTCAATATTCTCAACTTAAGTCGGCCTGGGTGACGCAGTCGGTAGAGTGCTGGCCTTCTATGCCCGAGGTTGCGGGTTCGACCGGGGCCCAGGTCGATGGCATTTAAGTGTGCTTAAATGCTACCGGCTTATGTCAGTAGATTTACTGGCATGTAAAAGAACTCCTGAGGGACAAAATTCCGGCACACAGATGATGTTGATATAGCCTTTGCAGTTGCGAGCGTCGTTAAATAAAACATAAGTTTATAATTTTATTATCCTCAACTTAGGTATAAAATCGCTTAAGGTTCTACTAAGTTATAGTGAAATTTCCCGCGCCGTGGTATCGTGGTCTAAGGCATCCTGCCTAGGACTCGTGTTACGAAATGCGCGATGGTTCGGGAAGAAATATTTTCTCATGAGATTTCGACCAGTGTATGGGACTGGCGCCCTCCCAGCATCTTGGTGCACTTGGGAAGCTACGATAGGTAGAGAGATGCGGTTACGATAGCCAGCTATACTTGGCTCGGAAACATGACGGCCTCTCTTCTTGGAATTGGTAATCCCTCATAAACTCCCATCCTCTACTCAACCCCTAGCCGCGTGGCAGAAATACAATAGATCCCAGCATTGCCAAATCTAGCAGTCATTGCCTCTACCTGTTGGGTTTCAGTGTCTTTGTCGACGTGTTGTTTTATACCGTTGTGCGCTTCAATATGTCTAATTTATTCCGGCCATGATTAATGAGTTTTGGAGCAGATGATCCGCAGCCTGGCCTCCTGATACACCTGAAGATCACGACAAGAACAAGTAACACCGTCGAAGAAAACAGAATATCTTACTTGCAGAGGAGCGTAGCTAAGAAAACAAAGTATTAAAATTGTGTCTAACGTTAGAAATTCTATCCATAAAGTAATCGAAAGTTCAGGCAGTTTAATAAGTATAAATTTTAACCACTTAACATCGGACGCAACCGGCGGAGTTGGATATATGGGCATAGAAATTAAGAATTACAGTTCACCAACTAAAGAGATAATAAACAAATTAAAACAGAATTCGGTAAGATAGGCGAATTTATACGTGATTTACTTCGCCGAACAGTATGTGAACAGTACGCGAAAGAGATATCGCCAACAGCAACACCGTCCTTAGCAACCTAAATAATGACATTATTCACAGCAGTGCTTAAAAGTTTTCTAACTTACAGCAGTGAATTAATGTTTTTAAATCACTCTCTACATGACAACCAACATATTAGCAATAGTAAAATGAATATATATGAACTTCTTCGCCAACAACACAGTACAAAGAAAAGCCCTACAATTTAAAATTAAATTTACATACCAGTAATGAATAAAATATTGTATAGCACACTAGAGTAAACAGATTTTATACGTTCGTGGAAATTATCACCCAAGGCGAAGCTGATAAAATCTAACTTTACTCTTTTGTACTATAAATTCTGTAACTATTCAATGATCACAGCTCCAGAAAATTTTACCGGCGCAACATTCTTAATTAAGTATAAAATTCTGGAACTTCAATAACATGAGAATTTAACACTTATTATAGAAGTCTGCATTTTTTTGTTTATTTAGGCAAAACATGTTAGTGAAAATATAAATATAAAGTGTTTTTAAAATAAGTTTGTTCATTTTTACACCAATTTTGTTTAAGTAATTACAAATTAAGGTATATTTACAAAGATAATATAGTCTCGCTGAAAATCGCGGTTTCATGGAACACAGTTTGAAAAACGTTCGCAAATCACAATGACTTCAAGAATTGGCAACTCGGCTAAGGGTTCATCCCTTGCGCGTGCCTGCAGTTAAATGGTGAAGGGGATGAGGGAAGGTCGTCATGTTTTCGTGCGAAGTATACAACGACTTGGAGAATTATCGTGCTAACCACACGATATCACCAATCCTGTTGCATGATCGTCCACCTCTGCTTCGGCATGCGGACGTGAGGCCAGCAGCCGGTTGGTCAGTTATAGTCCTTCATGGGCTATGTGCCTCGGATTATTATTATTATTATTATTATTATTATTATTATTATTATTATTATTATTATCATCATCATCATTCTAATAGTGAAATTAATATTATAACTTAGATATTTTTATAGCTAGATCAACCAAAATTTTAGACTGGTATATCTGGCTAATAATGACAACTGTACAAAATTTCATACATCTATGACAAGTGATTTGCATTTTATTAATAATTTAATGAAATGTTGCATCGCTTTATATAAAAAGCCCCTTGCTTCACAATTTACGTTATTTTTAATTGATATTCAATGATATTATGATTTCTTACACAGGATGATTCAAAACCTCTGCGACAAACTCTGAGGGGTCATAGATCTAACAATAAGGAACCCTTTTTGTTAAACAACTTGACGCGTCGTTTCAAAGTTACCGTTGAAAATGTCTACACTTTTCCCGAGTTAGCCGAAATGGTAATGTGTTATGGGGGGAGTCTCGCGGAAACAGAAGAGCTCTCCACGTGTACCACCAACAGTTTCAAAACAGAAATCATCCTCATCACAATGTTTGCTCGACTTTATCAGCGCCTTCGAAACGATGGGTCTCTTCGTCCCCGGCGCATTGGTGGAAGACCTCAAAGACATCCATTCTCATTTGAAGATTAAGATGAATTGAAAGGAGAAGGTATTGAACATTAAAAGTAAACAAACAACAACAACCCTTCTCGTCCCTTACAAACATCTAAACAAACAAACAAACAAACAAACAAACAAACAAACAGGGGTGCACACATTCGCATACATTGACGTACGCTCGCGCAAAAACATTTTCAGCGGTAACTTCGAAATGACGCGTCAAAAGACATTAGGTTGTTTAACAAAAAGGGTTCCTTATTGTTAGATCTATCACCCCTCAGAGATTGTCGCAGAGGTTTTGAATCGCCCTGCATAACTTAGGTACATAGAAAAAAAACTTACTATAAGGTTTTGCTGTAAAATGAATCAGTAAATAACGAAACATTTTTATTAAAAATATAGGCCTAAAAAGTAAAATAATAGAAATAAGTTATTACAAAAATTTCTAGTATTTTTTACGATTTATAGTTAGTTTTGTTTCCATGAAGATAGGAAAACAGATATATTGTGAATTGTGGCGCAAGGAACTCTTAGTATAAAGCGATTCACTATTTTAACACAATAACTTATTAATAAATGCAAACCATTTATCACGAACGGGTGAAATTTTGTACACGTGTTATTATGAACCAGATATAGCCTACCAGTAACTATATCTGCAAACAAAACAAAGATAATTGCTTTTAAAGGGAAAAATCCTGTTAGATCTAAGATAATAGTAAATGGAAACATTTTAGAACAAGTATCCCACTTCAATTATCTAGGATGTGATATTAGTTTTAATTATGAGAAAGATATTGAGAAGAAAGTTAATAGATTTCAGATGATATGTGGAACAATTGGAAGAACTTTGGGAAGAAAAGCGAGAAAAGAAACTCAAATGAAATTTTATAAAGTTATGGCTGTACCTACTCTTATATATGGCTCTGAATCATGGACAATAACAAAAAAAGAAGAATCACGTATACAATCAGCAGAGATGAAATTTATGAGATACGTAAGAAGATGCACTAAAGCCGATAAAATAAAAAATGAAACAATAAGATCAGATTTAAATATTTTCTCAGTACACGACATGGTAGAAGAAAATAAAACAAAATGGAAAGATCATGTTGACAGAATGGCAGAAAATAGGCTACCAAAGAAGATAATGAATTATCGCCCGATCGGGAAAAGGGATCTGGGTAGACCTCGCAAGAGGTGGCTGGACGATAGAGACCGGAACAGGTGATATCACCTAAACCTTGAAGGGAGAAGAAGAAGAAGAAGAAGAAGAAGTAATGAAAATTTCGTGTATATTGCTTTAAAAATATGGTAATTATTATACAGTAGTTTCCCCTTTAATATTTATATTCTAATACAAGTTATAGGCCTACTTATTTGTAGTAATGTTAAATTTATAAGTGGAGAACTATTAACAATTACACACCGAAATACTAGATGAAGCATATATTTCTTCATACAATTACCAAAACGGAAAGAAGTATAACACTGATTAACTATTTACTTGCAATACAAGTTAATCTTGTTTGTATAAACGCAATTAGTAAAGTTTACATACAGGTAGGGGGAAATATAAAATGTAATACAGAGTTAAATACGTACTTATCAACATAATCATCCTAGTTTAAATAGCTATGAGATGCAACAAGAATAAATAAGGGAATACAGGTTTGTGCGTGTTTCAACAACGCAATTACAATAATTTAAGTACCGGCATGTGGTGGACGAACAAGAACATTGTAATACATGGTTACAAAAGTTAATTTTCAACATAATTTACATATAAAATACAGGGATTATAATTTGTTGGAATACTTCGAAGATAAACGATTTAAGCTCTAACCTCTTCTGGAATAATGAACGTAATGGTCGCTGATACGTATTGCTACAATTCTGTACGTGTTTTTAGTATGTATCGCTTAAACTGTAACATTCGGCATTCAAAAATCAAATGTTTAAAAACTGTTTGAAGATTTTGGTTACAAAAAAGAAACTGTATATCTGCAGTGTTAATTTTAAAACGGTCGAAATATGCTCCGAATTTTCTAAATTGTAACAAATTCGATATCACCTTAATTTGGGCCAAACAAACTGCAATTGATGCACTTTCTGGAACAAGAACTTAACTGGAAAATCTTGAATTTGAGATAGAAATTATCAAACATTTTAGATATTGTACAGGGACATCATTTTATTTTTACTTCAATTTTTATTGTACCTGAGTTTTTTAATGTACTTCACTCCCACCCTCTCTACTAGTAAACTCCCAAACGTCCTCCACACAGAAAAAAGGTCGCGTATGTAGTCAGTACTGAGTTAGTGAGTACAGTACGTTCAAGAAATATGTTCGCGTTTTCCAGTAAAGAAAGAGTTTTCAATGTTGAATCATATTTTCGCACAGTTTGCCTACGAAGCATCCCCGTTTCCCTCATCTGCTTCTCCTCGCTCCTCTGTAAAGACTAGTGGCTGGGCTGTCTTAGCTCTTTTCTGAAAACATTAATTTCTGTTAGGAATTGGACGTCTACGTAATATTATGCAACTGTTTAAAATAACTTAAATAAAAGGGCTTCCTTAAATAATTAACCTATCACATGATTTACCCTCTTTCTACGACCCTGCGACAAAACCATTTGGACGGACAGTAGATAGCATGTCTGAGCAATTTTATCTTTTCGGATCGGGTAGAAGTGAAGATGGAATTTTCAGTACGTAAGGTAGGCCTATTATTTTGTAGAGTAGGTACAAAATTATTTCAACATGAGTTATTAGTACGAAACTGTTAATTGGAATTATTACAATAGTCTATAGTGCGATAATATGTACGAAAGAACTGAAGCCTGTACCGAAATGAACGGCCACCGTTTTCAGAAATGTGTTTAAATATCCATATTATGATTATTTTTCAATTTAACTTCATTCTCTAAATTGTACGCTAATGTGCTGTAGACAGTATAATATACACGGCATAATACGTCCGAATGGATAGCTCAATTCGTGAGTAAAAACACCTATTGTTAATCATCAAATTCAAAATCGCGATATTTCCTAGTTTACGTAACTGGATGAACTACTTTTCTTCCTTCCTATACCTAGTAAAGTGAGTTTTTTTTGCATTTTACACCAGTATCATCGAACTCCAGTTGTGGAAGGGGGTAGCAAACAGTGTTTCCGGTTCTCAATCGTTAATCCAAAGGTATAGCCAGGTTAATATTATAAATGTTAGTAAAAATAAAATGATGTCCCTGTATAACAACATTGCGTCCTACGCCGTGACGTAGTGGTCCAAGGTATCCTGCCCAAAACTCGCGTTACGGAATGCGCACTAGTTCGAGTCCTCATGGGGGAAGAAATTTTCTCACGAAATTTCGGCCAGTGTATGGGACCGGTGCCCACCCAGCATCGTGATGCACTTGGGGAGCTACGATAGGTAGTGAAATCCGGTTGCGAAAACCAGGTACAATGGCTGGGGGATCATCGTGCTAACCACACGATACCTCCATTCTGGCTCGATGATCGTGCACCTCTGCTTTGGCATGTGGGCGTGAGGCTAGCAGCCGGCTGGTCGGTCTAGGCCCTTCACTGGCTGTAGCGCCATGGATATTATTATAACAACATTGCGCAGATCGAATTCAAATGTTTCTACAGGCCGTCCGAAAAGTCTCCATACATAGAGAATGCCAGTTCAAATTATAAATGTCACATAATGATTTGGAGAGTTAGGCACAGGTCAATGAATCCATTCCAACTAGTTCTGATATCGCCTCATGACAAGCATCGGCAATGCGGACTTGGAGATGTTGCGAGTC
The DNA here is from genome assembly GCF_040183065.1 of Periplaneta americana. Classification (NCBI taxonomy): domain Eukaryota; kingdom Metazoa; phylum Arthropoda; class Insecta; order Blattodea; family Blattidae; genus Periplaneta; species Periplaneta americana. Next base: position 129,502,528 of record NC_091123.1, on the reverse strand, counting down.
CCAGATTTTCTTCTTGTAGACTGACTTAAGGTGAATCTAGAGGTAAAAATCAAAGGCTGTGAGATCTGAGAAGCGAGTTGGCTATATTAAACATATTACGTACCATTTTTATTTTGAACCATTTCCTGTGTACGTACGGTGACTTTTGGGACACTCCGTAGAAGACGCTGTGTTTGTTGGAAGGAAATAATATTTCGTCAGGAGGAAATATGTTATTTAAGGATTCAATATATGCTTGAAATGGAAAAAAGATATGATCTTACGTTGCTAATTCAAGGAATGCCCCAATTTCTTCTATCGTAGAGTGTAGGAAAATAGAATTATTTGTGGTACAACAGTTGGTAATTTTATTGATGTCCATTAGTTATTCTACTATTGGATCATTTGGCTCTACAGTTTCTTCTTAACGTAGGAAAGAGGACACTGAATGCGCATAGGTGTCATTTGTCGCATCTGCAGATCTGGCTGCAGTATCCGCCCTTTCATTTTCGACGATTCCAATTTGGCCACGTACCCAGCTCATGCAGATTCTCTTTTTAATGTAGAATACGTATTTCCCTACAATTTACACCTATTATGTTCACTCGTTACGGGATCGGTGGTGAAACAAATGTTTACAAAATTTCAAATGTTTACTGTAACAAAAATATTAGCCACAGTCGAATATCGATGTTATTAATGGTTAGACCATTATGCAATGTGCATACCGAATTATTCCATTTTCCATCTAAGGGCCATGATGGCGCCGAAGTTGCGTATAAAATTTAGCCGTATCGCGCGTCTTCTCTGAATAACATATCAACATTCAGAGCAGCTACAGGCTTGTGCGACCACTCTTTTGATTTGTAATCACGAGTTTTAAAATACTAAAATCATAATAAACACGTATGATAAACGATAGTATCCTTTTCTACCATGAACTTTTATCTCATTGAGTATTCCTTCCAGTGAATCATTCAGAAGGCAGTTTCTTCTCAGACAGTTACCTAGGAATTTGATTTTCTCTTTCTGATCAGTTTCAGATTTATCCATTCTTCACCCACTCTTTCTAACATAAATTTACAACTTATTATCCTGTCATGTTTCCAGCCCATACAATGCCACTATTCACACAGACAATGTTTCACTAGTCGCTTCCTTAGTTCATTTTCCAAAGATCCGCAGAAAACAGCTCTTTTTCTATTAAAACCTTCCTTTGCCATTGCTATCCTCATATTTAGTTCCTGGCAGCAGCTCATTCAAGGATAAGGTTGACATAAACATTATTGTGATGTATCGAAGTAAATATAATATTTCCGTGCAGGAAATTCTGCATTATCACATGATGAAGGATGGGGTGGAGGGGAGAAAAATTGTCTCCGGCACTGGGGCTCCAACCCGGGTTTTCAGCTCTATCTGCTGACACTTTATCCACTAAGCCACACCGGATTCCAGTTCCGATGCCGAATTGAATCCTCTCAGTTTAAGTTCCACCTCTTAGTTTCCATTTAGTGGCCAACCCTCATGCACTGTATCACAGATGTGTGTTAGTGCACATAATGTGTTGGACATTGCGCCATTGTCACACATCTGTGACACATGAGGGTTGGCCACTAAAGGGAAACTAAGAAGTGGAACTTAAACTGAGAGGATTCAATCCGAAATCGGAATGGAATCTGGTGTGGCTTAGTGGATAAAGCATCAGCACGTAAAGCTGAAAACCCGAATTTGAGTCTCGGTGCCGGAGAGAATTTTTCTCCGCTCCACCCATCCTTCATCGACATAAACAGTTATCATGAACTCAAAGAAAATGTTGCAAGATATAAACAACTCTTATTATGTAATTACATCATGTCATTTAAAACATTGCGATTAATGCAAGAAAGGCAGAAGAAAGCAAGTCCAAAATCTCAGTTTTGAGGTAGGCCTATGGCGAAATGAATGTTCTAGTTTGTGCACAGCTTTATGACTTACTTCCTTTCAATATCGAAAAATGTACGCAACTATCCGCCCCTGCAATTGGAGAGTACCAACATCAAAACAACCATAAAATTATATAAATATCTTAATCGACCATAACCTGAAAATCCATGTTTTTGCGCTTATTTCTATTTACCTTCTGACTCAAGGACTGCCAATTTTAATAACGCTAAGAGACTGTTTCAGATTAGGAAAGGCATCTGAGCCGTTCAGGGCAAAAGTGGTGCAAGTCAAAATTGGGTAATGAGGTTTAAAGTAAAAATTCTGTAAAATACAGCGCAAAGCAGCAATTGATATGTACTTCTTGCTATTCACTGACTACTAATAGTTTAAAAAAACTGAATATTAATTGCTACTTTGCGCTGTATTTTACAGAATGTTTACTTTAACCCTCATTACCCATTTTTGACTTACGCCACTTCTACTCTCAGCGACTCATTTAGACACTATTTCATGCAGACATTACTGTAGTCACATCAGAGACGAAGCATACCATCTCTTTTTGTGTATTATCTTTGGCTAAGACAGACTGGTTCACATCATAAAAACTGAAAATTTAATTAAAAATAAGCAAAACTCTTCCTTTTCTACAAAACAATTTTAATCCAAATAAGCCCCAATGCTTCATGAAAACTCAGAATTTAACATGTTATGTGTTAACATGTGGAATGCCCCCTGACCACGAGAATGTAACTTAAGCTTACTCTTTCTGGGGGTGCAAGATTGTTTTTATATAAAAAATCAATATGTAACATTGTTCTAGCAATATTATTATTATTATTATTATTATTATTATTATTATTATTAATTTTAAAAATGCAAGAATCAAATTTTTACTATTATGAAACTAGTTAAACGACAAAATGCTATGAAATTGTTACAAATGAAATTACAGAATAAAAATGTAGCCAGGTTATGTGAGATATTTCTAAGATAATCTATGAAGATGGCGACAGCATCCTTCATGAGTCACGTGATTAACTTCCTCACGCAAGAATTTGCTGCCGTGGGAGTCAATTACGCGATAACGATGTCTGCACGACCTAGTGGCATGAAGATGAACGAATATACGGCTTGTCATATTACATGATTTATTACAGCAATGATTGTTGGTTTTCTTCCTATCTCGGAACTAATCAGAGAGAAGAATGGCTACTTAATACACCATTTTGTTGTAAGACTAATGGCGCTTGTGGTATATCATCACGGATTGTAAACGGTAATAGACATGCAGTCATGACTTATTCGAATTTAAATATTCAATTGATCTAGTCTTACTGCTGTTAATGAATGAAGATGCATGTGAGCTGTTGAATATTAAGTTACAGCTGTGATTACGACGTAAGCAATTTCATAGTACATGTAACACCTCTGACTGAGGTTCTGGCAGATATGTATATCTATTATCAGACAGTACAACTGAATAATATGTTATGGATTTATTAATTTGTCCTACGGAATAATCTCTATAATGTTGACAATTAATATTTGAGGAGAAAAATTCATTCCGGCGCCGGGGAACGACCCCGTGTCCTTGGTTCTACGTACCAAGCGCTCTGACCACTCAGCTACACCGAATTCAATCCTCAAATATTAATTACAGAGATTATTCTGTAGGACAAATTATTAAATCCATAATATTCTCATAGCTAGCAGTGCATCATAACTGCGGAATCCCGGCCAAATAAGTCACTCAACTGAGTGCGCTTCTAGTATAATGGCAGTTGACACTTGGCATATACGTCAACATATATGCCTAACTTGGAGTCAGGCCACAAATGGAAACACTGAAGGAGGAAGATTCGATCCGGTGCTGTGGATTGAATTCGGCGTAGCTCAGTGGTCAGAGCGCTTGGTACGTAGAACCAAGGACAAGGGTTCGATCCCCGTCGCCGGAGTGAATTTTTTCTCCTCAAATATTAAATGAATAATATGTGTCAAACGAAGAACAATTGTTTGTATATCTCTGAAATCTGATTAGTGTAAATTGTTACTAGTCAGCGATGTAAGCAATGGAAGAGGAAAGGAACTAGCCATCCTACTCCTTTATCTTCTGACCTAGTTGCCTCATGAGTGATGACTTGTTGGTGTCACTTATGGGGTCCAGACCTGTCTTCGAACAGTTGACTAAACAACAACTAATAGGAACTCGTGAAGTTCAAGGCTAATCTTTCTTTGATGAAGTAGCGTTGATATTTAAACTGAACAGAAGCAAGAAAAGTCAATGTTTCATAACTCGCGACACAACGGTTTTAGAGTACCGGTATCGAATTTCTTGTTTTTGTGGTTGAATGTGTAGTATTTTGATGTCAGTTTCTATGTTGCTTTAGTTGTTCTTGGAATTTGTGGTCCATTCTGCATAGGTTGACATAGATAAATATTAATGCAGCAAACAGAGTGTCAAATATCACATTAGTAAACTACATTAAAAAAGGTGTCACATCTTGACTGATTTCTAGTGCCTTTGTACATGTTTGTATTAATTGTTCTTTAAACATAATATGATCCCTAATGCTTTGAAAACTGACTTTAAAGATAACTTACTTTCTCTTTAACCCTACCCTTTATCTCTCGTGCATAAGCCAATGCGGTCCGCTTGTAAAAAAAATGAAAACTCCTGCTCCAGGTTTTCTTTTATTATTCTTCTTGACGGAATCCAATCAAATGCAATTTTAAGCAATCTCTTCTGACTCCTTCGCATTAAATGTTCATAATATGATATTTGTTTTGCTATGATGTCATTCAAAGTATCGTTTTTAACCAGAATTTTCTCTCTGTAAATATTATACCGAGCCCTATCTTTTCGTAACATTCAAGCTGCACGTCGCCAACAATCCATTTACATTTCCAGTAGTTTGTATTCACAAACAGCGTTTAATTGCAATATAAAACGCTACTTTTGACTATAGAGTTGTGGGATCCTAATGTTGTCTTTTTTTTTTCTATGTGATTATCACATAGGAACCCAAAGACATGTAGACTTAACGTAGCAGGTTTTTCCTCTCCTAAGCAATTTCTATGTTATGTATGTTGCCAAATACATATTATTTAAATTTTAAAATCTAAATCGTAAACGTGACAGAAACATTATTCAAAATAATTTATCTAAACTGAGAACACTCAAGGTAAAGACGTATTTATAAAAACGTTTAAAATATAGTGGGATAAAAATTATAATGTATAATGAAATCTAAGCACCAAAGAACAAAATAGTGGATAACTTTGCCATTCATACTATGCTAAGGATTGGTCTATTAAAAGAACTGTCACTGAACACTTCTCATCCTGACAATTGTTATAGGGCAATTAGACTGTTAACCACCGGCGCAGATCTGGCGGTAGCGAGTTTGTTTTCTGATCCGGATCTTCGCTCAGTCGTTGGTTCTATTTCCGTTTGGGTTGTTTAGTTGATTAATTAGTTTGATTTCTTCAGAAGTTTTCTCTACTGTAAGGCGAATGTCAGATAATCTCACGGCGAACCCCCCACCCTAGTAGAAGGGAAGAGAAGGCCTGATGACCTTACCTCCACCAAGTTAAATAAATAAACAAACAAAAAACAAACAAACAAACAAACAAATAAATAAATACCTATTCCCTATCACGAATTATATTGATAATAAATAACCTACTAGTTGATGTAACTTCAGTCTGCATTTCTCAAAGTTTTATACGTTCCTTTCTTGATATCCCAGATCTCACGAATACTCCTTTCGCTGGTGGTTTCCATTTGCACATTGATTTAGCCATCTTTTATTTGGAAATTTCATCAAGTGACGAAACCCATACAATTTCCTTTCCTCTTTATCCTCTGCTATGATGTTAAGGGCATTCAGTTTGTCTTCGTACTTAAATATTTAGAAGGTCGAAATACAACAGTGTTCATAAGTTAAAATTTAAAATAATGGAGATAATTATTACAGTTGTCTGAACACTATTTATTGATAAAATAATAAAATAAATAAAATTGGTTAGAAACCATACATGTTTCGGGGGCTGTGCTCCCCCATCATCAGTGGTTGTACCACGACTACGGTATAGATGTTCTACCGCGTATCAGTCCTCTTTAAGATACGACACGCGGTAGAACATCTACACCGTAGTCGTGGTACAACCACTGATGATGGGGGAGCACAACCCCCGAAACATGTATGGTTTCTAACCAATTTTATTTATTTTATTATTTTATCAATAAATAGTGTTCAGATAACTGTAATAATTATCTCCATTATTTTAAATTTTTTTAAATTGTCTTCGTACGTTTCGATTTATTACATGTTAAAATTTCCTGCGTAACAATATCCATAACAATGTATTTCGTAAAATACGTTACGAACTGGATCGAGAGCTGAAAAATGTTGATAAATAAGCATATAGGTTACGTTCTCTGCGTTCCCTGATGATGGAGCTATCGTTCTCAAACATTGAATGTTTCTGATTTAATAACACACTGTAAAAACCCACGAATCTTGCACTTACAGAATTCCCAAGGACAGACATAGGGCCTATTAGCGTTTGGATTTTGGAAGGCGGTGTTCTACCGTGTAGTACTCGTAGATAGATTATGCTGATCATATATCTTGTTTCCAACAGCATTGAAGATTCGAATTAATCTTCATTGTGTTACAGCCGTTTCTAACGTATAAATAATTTATATTTGAGAATTGTTTACTTCTATCACCAACTACTACAGGCAATGGACAGCAAATAATACTCAGTTAACTCAAGAAGATTTACCAGCACATGAAATATGAGCAAGAAAAATAGAGCCTAATAGACTAACAATATGGACAACATACTCACCGATAAAAGTAGACAGTTACGGACGGACTCTCACATGATATTTAGAAATAAAACATGTGTCTCACCCACAGCACCTATAAAAAAGAAAGATAAATTAATTATCTCTTAATAACATTTTATGTCCGGTTACAAATCATATTCTAATGAAACATATGTGAATGCAAAAGAATAACCTACTACAGATACTGCCTCATAAGAAAGAAATGTCGTTTTTGGAGCAAAATATTAGTTGTAATGTATTGTGTCAAGAAATTAATTTTATTTTCAATGTAAATTCCATTAGATTCTATGGCCTTCAGCCACATTTCGGCGAGTACCAGTCCCTGGTTCTTGATGAGAATTTGGTGATACATATTTCAACGGCTTCCACGTTTTTTTGTAATTTCCCTCACACAGGAAGCAGGCCATGAATGGAAATAGATGGTAATCTGAAGGCACATGATAAGGACTATATGTAAGATGTGGTAGGAGTTTGATTCTTCTCAATTTCTGGATTATTTCCTATGTTTGTTCGACCGGTAGGGAATCTCGCACTGTCCTGTTGCAAGATCATTCTATTTTTATTAACTTCTTTCCAAAACTTCATCAACTCGTTCTAGCTTTTGAGAATAAAGATTTGCATCGACTGCACGTCCGATTGGAACAAACTCCCAGTGAATTGAAGGGCTCAGAGCCAAAGGCGACTAACCCACAATTACGAAATGAGTAAATGAGAGTTGATATTAAGAGGATCCTGACAAAAATGATTGGTTTCACAATTTATTTTAATTGGTCTACATTTAATAAATACAAAAAATATCATGAATCTATAACAACAATGTACAGTTTTTAAAAAAGGCTTAATAATGAACAATACAAAATTGTGGGTTGGTCGCCTTTGGCTCTGAGCCCATCAATTACAGAATCAAAATTCCGCCACACACACGTAACATTATTTTGGGGCCTAATCGATTTTGTTTAACGACGACTTTGATAGACTGACGGGTAACAAGCCACTGTTTTTAAGTCTCATGTATGAAGTAATAAACCAATGTGACATTTTTATGATAAATCTGTTATGCATAGGATCAGCGATAAGCTGACAACAGATATCCACTCTGAGTTCAGCCTGTTCAGGTGACTGAGGACTTGGATACAATAACAGCGTAAGTAGTTTTAAGTTATTTTGAGAAATTGAAAGAAAGTTTTAAATTTGAATAACTGAAAAATAAACACAAGTGTGACGTTAAAAGTCACATAGATTTTGTTAAAGTTAACATAGATTGTTGTTAACAATCAGACAAGGCATTTCTAAAGTTCATACTTTAATATCTTGCATGATTTCAAGGATATAAATAATTAAATTTTCTTAACATACGCTGTTATTGCATGGAATGCACAAATATTATTTAAATACAAGTTTCGACTAATTTATCAGATGAACATGAATGCACTATGATTGGAAAACAGGTTTGTATGATTCTTTGAATTAACGCGATTATGATTCAGTTTAACGTTTTTATTTCCTTCATCACATTTATGCACTCTTCTCGCACATGTCTCAGTAGTAGGCGCCATTTTGCCCTATTCACGCTGTAGCCGAAGTATCGACTTTATTTCGTGCATTAAGAGCGTAGCACATGGCAACCATTTCTGTAAGCTCCTGATCTCTAGGATCTGCGTACGGAATTAAGAAGAAGTTTATCAGAGAGTAGAAGGTTTAAGGATTTTGAAAACTATGCTTATGAAATAACAGCGTGAGTAGACTTACGCTGTTATTGTATCCAATTCATATGCATACAGATCTACAACTTCTATACGATTTTCAAAGTGTCTCTCAAAGTGGTGATGTATTGTATCTTTTAAAGCAAGAAATTCTTCTGATAATCTATGAGTATTGTTTCATGTTTTTATAGTTTTCTTTCAAACGTCATGGCAGACTTAAGGTATGAAATATCGAGAATAATCGCAGAGTGGTTACTTGTCGTCAGATTATCGCTAATTCTTATGCATGATTTATCAGGAGAATTATCACATGTTATGAAAAAAGTCATGGCAAGTATAAGTTAAGGGAAGAACATCCATTCTGGTGGAATGGAAATAAACTTCGGGAACCGAAACACTGACCGCTCAGTTGGGAAAGAACGCGCTCTCCTGAAAGCCATAATCCGTAGACGATAATGAAACGTTACAAAAGCTAAAATTTTCTATCATACGACAAACACTCTGCAATAAACTATCACTTCAATCTTAAAAAGAGAAACTCGTATTTAAGACTAACACTGATGTGTGCGGCTTATGATTAAATTTAGACTGACAGGCCATTTTGTGCGTGTGTGCGTGCGTGCGTGTGTAGAATAACACACAGATGACGCTTGCGTGTGGACCACGGCAGTAGCCATCTTTTTCTCTGTCTACATTATTTATTTTATTTGCATGAAAGTTCTTACCAATAAAGCTGTCCTATTTTCATAAACTGTCATGAATATATAACAAGTTCCTTTTTAAGAGGTACGTACACCATTCGCTACTATAAATTTAATAATATTCAAAATTTAATTTCTACATACTCTAAATTAATTTTCTTCTAGAACTTAGTATAGTCATGAGACAATATTTATAGGATAATAAGCAATTTTTATAATAAGAAAATTGTGTTGTGAAGGGTCATTATTTTGAATCGGAGGGGGGATGCAATTTGTATAAGGAAATAGGTTTTCTTTGATATGTTGTACAGTTTTTAATATTTCTTAACGATTTCTTCTCTTGAATAATTTTAAGGGAAAAAATTGTTCCTGGGTCGGATATCAATCCCGGGGCCTCTGGTTGAACATACCATCGCTCTAGCGACTGAGTTACCCAGGCACTCCACCCGGCACAGTCTCAATTTTTCCTCTTATATCCACACAACTCGAGTGGGCTGACGAGGCGCCAGAGACCCGGCCCCAGAACAATTTTTCCCTTGAAATTATTCAAGTTTGCTACACAGGGAGCTTTACCTGAAAACTAGACTTGCATGATTTCGTCTCTGTTTTATTTGTAATGAGTGTGTTAAATTCTGGCCTTATCGATTATTTAATATATAAATAAGAAATAATTTATTAATCTTTTTTACATGAATTTAAAAATTATTATTTTCACATAAAAATTATTAATGAAAAAAATTAAATTTACAAAATATTGATGCAGACATGGTTTGTTCTACAGTATGAAAGACACTTGTATGCAAAATTTCATTATTTTATCTAATAAATTCTATAAGTTATGAAGAAATGGATGTTGAAAATTTCGGTTACGGGAAATAAGCGAGAAACTCATCCAAGATGAGAAGTTTTGTCCACATTTAAATGGCTCACAAGCAAACATTCTGATGGGACCAGATAAAGTTTTTTTTTTTTAATTTCACCATGTTAATAATGTCAAAAGAAGTGCTTATACAAATTTTGGCCACTCGACCGCAATTACGAGGCCGTAAAAAAATAAGTTGGCCAGGAGCCCTTAACAGAAAAAAACATAAATTCATTGAAAAAATTTATTGGAAGAGATAGCAAGTTTTTAGTTATTTTTCAACATATTCCCCACTGGAACTGAGACATAATGTCATATCATGGGATCGACAGAGATATGCAAACAGCTGTCAAACGCTGGTTTCGATCCCAGGTATTCGACTTCTACGACACAAGGACACAAAAACTGATCCCCTGGTATGACAAATGTCGCAATTCCAGTGGGGGATATGTTGACAAATAGCGTAACAATTGCTGTATTTGTTTCAATAAATCTTTCAATGCAATTGTGCTTTTTTTATGTATACGGTCCCAGGGAAAATAATTTTCTGGACGGCCTCGTAATTGCGGTCGAGTGGCCAAAATTTGTATAGGCACTTCTTTTAACATTATTAACATGGTGGAAGAAAAAAATTACATTTTTTATCTGCCCCTGTCACAATGTTTGCTTGTCAGTCAATTGACAAAATCTCACATTTTAGGTCATAACTCGAACACTATTATATGTATTTAATTATTTTTCACAACACTATTGAGGAATGTCCATCAAAAAGGGCATTTTCGAAGAAGTACCTATATACTCAATAATATTACAGAAGTATGAACAATAGCAATTCTCTTGATAGTGGTTTCACAAAATGTAAACTGATCATTTTTTGCTACAAAGTATACAAACCAATCAGTTTACGAAAAAACTTGAAAATTATAGACATATTATAATATACTCCCATATGTCTCTGTCATTTCACCAACAAATTCTACCTGCCTTCATTACATCTACCGTTTGCAGTAGTTCAAATTGAAGCTGTGAGATCAATAACCGATCAAGTCCATTTACACAATTTTCGAGAAAAATGCAAAAAAAAAATAAATAAATAAATTTCTTACTTAATTAGCCTATTATTTTTTGCACATAATATTTCTGTGTTGTTTTAGAGATCAAGACAAAGTAGCATACCAATTTTTAAAATCGTAACACTTGTGAAAATATCCAAAATTTAATTTCAAATTTGCAAAAAATGAATAGCCAAAAGTGGACTTGAATGGTTATTGATCTAACCGCTTCAATTAGACTGATCCGGAGTCTTAAAGATAGACAGATTTCTTATTATGACATAGGTAGGGAGGCCCACCTATCAGTGTCGGATTCATCACCCAGGCCACCTGTCAAAATAGGATAAGGCCGCGCAATAAGCCAAGGTTAAGTCGTAAGTGTAAGAATTCGTCTATGTCCGGCCCTCGAAAAGCCAAGCGAATTCAAATGGTTCTAGTTGGCATATAAATGATTTGTGACGAGAAATAAACATAGATGCTCTCTAGGGAATGAAACAGAAACTAAGAAATTTTGAAGAGTCACGAACGGCATAAATACTGTACGTTTTAGCCTACATGCTGAGCGTATTCCGAATCTCTCCGGTGAGCAATCCGATGGCATCACGGTGTTCCGAATTCCACCGATGACATCATTGATGCTCCACCGGTGTTGCACCGGTGCCATCAACTTGCAGAGGTGGTGGCAGTCTCCATCAGCCGCTATCAGTGAATCTGATTGGTTCTTGTATAGGGCGGGAATTAGCAGACGAATGACATCGTGCACTGTTGTGTCATGGCGGTGTGTTCTCCTTTAGTTCTGCTGTATTGTTTGTAATGAGCACAACGTAAAAACAATATGTTAATGGCTTATGAGCGAACATGTCAACGGACCAGTTATTACTACCGGTTCAAGAAATAAGTTGTTTGTGATCTCTTTTATTTCAACGAGATGGCAGTACGGAAATTTCGCAGAATTTTGCTAGCGTAGCACAGATAACCACTTACTACACAGTCGCCATGACAGCATCGATTCTTCCAGCAGTTTTATTCCTTATTTTCGTTGCAACGTGACGTCATTGATGCCACCGGACCGGTGAGATTCGGAATACGCTGGCTGCGACTAAAATACCGTGAATCTATTACGTAAATTAATTAAATTGGTTATATATGTGTAACGTTTGTTATTCCAATTACTGAAGAAATATAAAAAAATAATAATCTCTAGAGATTCGTTTTATTTCGTTGCATGTCAAAGGGTATTTACACAGCAGGATCTAGGGTTGATAGGTAAGGTAAGAGTTATTCCTTGACGCCGTACGGCCTAAGGGACCTGGAGCTTGAACTCTGTTTTCCTGACCTCGACACGAGAAGGTAATCTGGTCAGCACCATGCTCCAGGCGCTCATTTTACCCCGGAAAGAACGGTACTCAATTTGACAGGAGATTAAATGCATCCCGCCACTGTCCTGAAGTTACGATGAAGGGCAAATCCCACCATAACTTGGATTGTCAGAGATGTAGAGACCAATTTTGTCATTAGAAAAATTAATAGGGCTAAATTCTTATTAGGAGGAGGAAGAAGAAGAAGAAGAAGAAGATGATGATGATGATGAAGAAGAGCTTATTTGAGGAACATCGGCATTTTGTTTATTTTCTTAAATGTCTAATTATTACAGTAAAATTTATTGTACAGTAAAATCCCTCATAACCGGCACCCAAATAACAGGCAATACCAAACCAACAGCACTTTCGGCTAGGTCAAAAATAAAAAAGTTTAAATATGCCACATTTCCGCAGTCTGAACAGACAGTTTTGCCATATTAGAAAGGTCGCATGAACTTTTATTTTCAATGAATATTCGAACCTAAAATCAGTGTATTATTTGTGTTGTGCGATGTATTTTAATAAACAAAATCCACACACTTCTTATTTTATTTTTTTCATTACGATATTTCAAATGCTTATTTCAAATTTCAAATGCATCGGAAGATGCTATAACATGGTCAAGTACAAATTTATATAATAATACAGAACAGGACATATAATACAGAATAGTACATCAGACTAAAGAATATAACTACAACAATAGAAATATAAATAAAATAATACAATCAGTATAAAAAGAGGATACAATGTTAACAAAATTTGAGCACCGAATGATCAGCGCTCGTGTTCGGTCGCAGTTCAGATAGACTATTATTAATATAAGAGGAACATAGAAAATAGAAGAAGGACTAAAATTAAAATTACAGCTACAATGAAATTATATAATATGAGAGGAATGTAGAAAATAAAATAGGAACTAAAATTAAAATTACAGTTACAATAAAATTACATTATTTGAAATGAAATTACATTACTTGAAATGAAATTATGTTTATTTAGTTATGTTCAGGCCGTCAGTGTTGCCACATTAGGAAGTTCGCATAAACTTTCATTTTCAGTGAATATTCGAACCTAGATTTAGTGTATTATTTGTGTTGTGTGATGTGTTTTAATAAGAAAAATCCACACAGATTTTATATTCATTCAGTTATGAGCAAGTGATATAGAAATAAGCTTCACGTGCAGTTTCAACATTTGGCGCCATGAAATACAAACTTCTTTTTGTATATACTGGTATTTATTCAATTATCCGGCAAAATCTCGTATCCGAAACTAGCCTAGTCCCTTTGGTGTGAAATTGTACAGTATTTGAAATGTATCATTCTTGATTGAATTGTCTCGTAAATAGAATACTGAATATGATAAAACATTTCCAATTATTTGGAAGAAATCGCTATATAGCCTACAGGCAGAGGAAAGAACATTCGCAAAAAAGTACTTTTCTAGCATCCCGAATACAGAAATGTTTGTTTTATTACCATCTTGAAATCGGGTTTTTCACACCTTCAGAAAATTTTATTTTCATTGATCCGTCTATTATTTTTTATTTATTTATTTATTTTTTTTTTTGCAGGGTCAGATGGCTATAGCATCTCAACCTGGAATGGACTTATTGAGCCTCAACACTTTTTAGAAAATGTTTGTTGAAGTCCTGAACGGCAGTTTTACTGTATTTGTAGACATCGTAACAGTTACGTGGTGCCATCTGTCGATTCAGTCGTGTAGGGTTAAGGTTACGATGAAGTCGCACTACCGCCTCGGAAGTCTACTACGCCTCCTCATACTGATGCCGTCTGTACGCTATTCACAACATCACACTGGCACCGTTTTGATTAATGCTATTGTAATGGTGAGTACTACTATCCATCTCAACATTAGAATTGTAACAGATCTGTCTTACAAATATATGATAGATGAATAAATATATCATATCATGATTATATATCATATCATATATCATGTCATATATCATATCATATCATATATCATATCATATCATATCACATATATCATATCATATCACATATATCATATCATATCATATCATATATCATATCATATCATATCATATCATATCATATCATATCATATCATATCATATCATATCATATCATATCATATCATATCATATCATATATATATCTCAACAGAAGAACATTAATAGAGGAAGTAAACCACCATAACATGGATTTTGGCTTACAAATGGACCCAGATAAGTAAAAACTAATGACAATGACTAACAGTCAAAAAGAGAATATAACATTAATGGAGTCAAACTAGAATAAAGAGAAGAATTCACCTATCTAGGACAAATTGTTTCCTTTAACAACATAGCCCGAGGAGAAATCTCAAGAAATTTCTCCCATTTGTAGGCAATATTTTTTGAGCTCAAAAACAATTGAATATGTAATTTCGAAAAGGAAATATCTCTGAAAAGTAAAAATGTCCAGGAATTTAAAAAACTGATTTCATTTTAAACTGATGTATGCAGATCAATAAAACTTTACAGTTAGCATTTTAGGGTCAAAAACACAATACAATGTGAAAGAAAAAATATTTAAGGGAAGACTCCACTGAAAATCATGAACATTTTTCCAAAATTTTTTTAGCTATTTCACTTACTCAGAATTTATATTTTCATACCCCAAATGGATTCAGCTCAATTCTGATTACAAATACTCGTATGTTTACACTTTTTAAATTAAGGCTGGAAGGGGGCGTGGAAATTAATGAGCTGTCAAAATTGTTTTTCATCGAAGAATTCTTTTTTAAAATCTCTGATTACAAATCTAGTAACTTTTTGTTGGCTCCCTGAAGTTACTAGATGAATGTAGCGGAGGAGAATATTAATTTACATAAATATTCATTTTATTTTCAAATATATTTTTCTGTGTTCATTTTTGTTAATTCAACACCAACTTTCTTATGCAAAATGTTAATCAATCTGGATGAAATTTTTACTGCAAGTATTTATGAGGTAGCTGCATGTTTCTATTCATTCATTTTGTGAGAAATGCTACTAGTTTGCCCGTTTCGTACAAAACGACGTGTAGAAGGAATTAAAGTATAACAAGAAAAAAACAAGAAATATATTAACGATGCCTACCTTTCCTCTCTTCTAAATATAACATACCTGTTTATCAGAGGGTCGTCAGAGGTATGATATTTGGAGCGAGAGGTTCCCTTCCACAGTCTAGCTACCAACTATTAGTGAAATTAAAATTCAAAGTCTTTTATATAAAAAACATGTTATTACAAATTCTTAGGGACTCTTTAGATATCATTCAATATCATTTAACCTATACTTTCAAGAAAGGTAATTTTGTCAATATGACATTTTGGCATCAAGCGAATCCGAAATCCAAAATTTAGTATTTTTTAATTAATCGACTTAAAAAAAACATAAACTGTTCTGTATTCTGGATCCTTGTGGTCACCCTCACTGCAGGGATGATGATTTAATCAAATCTGTCTCTCAGTGAAGAAACCGATAAGCCAAAAAAATTCAACATGTGCAGATTTCGAAATTGCATATACAATTCTTTTAAACAGTACATTACCCACTTGCCTCAAAAAACGGTCATGGACATCTGCATACCCCTAATTAACCCGGGCTATCGACTGGTTACTTGTACGGGATTCATATGATATATCCCTGACACTGGTTTATGAATACGAAAAAAGTTAGTTCGCTGACCATCCACCGGAAGCCCGGCGCTAGGAATGTCTATGAATAGGGCCCTTAGTGATCAACAAGAAAATATAGAGGAACATCATCAATCTGCCAAATAAAGATGCAGAAGCAAACGCTGGACATTAGACCGACAATGGGATGAAATCATTACTAGTAGAATAAAGATACAGAATGTGGAGATCGCAGTTAGGAGTTTGAAAAGTTGGGCAGTACAATGTGTTACGCTCAGATTTCAAAAGACTGAAATATTGATTCACAGCTTGGAATCCAAGAATATATCTGAGGTGTTTAGGAAGACAGCGACCTTAAGCTAAGAAGATATTCAGAAACAGATGGACATTTACGGCCAAAATGAGAACAATCTGGGGAAGCCAGATCATGGCTGAAAAATATCCATATTTATATGAAATCGTCCAGAAAAGCTACCGGGAATAGCTAAAGTTTCTTCAGAAAAAGAAATGTTTGCCTTCAGGGAAAGCTTTGGGCTATTTCTAATTTACTGTTTATATTTTCTGTAGTTGTAATACTATAAATACTTAAGTGATACTTTGGTTAACCCACCACAAATATGACATCATGACTATTATTTATGTAATAAGAAAAGAAAAATTGGTAAATCACAGGTGTCTGCAATGAAATTATTTTTGTGTCAGAAGAGAGAGGAGAAAAATGAATTACACATGACATGCCATGACTCCAACACTGCTCTACTTAATTTCTTTCCGGATCACGCTGTATCATCCACCATCTGATAAAACTATAACCAACCATTCAGAGAAACATGGTATAAGACAAATTTGAAAGATATCCGAAGACATGAAATGACAGAAGTGATATAAGTTTAAAACATATGAAATAACTCTTGCGGCTTCTTATGTAAAACTTGGATGATAAGATCTGCAGCACTCCTGGAAGGCAGAAGCAAGAGTTACACCTTGCGCGATGGGTGTTCGTTTGAGAAAAAGGAACACACATAACAGAAACTGGCTGACAGGTCGGTTGTGCTCGAGATGAAATATTTATAACGTATGCTCTGCACGTACGTCGCTCGGTATCAAATTTCTCTTTGAAAAAAGCGACATAAGTACATTTTTAATAATCTGTGTACCTAGCAGAGTGTTAGGAATTCGTCTCCCAAAGTTCGGCAACACTTTTACAATGTCCCGTGGAGTAATGAGGTTCCAAATGAAGAAATATGTAATCTCAGCACGTTCTGCTATACCCAATAATATCTATGGTATCATGTTATATAATTACAACATTGAGACACAAAATGTATAATGAATCAATTTATTGACTGTGCGAAGGTTATTGACAAGTCCTACAGGAGATTTATTTTCTGTTAAGAATGTAGAGCTATATTTTTTAGAATCGCTTTGATACGAACCAAGCCCCTTTCTGTAACATACAGTACGCAGGTATGTGTTTGCGTGCATGTTCCTTTTGAGGTATGTCTTCTTAAATTATTCAAAATACGTCGAAAATACTTTCCATATGTAATAATTTTTACACTATACAAAAAAGTAGGATGCTTATCTTTTACCACATGGATTACACATGAAGAACCGTTACGATTTCAGATGCTTTAATAATTGCCCGACCGGCGTTTTCTTGGGTATTCTATCCTTCCCTTTCCATCCAGTTTGTAATAACGAAATTTATTATGGACATCTTCAAATAGGTCTACTTGCGATGTACAGACCGATTATTTAGTCCTGACAGCTCAGCGACGCGAAAGAGGGGAAGTAATAGGAGTAGTGACTATTTATTTATTTATTTGTTTATTTATTTACTTATTTACTTACTTATTTATTTATTTATTTATTTATTTATTTATTTATTTATTTATTTATTTATTTATTTATTTATTTATTTATTTATTTATTTATTTGTCTATATCAGGCCAAAGCCCCAATTACAATAGACAGTACAGATTTGTTCATTTGCCTTCACCAATTAACTTTCTTTTTTCTTTAATATATCACATCACATTATATTGTACATGTTTATTGTATTCAGGACCCTTGTGGTCACTCAAATTCTTTGAGCTGATGTCTATAATTTAGAAATTTATTTATAACACAGAATTGCATATAACATGAAAAAAGAGATAAAACAGAAACAAATGCAAGATACAAGTATAATTACAAATAAAAAATTAAAAATGAAAAAAAAACAAATAGATACTACCTAAATAAAAGACACAGACATAGATATAAATTAAAAATACCAAATAAAATAAATTAAAAAGACATCATAGCCAAAAATGTAAAATGTAGCTATAATTGGCAAATTACAGAGTAAATATAACACTATGTTAATAAGTTCAGTATACAGTATTATATAGTAGGACTAATAGGCTTAATTAATTTATTTAAGAAATTCACCACTACAGAACACGTGTTCTAACCAGCATTATACCTGACTACAACTACAACCAACATGCAAATAGAATCCAACATATGAAAACCTTGCTGTATATAACTTTTTCTTGTACATATTGTACGATAACGAGAAATCTAAATCCTGTTTGGGGAGAGCTCCGGAGTAGAGATAAGGGCAAGCGGTCGGTAAAGGAATGCAGTACAGCTTAATTGTACTAGAAACATACAGCTCTACCGCACGCATGACATCCGATCGCTTCGAAGACAAGCGAGTGACTAACCCAAACACTCCTTGGCGTAATTAAATGGACTCGCCTGACCCAGGCGCACATTTCAAGCGACTGTCAGGACTAAATAATCATATTGTACTACATGAGCTGCTGCAAGCAGATCAAAAGGAGGATTTCAATGGAAAAATAAAATTTTATACGAAAAATGAATATTTTCTGCGGATTTCTGGAGAAAGAACTAAGGAATAGACTAGTGTAGTGGTCTGCATGGAGTGTGGAACTGTATCTGTAGAAACAAGGACATTGCAGTGAAATGAAGAGAAACAGATAGAAGTATTTGAAATGTGAACATGGAGAAGAATGGAACATGTGAAATGGAAAGACAAATAGGAAATGGAGCTGTGCTAGAAAGAGTGGGTGAAGAAGAATAATGGTGAAACTGACCAGGAAGACAAAAAGAAATTGCAAGGTCAATGGCTGTGAGGAAACTGTCTACTGAAGGATGCACTGGAAGGAATAATGAACGGAAGAAAATTTAGGGAAAGAAGAAATCAGATGATAGACAACATTAAGATGTATGGATCGTATGCGGAGACTAAGAGCAACGTGGAAGAGAGGGAAGATTTGAGAATGCTGGATACAGTGAAGGAACTGCCCTTGGCCAGAAAACTATGAGTGAGTGAGTAAATAAGTGAATGGGTTCATAGATGGATGAATGGGTGAATGAATGAATATTGTAACCTATTGCAGTTTCATTCCTTCTGAGACTTCGGAATTGCTGAGTACTCAAATGATCCCTCGAGGAGTATTACCAGCCCTACGTTGGTATCCTTGTGGAAGGCAAACTCCTTGAACCTCTAGTCATGTTACCTCGTGTATTAGCCGCATGGGAAGAGTTTTCCTCGTCCGCTATTAAAATGTCGTTGACGGTTTTTTTTCGTGTTACTCCTAACATAGGTCTCTTATCAATTCCATAGAGAAAGAATGCCCTAAAAGCAAAAGAAAACTCTCCGTTCTCATTAGATCATCGATCGATTTTACCACAGGGATTGTTACCACAACATAATGAAATTTATCTTATCTAAAACTGAAGAACCACAAAGAACACGTACCTGAGATGAAACATATTTAAGGTCCGTAATTCAGTATGACATTAATTTGAGGATACAGGGAAGAAATAAGAAATTTCAAGAAATTCAATTTGAATCTACTGTAAGTAGGTAAGTTAAATTTATTGTTTGCAGATGACGAAGGCTGTAGTTTTGTTAGAGTATGTGATGACTAGGCTCCATATTCCAGTTAAAGACACATTGGGTAAATAGTACGCCGAACACAGGTAATGCAACGGATAAGGATATAAACAAACAGGTCGTCGCTGCGTGTTCGTGGAGTACAATCAACTCCCGACATTCTGAAACTATACTAGTAAACACATGTTTGAGCCGTGATGTTCATTTTCGTCGTAATCTTTCCAGTGAATAATAACGTGCATTCGTGAGTTACGAAACTTGAACATATGCGGATGTCACTTAAAATAATTTTATATTGCAAGAAATTCCTTCAATGAAATACTGCATATATCGCTCATCACTGAAAACCCACTAATGGCCTACGTAAGTTTATAGAAATTCCCTAAAATGTATATTATTTAATTTATTAATTGGGATGTTGGCACTGAACATATAGTAAACTGCACAAATCCATGCTAAACGTCGAGTTAATATCTTCATGATTTTCAGATTATGATAGTACTGGTTCTTTTGGATTATATTCAACACACTTTCTGTGCCGCTTGGTATTACAGTGTCTTGCAGTGCTCTATTTTTGTCACGTTTACGTTCATTTTACACAATTTATATGCAATTTGTCTATTTTGACAGTGAAAATATTAGTTCAAATATCCTTATCTATGTCCTTCAATATTACACGCTTGAGCGTCTTATCTAAGGCATTTTACCTCTGCAATGAACATTCAATCAACCACAAAGATGTAATTATTTAAATAATATGACTAGTAAGAGCAGTGATTGATAAGACTACTCACTATGACTGCGTCTCGGTTTTCACTTTCTAGAGGAAGAGGACAGAGGATGCATAACTATTTTGTATACGAACGTACCTGTACTAGCACTGTGACATCACATATACTTCGAATCAGACAACCTCATTCCAGATTATAGGTAGCTGAAATACGGAGCCTAGTGATGACAGAGGTGGGTGAAGATAATGCTTGTAGATGAAGTTGTAATGGTTTCATTATTGCAGAAAACGTTGGTGGATACAATGGTCGACAAGATAACAAAGGAAATATTAACATACGAGTACGTAAATAACGTATAAAAAAGAAGAAATTTACTCAACTGTGTAAAGTATGGACAATATTGATATTGATATAATATATGTGAACATCGATAAAGGAACTTGTGATTACAGAAACAATATTCAACTAAATAGCTATGTGTATTACGAATGTTAGGTGTAAGTACACTTGGAGGATAATCTCTATAATCAGTATTTACCAAATACATCACAGTATTCTCATAATATTCGACGACTATAACTCTGCCAAAATACAGCCATATTCATATCCCACGAGTATAACTTAACACACAATTACGCGAGATAGATTTCTAAATAACCTCAATGCTTTTTCCCCACATGTCACTACGTCTAGACCGATTTCCAACAACGATCGCAATTTAGCAGTAGTACACTATATCCCTGCATGTTTCCAAATATCATGAATAACCTATTTTTCCGAGCATCACGTAGAACCTAATCAATACTTACTTACAAATGGCTTTTAAGGAACCCTCAGGTTCATTGCCGCCCTCACATAAGCCCGCCATCGGTCCCTATCCTGTCCAAAATTAATCCCGTCTCTATCATCATAACCCTCCTCCCTATGCATTTTAATATTATCCTCCCATTTACGTCTCCGGTCTCCCAACTAACAATCCATATGCATTTCTGGGTTCGCCCATAAGTGCTACATGTCCTGCCCATCTCAAACGTCTGGATTTAATGTTCCTATTTATGTCTGGTGAAGATTACAATATGTGGAGTTCTGCGTTGTGCAACTTTCTCCATTCTTCTGTAACTTTATCCCTCTTAGCCCCAAATATTTTCCTTAGAAACTTATTCTCAAACATCCTTAATCTCTGTCCCTCTCTCAAAGTGAGAGTCCAAGTTTCACAACCATACAGAGCAACCAGTAATATAACTGTTTTATAAACTCTAACTTTCAGATTTTTTTACAGCAGACTAGATGACAAAAGCTACTCAACCCAATAATGACATGCAATTTCCATATTTATTCTGCCTTTAATTTCCTCCCTAGTGTCATTTATATTTGTTACTGTTGCTTCAAGATACTTGAATTTTTACACCTCTTCGAAGAATATTTTTTTTTTTATATATTTCCATTTCGTACAATATTCTGGCCACGAGATATAATCATATACTTTGTCTTTTCGGGATTTACTTCCAAACCTATCGATTTTCTTGCTTGAAGTAAAATTTCTGTGCTTTCCCTAATCGTTTGTGGATTTTCTCCTAACATAGACAAGAAGCTGATGTAACCATTCAATTCCAAACCCTCTCTGTTATTCTGAACTTTCTTAATGACATATTCTAGAGCAGGCCTGCACAAGGTTTGCGCTCTCCGAGCCGGCTCACAGCTTATGAGCGGAATGCAGATATTAGCTGCGCTCTGTTGTGAGGGTGGACTGGAAGAAAGGGTGGATCTCGTACAAAATATACACAAAAGGAAGTGCTATCACGAGTGCTTATGAAATGAATTTCCGTTCAGTGTTTGCAGAACTATCTTGGACTATTATTAATTAATAAAGAAATATTTATTTTACAGAAGTAATGGAAATTCTATAGCTACTTAAATGTACAATATCATTATGTTATATTTTTATTTATCAGTACATCAAAACGAGATTTATGCTGTTGGCAGCTGAAAGGAACAGTAACCTACTGATTGTAATGAAACATCAGTTACAGATGTTCGATGTCTGCCTTTATTAAAGTTGATTATAGAAAACAGTTACTCACAAATATAAATGTTGAGCCAAACATAGCAATCACTTTCACAGCCAGCCTGTGTAGTCGTGAATATTATTGCTAATGTTTAGTCTTGTAAAACTCAACCAGGCTATTAGTATTATTCAAAAGATCTTTAGCCCTTAGGTCACATTGAAGATCAATAAGTTCGAGCAGTAAATCGTTAAATGTTAAGTTCCGTCTTTTAGATTCCTCCATACTGTGCTGTAGCAGTAGGTAAGCAACGTGAAACAGTTACTGAGAATAGGCCTACATACTGCACTCCACTAGATAACTGAGTGGTCGTTTCCCTCTCCTCTACCTATAGTAAGTCTATGTCATTCTGACGTATCTTCCTCTCCGTTTCGGCGAGCGGTAAACACCGCTCTCCCGCTCCGAAAGAGCGCGCGCGCTCGTTGAGCGCTATTTGTGCAGGCCTGTTGTAGAGCGAAGTTAAGAAGTAAAAGTGATAGTGCATCTCCTTGCTTTAGCCTGCAGTGAAGTAGGAAATTTATTGAAATGTTTAACAAAAATTTTAAATCATTTACCTCATTTAAATTAGCTCACTCCTGAAAAATTAAAATATACTGTTTTGTGTACAATGACATAGTGCTTCGGCTTTACTTGTCTCCTGAAGGAAAATCATAGAATCCATCGCTCTCTGCTGTCATGTCTCCTGTGGCGAGAACACAACCACCACGAGGCCAGACTGAGGTTGGGCACTCATTTGGTACTTTGCACCGTGTAAGCTTGTTACAGTACCGAGGGAGATCGAAGAGATTAAAGTGCATTCCTTCCTTTTTCGTATGCTAATACGGAGATGTGTTCCTCCCCGAGGGGGTAGTCGCAGGAGAGTGGTAATTAGGAAGCAGGCACGGTCATCCCATTCTCACCAGCTACCTCGCGAGTGAGCACGATTAGGGAAGGCTAATTAATACCCGTGGGACACAGCCCGAGCACCTGCTGGCAAATTAGGAGGCGTAGCGCTCAGAAAACAAGCAACACGCGTTGCCCCTCCTTATGTCGATCTTGCACACGTAATATTTTCATATTTTCTATCGTAATATCCGTCGCCAAGATACGCATCAGACACTTTACTACAGAAAATGGGCAACTTAACTCTTGGATGTCTCAATTTAGCGTGCCTCGGATTTAATGGCTACATTACATTCAATTTAGCACGCTACTCCTAGCCAGTGCATACCTTGGGGCAATCAGAGACAATTAGTCTGGTGGTAGCGATAAAATACAGAAAACGATTGTCATGTACATGTTTAAAGTTCTAAGTTCTCCTCTGCGGCACTAGCTGCAAATCAATGGTTTGTTTCCAAAACCTGCTATTTCACCTTCAGTTATTTTTACAGGAAAGAGAAAAATTGCTGGCTTTGAAATATAAGAAACAATTTTAAAAATGCTTCTTTATTCATATCTCACAGATATTTTATACCGTTATGGCCCAGTTGTATAATCACCGAATAAATCTTGGAATAGCTGTTCGTGGAATAACCTAACTCAGCGTTTCTCAAACTTCTCTGAAGTGGGGGCCACTTTTTTATGTCAGAACAGTTCCACGGACCACCTTACTCTTGTTCCCTTCGAAAGCAAATTTATCATTTATATAGCATATTTTAATATCAATATACTTACATTTTAATGTAGAAATAATTAATTAAAATTAATTTAATTCAATTAATGTTTATTAGTATTAACTAATTAAGTTAATGTTGCTAGAAGAAAATTTCTTATATCGTCACCTGCAAAAAGAGAAATTAAAAAATTAAAGCAGAAATATGCCCGATTTTCAACAAGTAAAAATGCAATTTTGCATGTTATATAATTGGTGTACGACGTACAGTACGTGACCGTTTCAATGTGCAAACTATTAAGAAAGTCATAAATACATGAAAAGGTTCGGTACTTTGGTCCTGTTAAGAATTCGGGTAGTCCCTGGCTGGGTTACAGGCACGGCGCCAAATGTGCACGGAAAAGATAGTGAGAAACACCATGTTCATAGTGCTTTAAATCCCTCTTTTGTTGCTGAGAGTAGAATGGGAAGTCGATAGACGGGTAGAGTAAATAAATTTCATAAAATGTCAGCACTGGGAGAAAAAGTGAAAGACGATTGCTATGTGTCATTAACAAACTCTGAGATTTTCAGCTATAGTGTGATACGCAATTCGTTTGAATTTTATTTTTTCTTCTGTCTTTTTTGAAGGACCACAAGGGCAGACCTCGAGGACCACAGGTGGTCCAAGGACCATAGTGTGAGAAACGCTGCCATAACTAAAGAATAATTTGAGCTCCGTGTTGTATGACGTTTGTTTATTCTAAGGTTGTCTATTCAATAATTAGCAGAATTGGAACAGAAGTTGGAAATACTTTAATTGGTGTTTTGTTTAAAAAGTGCATTCACAATATCAGTTCTTTTTTAATATTCCTGAACTTATAAACATTATTTTGTCTATGGAGTTTATTATAAAGAAATGAATATTAATGAAAAGGAATTAGAAATCAAAGCTGTAATATATAAGATATATTTAAGCTAGTTGAGATAGTTAATGACTATAATAAAATAAAGTGCTAGAAAAAAAAAAAACTAATGTCATAACGTCTACCAAAGAGAAGAGTATGGAAGTCTGTAGCTAGGTTATTTAATACTCTAACAAAAATCTACAGGACTGCATAACGTAACACTGATATTGTAATATTACAATATTGTCTTATGATTTTTAAATATAATTTTAATTATTTAAAGAATTACCATTTCATTACAATAATGATAATGTGAAGTACTTTTACCTGTTTCTCATGTGTCACAAATCATCACTAATTAATTAAAGTACACTTAAAACAGAGTCCATTTTGCCAGAAATTCTCAACACACCACTCAATTTCAGAACACACACACTTTTCGACTCCACATTACATTACACAAACACACCCCCACAAGAAATGCAAACAGAAGGCGCGAAAACCAGGACTACCCATTTCTGAGGATAGCCCACAACAGGCTGAAACTAGTCGACAAAGTATCGTACCTACTACTTAACACGCAAAAGCAATAACTACATATTCTGACATAATACTAGTAATAAGTAGTAAGTAAGTAAGAAGTAAGTAAAAGTAAGCAGCAGCAGCAGCAGCAGTAGCAGTAGCAGTAGCACTACATTTCGGTCACATGGTATTTCATTCAAATTCTTGCTCATCAAACCTCTGTTCTTTCTGGAGGTGCTAGAGTGATTTTTATAATAAAGGAATATGTATCATTAGAGTAGCAACAAATTTATTATTATTATTATTATTATTATTATTATTATTATTATTATTAAATTAATACAATTCTTACCCAGTCAAGTTTTATTAACTAGTTACTTAATATTAATTGAATAAACACAGAATAAACCTTCAAAGAGCTGTATTAGATGCAAGCTTTCATTTGCCAACGCGTTAGTTCAAATGCAAAAAGCATACATGCTACTAACGCCGCTGTTGCACAAATCAATCTAACCATAATTTGCTTCTTAGCTACGGTGTATAATGAGTCAAACCCTTTTGAGAGACACCCTGTAGGTGTGTAACAAAAAAAAAAAAAAGATATTATTCTTCAACGGATAATTATCTCCAGAGGAAAAGAAGCTGATGGAAGAGTTAATAAGAATAAGGACCTGTGAGTCAGGACCACAACTGAACCAAATTGTTACATATCCATGCGGGATGATATCCAATTAGTTTTTATTTGTAAATCAGGGAGGTCTCGTCTACTTGTTTTATTTCAAAAGTTGGGTTTACATTTGAGTGCGTATTATCCAATTCTAATTTCACTCTAAACTAAAATAACGATGCCAGATAAATGGCAAGCCAATTTGGAAACAAGTTTCACAGTACTCAGTTATTTACATGCAAGTGGAGTATCATATTTCTATGTACTTAAGAGCGTCAGAACTCGCATCCTGTTTCCAAGGTAATTAATATTCAGAAAAAGTGAAGCCAAGTAATAATGGGAGCTGATGTCATGAAACATCAAGAAGAAGACATTTTGCAATTAAGTTTAGTTTCAATCAGCACGCAGATTTCAGAAAGGAAAAAAATAACTGCCAAAGAGTCATTACAAAAACCTCGGAAGAGGAACCAAAGGCTTGGCAAGATCACAGTAACGCAGGACAGAATACAGAAAAGTCATGGATTTCAATCTCGATAACCTCAAGAATTACAGCTACTAGCAAAGCTGGAGAACCAACGTGGAACTGTAGCTGACAAAGCTGTACGTCCTCAGCTTGTTACACGAGTGAACTTGAACTTATCTTTTTATGTTGAACTGAGTGTCTCCTTTCTAGAAACTGATGAGACAGAGTAACTTGCGAATTGACTGTTACATAACAATGCACGCCCGTCTCATCCTTGTATGTCCCTCGTCCTCTTTGTATTCCCCTCGTTCTCCTTCTATTCTATTCTTCTAGTTTTCCCTTTGTTATTCTAGTTTTCGAATCGTTCTTGTAGTTCCCCTCTTTATCCATCTATGACCTTCGTTGTCCTCATTCCCCCCTCGTTCTTCTCGTTTTACTCGACTCCCTCATATTCTCCTCGTGTTGCTCTCGTTCTCATGTTCCCCTAATTATCCTCGTCTTCTCGTTCTCCTTGTCTTCCCCTTGTTCTCCTTGTCTTCCCCTCTTCCTTCTCATGTTCTCTTCGACCTTCTCGTATTCCTCTTGCTCACCTCAATTCTCCTCGCTCTCCTCGAATTCCCTTCTCCCCCTTGAAAGCCCCCAGTTCTCCTTTAGTTCTCCTCGTTCTCCTTTAATTCCCCTCGTACTCCTTTAATTCCCTACGTTTCCTTTAATTTCCCTCCTTCTCTCTTAATTCCCCACGTTCTCCTTTAATTTCCCACGTTCTCCTTTAATTCCTTTCGTTCAACTTTAATTCCCTATGTTTCCTTTAATTTCCCTTCTTCTCCCTTAATTCTCCACGTTCCCCTATAATTTCCCACGTTCTCCTTTAATTCCCCTCGTACTCATTTAATTCCCTACGTTCAATTTAATTTCCCTCCTTCTCCTTTAATTCCTTTCGTTCTTTCATACTCATTTAACTCCCTACGTTTAATTTAATTTCCCTCCTTCTCCCTTAATTCTCCACGTTCTCCTTTAATTCCTTTCGTTCTTTCGTACTCATTTAATTCCCTACGTTTAATTTAATTTCCCTCCTTCTCCCTTAATTCTCCACGTTCTCCTCTAATTACTCTCCTTCTCCTTTAATTCTCGACGTTTTCTATTTAATTCCCTTCGTTCTCCTTTAATTTTCCTCTTTCTCCCTTAATTCTCCACGTTCTCCTTTAATTTAACACTTTCTCCTTTAATTCCTTTCGTTCTCTTTTAATTCCCCTCGTACTCCTTTAATTTCCTACTTATCCTTTAATTTCCCTCCTACTCCCTTAATTCTCGATGTTCTCCTTTAATTTCCCTCGTTCTCCTTTAATTTCCCTCGTTCTCCTTTAATTTCCCTCCTTCTCCTTTAATTCCCTACGTTTCCTTTAATTCCCCTCCTTCTCCTTTAATTATCCACTTCTCCTTTAATTTCCCACGTTCTCCTTTAATTACCTTCGTTCTCCTTTAATTCCCCTCGTTTTCCTTTAAATACCCTCGTTTTCCTTTAAATCCCCCCGTTTCCTTCAATTTCCCCCTTCTCCTTTAATTCTCTACGTTTCCTTTAATTTCCCTCCTGCTCCTTGAATTATCCACGTTCTCCTTTCATTCCCTTCGTTTTCCTTTAATTCTCCACGTTCTCCTTTAATTTCCTCTTTCTCCTTTAACTCTCCAAAGTCTCCTTCAATTTCTCACGTTCTTCTTCAATTCCCTCCGTTTTCTTTTAATTCCCTACGTTTCCTTTAATTTCCCTCATTCTCCTTTTTATTCTCCACGTTCTCCTTTAATTTCCCTCCTCCTCCTTTAATTCTCCACCTTCTTCTCTAATTACTCTCCTTCTCCTTTAATTCTCCACGTTATCCTTTAATTCCTTTAGTTTTCTTTTAATTTCCCTCTTTCTCCCTTAATTCTCCACGTTCTCCTTTAATTTAACACGTTCTCCTTTAATTCCTTTCGTTCTCCTTTAATTTCACTCGTACTACTTTAATTCCCTACGTTTCCTTTAATTTCTCTCCTTCTCCTTTAATTATCCACGTTCTCCTTTAATTCCCTTCGTTCTCCTTTAATTTCCCTCGTTCTCCTTTAAATCCCCCCGTTTCCTTTAATTTCCCTTATTCTCCTTTAATTCTCTAAGTTTCCTTTAATTTCCCTCCTTCTCCTTTAATTCCCCTCATTCTTCTTTAATTCCCTACGTTCTCCTTTAATTTCCCTCCTTCTCCTTTAATTTTCCACGTTCTCCTTTAAATCCCTTCGTTCTCCTTTAATTCCCCTCGTTCTCCTTTAAATCCCCCCGTTTCCTTTAATTTCCCTTATTCTCCTTTAATTCTCTAAGTTTCCTTTAATTTCCCTCCTTCTCCTTTAATTCCCCTCATTCTTCTTTAATTCCCTACGTTCTCCTTTAATTTCCCTCCTTCTCCTTTAATTTTCCACGTTCTCCTTAAATTCCCTTCGTTCTCCTTTAATTCCCTTCGTTCTCCTTTAAATACCCTCGTTTCCTTTGATTTTCCTCCTTCTCCTTTAATTCCCTTCGTTCTCCTTTAATTCCCTTCGTTCTCCTTTAAATCCCCTCGTTTCCTTTGATTTTCCTCCTTCTCCTTTAATTCCTTACGTTTCCTTTAATTTCTCTCCTTCTCCTTTAATTCCCCTCGTTCTTCTTTAATTCCCTATGTTTCTTCTAATTCCTCTCGTTCTCCTTTTATTCCCCTCGTTCTCCTCTCGTTCTCCATTAACTCCCCCCATCTCACTGAATTCCTCTCCTTAGCGTTGCATTTCCCTCGTTCTCCTCGCATTCCTCTTATTCTCCTTATATTCCCCTGGTTCTTCTTGCATACTCCTTTGTAATCGCACCTACACTATAACGGTATACAGTATAATAAATCTACGCACCTGTCGATGTTTATATTACATTTTCTTTTCATTTTCGTTGCCGACATCGTCATCACAATCATCATCGTTAAAACTTCACGGATTACAACATTGCGCTTCGGCTTCTTTCGATCCAAAAAGTCGTATTAAAAAGTTTAATTTTTCATTTTTATTTGTCGTTTCATTTACAGTAAGTTATTTACTTTATTATTTGCTTATTTTATATTTTATGTAATTAATTGAATTTAAGTGCGAGGGGGACACTATGGCCCAGCACTGCGACCTGTTACGGTCTATTGCGCTGACCCTCAAGCTAGGCGCATTCCCAAACTCACACCGGCTGACTACACTAAGGTTCGCTGCGTACCCAGGTGTCGTTCCTATGCCAGCCGACGATCGGGGAATGCTATGGAATGATGACGAAATGGAGAAAGTGACGGAATTATGTATATTCATTTTATATAAGTGTATGTTTACTTATTTTTATTTACTTTTCAATTATTTTTTTGCTCATTTATTACTATAATTTTTTTATTAGGTACCTATTCATTACTCAAATGTCAACTTCTTTATTAACATTCTGAAAATAAATAAATAAATAAATAAATAAATAAATAAATAAATAAATAAATAAATAGGCTAAATAAATAAGTAAATCAATAAATCAATCAATCAATAAATAGAAGTTTTCTAATTAAGGCAGAATTGAAATTCGAATCCCTACAAGCAAAGCAGAAACGTTTCTGAAATCTCGCGTTTGAGGCCTGATGACTAAGAGATGATGATGTTGCTCACATACAACTACGAGTAAGAATCTGACGTATTTGAGGAAGCTCTGCTTCGCAGCTTTGCGTTTAATAAAATTATAAGAGTAACCCTCCTCTATGAATTCTTTTCACTTTTACATCTTAAATATTAAGGAAGTCTCTTAAGTGAGATGGTGTACCTCTGGCAAGGGAACCATCCCAGCTAGTGTAGCTTGAATTTATTAGAAATATATATTTAAGCTAATTTTCATTCCTTAAGAAACGTGGTTATAGGCTAGTCGTTCATTTCGCTTTTTCCTCGTTTACGAAATATACCGACTTGAAAATCATTGCTACTTATACCGCTTCTTGCGCGCACTCGGATCCTCATAGCTCCGCGACACCGAATCACAGCTCTCGCAAAATGCTCTGGTCAATTACTTTCTCTTAACTCACATTATTAAAGTAGCAGTGCAATCCACCGCTTCTTTCACTCATTCGAACACAGGCAAAATCCATAGGTATGCAGCTGGAATTCTAGGAACATGACTGTACACACTATGCTTTCAAGAACAGAAAGGGGAATTTTGACCTAAAGTAGAACAACATGTAGACAAAGATAAGCCATTTAAAGTCGTTGTCGATGCAAGTAGTTCCAGTAAACTGACAAAAAGAATCACGTGAGGAGATGGTTAAGAGATGTATTTCTCCCGGATGTTACGATAAGTACACTAATACTTATGGATTCCTGGAGTGGTCAGATAGATTACACTATATTTACTTTTTAAGGAGTAAACAATGCTTTACATGGTAAGACAATTAAAACAAAAATTATCCCTCCAAAGACTACAAGATTTTTGCAACCTTGGATGTGTATTTTTAGGCAATATAAAATTGTAATTTCGAATACTAGAAGAGTATTTCATACCTAAAACTATATATGAAAACATTCCAGACACATTGCACGATAGGGACTTCAAAATGATATTGCAATCTGTTGTGTATCGATAGTTTCATTAACCTGTCCTCATAGACATGCTAATATACGCGTGGAAGAAGTGTGGACATGTGACGGAGAAAGCTTGAAAACGTTCTTGCAACAATGTTGCATGTTAGAAACAGTGTTTGTGTTACAGAAGAGAGTGAAAAACCAGCCATATAAAATGTTTGTACTGTTCAATGGCTCTATGTTCCGACCGCTTCATTTTGAATCCCGCTATCATATTTAAGGTGAGTCACAAAGTTAATACATATTTTTAATTCAAATTGAATTATTTCAGCAAGAGTACTGCATTAATGTGAGTTAAGAGGAAAATAAAATAAACTAAAGCATGCAAGCGTGAGTTGTATGTGATACGGTGTCGCGGAACTATGAAAATCCGAGTGCGCGCAAGAAGCGGCATAAGTACCATCCATTTTCAAATCATTACATATCAAAAGAGAAAAACGCGAAACGAACGGCTTTCACCACGTTTCTTAATGGACGAAAATTAGCTTATATATGCATTTTCATTAGATTCAACCTGCACGACCTGGAACGTTTACCTTGTAAGAATTAGAAAAGTTAGGAATGTAGTATCAGGTGTGATGGAGAATACGAAAAAAGGTTCTTTATGTCATATGAGTATAATAAAAAAGGCAAAGGTAAAGGTATCCCCGTAACATGCCATGAAGGCACTTGGGGGGCATGGAGGTAGAGCCCCATGCTTTCCATGACCACGGCACTAGAAGGAGGTGGTGTGGTCGGCACCACGCTCTGACCGCCTTTTACCCCCGGGAAAGACCCAGTACTCAATTTTATAGGAGGCTGAGTACACCTCGGGGCCGTTCTGAAAGTTTGGCAACGAGAAAAAATCCTGTCACCACCTGGGATCGAACCCCGGACCTTCCAGTCTGTAGCCAGCTATGAGTATAATAAGTAATAAAAATATGTATAGTTCAAAATAGTCTGAAATAAACAGTAAATCCAATGGTAGAGACAGGGACATTAGTTTTAGACAGGTTTTTGACAGATATACAGAGTAATTCAAAACCTCTGCGACAAACTCTGAGGGGTGATAGCTCTAACAATAAGGAACTCTTTTTGTTTTACAACCTATGTCTTTTGACGCGTCGTTTCGAAGTTATCGTTGAAAATGTTTTTGCGCCGGCGTACGCAATGTAGATATATAGGTGGATTTATTGAGTAATATTATACATACAGATGTTATATTATCATAATTATCTCTTAAATCCAATGCACGGGTCTTCTGACCATATATGCTTTGTACCTAAAACAAGTCCTACTTTGTAAGTTTCACCCCCCCTCACCTATAGTTAGATCCAACTACTCTCCAAAAGAACACACAGATTAAAATAAAAATGGCACAAACAAAACATATACGTCAATGTATGCGAATATGTGCACCCTTGTTTATTTGTTGAGATGTTTGTTTACGTTTAATGTTCAATACCTTTTCCGTTCAGTTCAGTTCAGTTCAGTTCCGGCCCGGATGGCTCAAGCGGTAGGGGCACGGCCTGTCTCTATCGCTTGGTCCGAAGGGTTGTGGGTTCGAGTCCCGCCTCGGGCATGGGTGTTGTGTTTGTATTAGTGTAAGTGAAACAAAGGATGAAAATGAAAACAGAAAACAAAGATAACTTTGGTAAACGGCCTCTGGACGGTCAAAATTAAAATAAAAAAAAAACAAAAAACAACGGAAAATGCAAAAAAAAAGTCTAATCATCAATTGAGAATGGATGTCTACGCGGTCTTCCACCAATGCGCCGGGGAAGAAGAGACCCATCGTCTCGAAGGCGCTGATAAAGTCGAGCAAACATTGTGTGGTGAAGGTGATTTCTGTTTTCAAACTGTTGTTGGTACATGTGGAGATCTCTTCTTTCCATAACACATTACCATGTCGCCTAACTCGGGAAAAGTGTAGACATCCATTCTCAATTGATGATTACACTGAACTGAAAGGAAAAGGTATTGAACATTAAACGTAAACAAACAACAAAAACCACCTTCTCGTCTCTTACAAACATGTCAACAAACAAACAGGATGCACACATTCGCATACATTGACGTACGCCGTCGCAATAATATTTTCAATGGTAATTTCGAAACGACAAGTCAAAAGACAAATTGTTTAACAGAAAGGGTTCCTTATTGTTAAATCTATCATCTCTCACAGTTTGTCGAAGAGGTTTTGAATCATCCTATGTATTGTCAGATGAATAAAATGCGAAATGGATGAAGTGATAAGTAAAAGAAAGAACACGGAAGGACACGGGAAGGTAAGTGCATGAGTCTTCCACGAAGTTTAAAATTGATATAAGTAGTGTACGAATGGGTATGCTAGCTCGAATACAGGAATGTGAAGAACCAGCAGAATCAAAGGTGAGTGACAATAACCATACAAAATTCTTAATTTTCTCGTCACCACCAAATATTTAATGTAACAATTTATGTTCAATGTCGAATGTAAAAGAATAAACATTACAATTCAGGAGTATTCAGTCAATGCTCCGGATTCTCCAAGGAGGAGAAGCTTTACAAGTATCGTTTTCCCAACATCTCTCTTTGAACAGTTGAAACTCTTCTCAGTCATGTTTTTTTTTTTTTTTTTAGAAAATCAAAAAAGGGAAGACAACCTAACCTTAACAAGAAAATGAGAATTCATTATTTCTAATGAAGCGACTATTCAGTGTAGAAAAAACTAACTTAGGATATCCTAGTTCTTCGACAATTGTATGTTTCCGCCGTATATGGAGTCGGGTCTATATGCCATAAGATCCATTGTACTTCTCTATGTCAAACACTGACAGTTGACTTAAGTGTACTTTCATCAGTGGTTTCTATTTGTGCAATTGTTCTTAACGTCAAACAAATTACAGTCCAACCTACACACAGAAATGTTCAAGCAGAACCGAGAGTTCTGGGTGGTCACCATGCAGAAAGTTGATGTAATGCAAATGAATTTCATTCTGCAGTATTTATCCTTAGGCAGACGTAAATAAGGAAAGCATCATTTCGATTTTCTGGCATTTATTTCATGGCCTTCAACTGGAGTAACCTGTAATAACACAACGTGTTTCAAATGACATATGTTCTTTAACTGATATTAAATATGCGAGCAACTACGATATAGTAAATATTTTATACAGCTGGGTATGTTTTAAGAAAAGTTTTAAATAAGTCTCTGTCATCTGAGAAGAATCTAACATTCCTTTTAAAATAATAACATACGATATATTTCACTTGTGCTAAGAATTTATGGATAAATAATTATACTCCATTTCAGATTCAATGCATAAAAAATACGAGTACATTAAGTGTTTAACTCTTAAACACAGACCACTCGACTACAAAGACGAGTGAGATTTTTTCCAAGCTCGTAGGCACCTATTCTTTTAACTGTGTGATTCCTAGTATTTTACAATACTGATTATGAAGGAGACGTCGGGGAACAGATTGCCCACAAACAAG
Source organism: Periplaneta americana (assembly GCF_040183065.1). Taxonomy (NCBI): domain Eukaryota; kingdom Metazoa; phylum Arthropoda; class Insecta; order Blattodea; family Blattidae; genus Periplaneta; species Periplaneta americana. The sequence continues at coordinate 129,467,513 of NC_091123.1, read as the reverse complement.
ACCAAGACTATGGTTATCGTAAGAAAAATAAAGAGATAAGCTTGTGAATTGGAAATGAGGCGTGGAACATATGGACAGCTTGAAATACTTGGGTGTATTAGAAGTAGTAATATGGGCTCAAAAGAAGAATAGCAATTGCTAAGGAAGCTTTTCATAGAGAAAGAAACCATCTGCGATCCTATCGGAAAGGAACTCAGAAAGAATCTAGTGAAGTGCTCTGTATGGAGTGTGGCATTGTATGGGGAAGAAACAAGGACATTACGGCGGGTGAAGAGAAATTATTGAAAGAATTTGAAATGTGGGTATGGAGAAGAATGGAGCGTGTGAAATGGACAGATAGACTATGAAACAAATCTGTGCTAGAAAGAGTGGATAAAGAAAGAATAATGCTGATAAAGAAAAATAATGGCTGAATCACTTGCTAAGAAGAAATTGTCTACTGAAATAGGCTATACACTGGAAGGAATAGTGAACGGGAAGAAAGTTCGGGGCAGAAGAAGATATCAGATGATTGAAAACATTAAGATAACGGTACGTGGATCATATTTGTGGACGGAAAAGAGGGACGATTGGAGAAGGTTGAGTTTGCAGTGAAACATCTGTCCTTGGTTATAAAACTATGAATGAATGAATGAATGAATGAATGAATAAATGAATGAATGAATGAATGAATGGACGATACAACAGAATATTAATATCAGCAAAGATTCAGTTCTTCAACGGAAATAACGTCTAGTCGTACTTTTTCTAACGCAATCCGTCCATTGTTCTCTTAGTTTTCCTCTTGTTATCCATTCTTCCGCAGTCCGCTCCTGCATTATCTTTGGTATTCTTCCATTTTAATCCTCTTCAGATGTCCAAACGATTTTAATCTCCTTTCTTTAATATTACTTCAATCATGATCTTTCCTACCTCCATAATTTCTCTAATTCTTTGATTTCTTTGTCGTCGTAAAGTATCCTGTCTTCTTTTAATTTCTTTATGGTTTTTAGAATTGTGTGCTTTCTATGTAGGACAGGTTGCTGGCCTATTGCTACAACATCAACTTGGAGGCCCAGGTAATTTAATCAAGATCTTCTTCCTTTAACCTTTGACGAATCAACGTCTTCCTGCAAGCCAGCAGCGCCTGGTAGTATTTAATTTCCCTCTTATCACCCATATCTTGGAGACATTCTCCAAACCGCTACCTGGAAACGTGGTCTCCAGGGGCTAGGCCTACATGTCTAAAACATTTCTAAAATATATTGGAGCAGACAATTTGCATAACTAAAATACATTCTCCACGCATCACACTAAGAAAGTAAAAGAAATAGCGACGAAAATTGTAATTACATCAGCAATGCTTCAGCGCCTACAAGATTTATTACGCAATTTACATCTGTCGTTTGGGCGCAGCAGTTTTGCGTAATTAATTACCGAGTGGGTCGGCATTAAGAAGTGTATGATGTGTTCGACATTGCTACTCGTCATTTCAATAATTTGTCTGTCAGTGCTAGATGATGCAATATATCACTATAAGCAACAGCGCTAATGTAGTACAATTCAGCACATCTTGTCTAACAGATAAGGCGACAAGTTAATTACAAATAATAAGTAATTATTGATATTTAATAGCGATAAACATCGCAGCAATCAAAGCTTATTCATCGTTTCTTAATCTTGAATTATTTACTATCACATAAGCAATACGTTTCTATGAAAAATGTAGATTTTTTTAAAGGTAAATTAATTTGAAATTAAGGAAGCTAAAATTGAGTGTATTATTTAATTTTATTTCATGAACATTTTGTTATTCTTTCACTTATATTCTAATTTAATATTAGCCAGTCGTTCAACTATGCATAAATCAAACCTGTAGCCTACAGTTTTATGAAACATGCTACAGCATGTCTTACAGTTCGTCTATTTTGTGACTATGGACTCGGTCCTTCATGTAATTCCAGTATAAAAAATTCTAATAGTAAATCTACGGAGCCAGTATACAGGTCCTCCTCTACAGATCCGTCTATCAGAAATATTTTAATGATTATATTGTGACAGCGACGTGAGATTCGAACTCACGACCAGCGTCCCGCAAGAGAGAAGATCGCGCGGAGCACTTTAGCGGAGAGAAGAGAGGGGATGTATTACGTCAACGCGACGAGAGTGCGCGCGCATCTGGTGCTGGTAGAGAGGAGAGGGCTCTGGATTTCTCTGGAGTGCCATCTCTAGAGACGCGTGGAACTTTCGAGGCTACGTCGCTGTGGTTATAAATTAAGGACGCGAGTTTTCAGTTATTCAGTCAGTGAGTAAGCCAGAGCAAGCAAGCCAGACTTGTGTGCCGGAGTTCGACTCGAGTGTGCGTCCGCATCTGCGTCAGCATCCGAAGGCCTGAGTTCGAGTGCAGTGGACCGCAGTTGGAGGGACCTGAGTTCGAGTGCAGTGGACCGCAGTTGGAGGGACCCGAGTTCGAGTACAGTGAACTGTCTCTGAAGGTCTGTGGTTCGAGATACTGTGAACTCGAGTGACTGAGATAGAAGAACTGTGAACTGAGAACTGGTAGTTCTCATTTGTAAATAGTACTGTGTAAATATTAGTTAAGATTAACAGTTCATTGTTGTGCGTAATAGTCCAAGTAAGTTGTCATTGTCGTCGGTGGAGTGCTATAACGAATGCTGTGTTGAGTGAAGATCCAATTGTTGACGAGAGCGTTTAAGGTGGATTGTAGAAAGGAATTATTGTGGCGAATAAATTACATTGTTGTTACTAATAAAATTTACAATATCAATAATAATACGAATAAAATGTACCGATGTGTCTTGAAGATGAATAACATGTTTACGACTTGTTGTCCTTTCACTTACATTAATATTTAATGTAAATATACGGTTAAACTTTGCATAAATCATATGATAACTGTAAAACAACTAAAGTTCAACCGTCATTGGATACATATTCGCTATGTATTGAGCTTCGAGACTATCTACTAGACCAGTGGTTCCCAACTTTTTTGATCGCGGATCTCTTTCGGCTTGAAAAAAGATTCGTGGATTGTCAAATTAAATTAAACTAATCGCTAGATTAATATAGACATAAATTTAATATGCTTCCATATTTATATTCTGTACGTATTTAATATTGACAATATGCCTACAACTACATTAATTACCATGCGTAACCATTAGTTCATAAACATGCAGCATTTGAAGTGTAATTATACTATTCCAAAAGATGTGTAAGTCAAATGCTTTGAGATGTGTAATTTGGCAATAAGCGTGTAGAGACGAATAATTAAGTCTGCCACTTATTTGAAAACAGATTTCTCTGTCTGACCCCAATGTTTTCTGATAATACGAATATTAATAGTAATGTTTTTATGACATAGAACAATTTCGAAAACTAAATTATCGACTTAGTGTAAACTGAACGATGGTGAATCCATTGATGTTTTGTGTATTGGTATGTCTAATATGCAGCTATTTTGCGTGGGTATGTAAAGATTGTGATGCGATGATAGGTAACTGATGCGGGAGGCAAGGTTGGTATAAGTGTAGAGCAGGGTTTAAGCTGGAAAATATACAATCTTTTATGAAACGCACTGTAGCACGTCTCCAGTAACACATTCAACTACACCATAAATAAAACCATTCATTTTTCAATGAGTCTACTTTGTGACTCTGAATTCCGTTCTTCAAATAATTCCAGTAGAAAAAATTCTAAATAATTTAAACGAATAGTATGCGATGGAAGCAGGATACCGTTACTTCTGTACAAAAAAATAAATGAATTTTTATGCTGAAACCATCGGATAATGCTAAAGAAATGTGCTAGTGTCTTTTCATGAATAATATGTTTCCGAATTGGCAATATCAGTAGCTTCCAATATATGAAAGCCTCATCAGTATCTCGAAAAAAAATTCATGTCAAAAAGTTGGCAAACATTTTCTAGTTCTACTAACTTTTGAAGCCGTTGAATTCATTTAACGTGTTGCAAAAGTTATAATAGGTTACACTGTAGCTTTTTCCTTGAACGGACTTTAAAATAAATAGAAGAAGTGTTACAAATATGGAATACCATTTTCTTTTTTCGTTTTGGAACATATATGCTTTGAGTATTGAATGTTAAGTATCGTCCTGTTTATTGCTGAATATCCCTGTGAATAGTAGACCGGACTTATAAGTTCGTAAGACGTTATAAAATGTTTGAAAAAAAAATAACTTCCTCAATTTGTTTCACAAAAATGGAGGTACAAATATGGAATACTATTAACAAGTTGAAAGAGTAACAAAATTGCAAAGTCAAAATGACCTCTACTAAGAAAAACACAGAAAAATCATTCAGCATCTTCATTAGAAGGTATTTTCCCAATCGTAGTACTGATTCCAGATGAATCGTCTCTCACGTCTTTTCTCGAACTTGTTTTTATGGTTTCTTGCATTGCTTTTTGATTCCATTGTTTTCTAAGTTTGACGGAAGGTGAGGTTTATCCTCCTCCTACAGGTGCCAACACTAGTAACTAAACAGAAAACCAGGGTATCAAGATAGAATACTAATAATACTAGTATTTGAAATTTGTGACACACTAATTTGTAAGTCATAGCCTCAAAAGAGTCTTAAATTAAAAACGAAATCAATTAACATACATTGCTATAAACGTAGATTATTTCTCTTTAAGTGTGTATATATTTCTAACACTGAGAAATAACAATGTACATTCAAGAAAATAACTTAGCGCCAAATTTTCACTTTCCTCGTAAACGCAATAATGATAAACGTTTCAACAGTTCGGCTTCTAACTGCAAACTATCACATTCGCGCGGACGAGAGTATCAGTGCTTTGTAATATGGATGGTTTTTGCTAGAATACAACACGTCTCAGGACGTACACCACATTATTTCATATTTGTACTCCTATTACATATTTGTAACACTTCCTCTATAAAACCAAAGCAGGAAAAACGTTCCATGTCACATATCTGTGGTATTGAGATAATCCCAAGTGCATACGGGGAATTAAGTTGTCACATCTCGTTAAAAAAAAACAACTCCCTTGAGCGATTGCCCATGGACGGCCAAGGACACAAGCCGACTGCTGGCGTTACCCCTCAGCAAAGGTGAACGATCATCATCAGTACGGCGGTAACTTGTAGTTAGCACGGTGAATCTCCCACCAGTTCAAGCCGACTTTCGTAATCGTATTTCGTTCCTCATGTTAGCTCTCAAAATTCATTACGATACTGGGTGAACACCGATCCAATACACTGGCTGAAATTTCATGGAAAAATGTCTTCTCTAATGAAGACTCGAACCAGTACTGTGTGCACTCGGCCTAAGACATGATGTCTTTGACTAGCGTTACAAAATCAGCACTGGTTCGAGATAAAAATGGTTTTATTTGAAACATTTCATAGCATGTTTCGGGAAAGCTATTGATTGAATTTCCAATATACTCAGTCAGTTCGGGTATCCTCCCTTCTATCTTCCCCTTTGCTGGGTATTGCGTGCTGCCTTTTATATGTCGTAATCTTTGCCGACCACAGCTTTAGAGTATTAAAGTAAAGCTTTTCGAAGAATATGTGCTCAACACAGTTTCCTACAAATACAGTAATTTGATAGTTCCTGCTATCAAAATCATGGATGCATAATTTCGTGCATTCACTATCTTTCTGAATGAAAGATAATAAATCTCAATCAAAATGACCCAGAAGAAACACTTGCTATAAAAACTTGTATCTGGACAAATTCGATGTCTTAACTTCGAAGTTGCTAGTGTTTTTTTTTTTTTTTTTCGTAAATCGTTGGAACATCAGGGTCAACTGCCGAATATTCATTAACCTCTTGTGCTGCAAACAGTTTTTGTAGTAGGCACTTTGAAGGCCATTTTTCAAACAACAAAATGTGAGGAATATGCGAGTTAGCAGATTGACAAGGTTAAGTGCAATGACCCCATTTTCAAAAAATTCGTTCCACACATTTACTGGAACTTGTTAGGAGAATCCGCCTGTCTAGTTTGCATTCCATTCTGTTTATGACACGAGACCTTCTAAATATAGAACAGGTATTTTTACTACCTAACTTCTACGCATGAATGCTCCTTTGAGTTCCAGATACGAAAAAAGTTGCAAATATAATAGCCTATAGGCCTAGTAATTGCGAATGTTGAATTTTAATTGAAATATAAAAAAAAATATTAACGACAATTTTGTATTATATCTTTCATCTAAAGGAGAAAAGATTAAAATGCATTGTATATGACAAAATTTCTGATTATTCTAACATTAAAGCAATAGCTAAAGTAACAAATCCTTTACGGAAATGCATATAAAATATCATAATTTTAGCGAACTTATACATACGTGTAGTCCACACCTGTAGAGTAACGCGTATGACCGCGAAACCAGGTGGCCCGAGTTCGGTTCCCGGTAGGGGAAAGTTATCTGGTTGAGGTTTTTTCCGAGGTTTTCCCTCAACCCAATATGAACAAATTCTGGGTAAGTTTCGGTGTTGGACCCCGGACTCAGTTCACCGACATTATCACCATCTCATTCAGACGCTAAATAACCTAATATGTTGATAAAGCGTCGTAAAATAACCTACTGAAATAAAAATAAATACATATGTGTATCATTACGACGTGCTAGAATAAACTGTTCACTTCGAGCATGTTACTACATGCGGCACTTATTTTGTGTGAATTATTTTTGTATGCAATCTTAAATATTAAGTAATGATCCTATTCATCTCTAGGTACAGATTTACATAGCAAAAATAATTATAGTTATTGCAGAACCGGAGATAACAACAAAGCATAATACATTACACATTTTTAAGTCTGAAAACTCAAATCACTGCATAGTTTTTCAATGTTTCCAAAATGTTACGTAGCTTATATTCCCGAATGGATTTCGGCATCAATCTGCTCTGCACTAAGATATTGTGTTCCAAAATGGTGCAGCTAAACTTCGAGAGTGTAAAAAGTTCATGTCCAGTATTCTGAAATACGAGATCATAGATAGACCTATATCAAGCATGATAAAGTGTTCCTTTCGCTACCCAGCTGACATGTTTTCAAAGAAGTTTCTTCCAAACTTTCTTTCCACCAAAACTAGTGCTGATGATCGGATACATGTTTGGGAACTGTCGACGACTACTGTAAAAATCATCTTGTCGTCGCCAAGTTGAAAAGTTCCCGCCAAAAAGTAGCGCCGTCATTATAATTGTGAAACATAGAGCGTATTCCGAATCTCAGCGCTGAGCAATCTGATGGCATCACGGTGTTTCGAATTTCACCGATGACGTCACTGATGCTCCACCGGTGTTGCACCGGTGCCATCAGCTTGCAGAGTTGGTGGCAGTCTCCATCAGCCACCATCAGTGAATCTGATTGGTTCTTGTATAGAGCGGGAATTAGCAGACGAATGACATCGTGCACTGTTGTGTCATGGCGGTGTGTTCTGCTGTATTGTTTGTAATGAGCACAACGTAAAAACAGTTAATGGCTTATGAGTGAAGATGTCAACGAACCAGTTATTACTACTGGTTCAAGAAATAAATTGTTTATGCTCTCTTTTCTTTGAACGAGATGGCAGTACGGAAATTTCGCAAAATTTTGCTAGCGTAGCACAGACAACTTATACAGTCGCCATGACAGCCATCGATCCTTCCAGCAGTTTTGTTCGTATTTCGTCATTGTTTTCCACCGGTCCGTTGAGATTCGGAATACGCTGAATATATTACACTTCAGTGAAACAAGATTTGAGCTAGATTTTTGGGAAACTTAGGGATGTAAATAACGAAAATTACAAATGTAGAGGTAAAAATATACGGCTATGTGACTTTCTTAGATGGATCATCTTAGGGAATATTTTAGAAGAAAAATGCCATCGGAGTAGCTCAGTCGGCTTGAGGCGCTTTTCTTTGCGCTCGGGAGCGGGTTCGATTCCCGCTTGGGTTCATTACCTTGTTGGTTTTTTTCCGAGGTATTCCCCAACTATAAGACAAATATCGGGTAATCTATGACGAATTCTCGGTCTCATCTTGCCAAATATCATCTCGCTGTTAGCAATCTCATTGACGTTAAAACTTTATAACCTCGTAGTCCGTAGCATCTTTAAATAACCAATTAAAGAAATAATGTATTTTAAAAATAACGTAAGGCGTTATAAAAATGTCGAAAAGGGAATTCATCTTAAATCTCATCGCAATACACACTTGTATACTCTAAAAGAAGGTGATCAACGTTTGCGAGTGAATCATTGCAATTAGCTTTAAGATTCCGTGGAAGATGGCATATTTGACTCCCAGCTTCATCTAAACGACCGTGTGAACCATCACAATAACAGACATTTGTGTGCGGAAAAACCTGTAATATTATATCAGATCCTAGACTGTGATAAAAAAATTGGCGTCTGATTTGCAATTAGTACTAGAATAATAATGAGACTCAACTTTACTTTCAATTCATTATTTGTTAATCTAATCCACACATTTCAGAAACTGAAAGATAACATCGAGATAGAAATTACAATAATTTCAGTGGAAGAACTAGGGAGTGAACGACTTTTCCACATGTATGAAAGAATGTCTCTTTTTGGGCAAAACCATTATTTTGTAGTCGATATTAATTTTCAACAACAAAAATATCGATAATTAGTACTATAGCCACCTATAATAAAACTTTTGGCATTGCTCTGCAATTCCAATCAAATTCCATGGCTGTAGTTTCGATGCGATTTATAGAAGGCTGTGAAATCGTTTAAATCATTTGTTCTCACCAATGGCGTACGCAGAATTTTGTCAAGCGGAGGGGGGAGTCATTATTAAAATTGTTTATAGCCTGGTATACATTATCGGTATTTTAAATGTTGTGTATTATTATTATTATTATTATTATTATTATTAAAATATAATATATATAATATAAAATATATGGTGCGGCAGAGGGATATGACGATTTTTATAGCCCTGTTGTGGGACACTCGGGACGAATTAAAAGAAAATACATATACTGGAAGTAATCTAGTACAATGCAATTTATTAATGTCTGATTACTTTTTAAAAACTGCATTTCATAAGTAGTCTCCAAGGAACGAATACATTGCTGCACTCTGCTATGAAAGTTCTGTATAACTCGCCCCAAAAACAGGTTCGATGGCACTAGTTTCATTCCTTATGTTTTGTTTCAGCTGGATGATAATGCAAGGCTTCTTGCGATATACCCTACTTTTGAGATAACCTCGTAGGAAGTAATCAGCGCATACTGCTCATGGTTCAATAAGCTGTCTGCGAAACATGTTTCTAGGACGAATAATTTCACAATTCGGAGACATTGCCTGGCCCCCAAGATCTCCTGACCTGACTGCAGCTGATTACTTCCTATGGGGTTATCTCAAAAGTAGCAGGAATGTATTCGTTGCCGTGGAGGCTACTTACGAAATGTAATTTTTAAAAGGTAATCAGACATCAATAAATTGCATTGTACTAGATTACTTTCAGTATATGTGTTTTCTTTTAATTCGTCCAGAGTGTCCCACAACAGGGCTACAAAAACCGTCATAACCCCCTCCGGTACCCTATATAAACTGTCAAATGCACAAAACTCAAACTAACGCACGGATGAATACCGCTCTTAAAAGGAGTTTAAAATCGACAATGCGCAATATTTAACATCTGCACTGCAGAACTGACAAAACAAGCTTTTGAATATGTTTCACAAGTTAAATTTCATACTGTATCAGTTTCATTCCCTTACAAGGTCGGTACTAGGCGGTAGGTCTCTCTATAATAAAGATAGCATTGTTATAATTCGAACGTGCCGCAGCACCAAGCACACAGATTATAATATTGAAGGAGGAATAGGAGGACTATGTCTTATGTCGATGTATATTTTGTTACTCTAACAGTGGAACAGTAGAGAAGAAAAAACTATTAAGGACAAAAGAAATTCAAATCTAAATATGTATTTTTTATTAAGTTCAAAGTTAGGTTCAAACCCGGTAACTCCCACTTGCGTGCGTCCCTAGTGCTCAGCATGTATTGGTGTTTATTTTGTCAACTGTCGGAAGACAAATTGGGGCCTCATAAATTATATTAATAAAGCATCACTCATGAGGCAACAGAGACAGGAGACAATGGGCTAGGGTGGCCAGTTCCTCTCACCCTTTATGTACTTTGGGGCTTATTTTTATTTTATTATTTGATAGAGTAGTGCCTTCCGGGTTCTGTTAATTTATTATTTTGAAGCAAAATATGTGCGTAGTAATCACAACATCCGTATTATTATTATTATTATTATTATTATTATTATTATATTATTATTATTATAACGGTAGAGCATCGATTATCCGGTCCACACCTGTGGAGTAACGGTTAGCGCGTCTGGCCGCGAAACCAGGTGCCCCGGATTCGATTCCCGGTCGGGGCAAGTTACCTGGTTGAGGTTTTTCCGGGGTTTTCCCTCAACCCAATTTGAGCAAATGCTGGGTAACTTTCGGTGCTGGACCCTGGACTCATTTCACTGGCATTATCACCATCTCATTCAGACGCTAAATAACTAAGCTGTTGATAAAGCATCGTAAAATAACATACTAAAATAAAAAAAAGTAAAATCGATTATCCAAATACCGTCAACCGAAACATCGGTTAACCGAATGCGTTCCAGTCGGCAAATTCAAATTTGCGCGCTCGCCATGTAGAAGTTTTGCTAGCGCTATTTGCGAGATTTAGCGCCTAAAAGAGTTTCAGCCCTGAAGCAAAAAACTTCTTTTACTAAACTGTAGGCTATTTTAATGACCATTTTGAACTTGTCAATCTAGGCTAGTCAGTTCTCTGTGTTATTTGTAAGAGGTGTGATACAAAATATATACTGTATGTAGGCTAAAGTTTTATGTTTAATATAAGTGTTTCTTTATTTCATACTGCTCCTATTACACCGGTACAATTTGTTTTCGTAAATGATCGGTTATCCGAAAAATCAGTTATCCGAAAACCCCCCGTCTCAAATTGTTTCGGATAATCGATGCTCTACTGTATTATTATTATTATTATTATTATTATTATTACTATTATTATTACTATTATTATTTCAGATGGAGGTTATAAAGTTGAACAGATTACTTCTCTCAGTTCTTTCCGATGATCGGTCCATGACTCTTCTGCTAAGCGGAACCTTTCAGCTCCACAATTATAGCAAAATTATTTTCGAAATGCAGGAGAATAATGCAATGTATGATTAAAACGAAATTCCGAGGCACATCTTCACTAACGCATAAATCTGACGCTGAACTATCACCCAACGTGACTAAATCAAATTCAAATGCGAGAAAATTGTCTAAATTCGTTTCAATTACCCTTTGATCTCCTGGGAGATGCGAACGCGTCAAATATATGAGAAGTCATGTCAGTGATCTATGCTCCAGTCACTCCTTTGTAATAACAGCGCGCCGTAATGTACTCCTTAATGGCTATGCATCACGCAAGAGATACACACCGTGTGTTGAATCCAATTTGACTAGCCACTTGCGTAGAAGTGTTGTTCTTCACCTAATTTCTGGCTATAAAGATCATCAGCGCAGGTATGTAAATACACTTACTCCTTCGGTGGCTGCGTGGACTAGATCTAATCAGCTTGTCACGGAGGTGGTCCGGGTTTGAGTCCCCGTCAGATCTGGAGTTTTTCTTGTGTGAGACAAGACGGTGTTCCCCACGTTATGTATCATAATTAGACATTGGAAGTTAATGCAGTAAAAATGGTATTTTAGGCGCCTAAATGGCTCTAAAACAACAAAAATAGGACAATAAAAGGCATTGAAATTATATTGAATCACCCAATTTCATAAAGTAAACATCAATAAGACTATAAGTAACTTAACGAAGTACCCTGGAAAAGTAGTTCCTCTATTCTATAGACTTGTTTCACTTGTACAGGGACATCACTTTTTTTTATCAACATTTTTAACATTAACCTGGCTATACTCGGAAACACTGTTACCCCCTTCCATTACAGAAGTTTGGTGTTACTGTGCAATATGTAAACAAATCATTTTACTAGCTATAGGAGGAGAGAAAAGTAGTGTATCCATTTATGTTACAGGGAAATACGATATTACGATTTTCAGTTTGTTTATTACTTTTACGATATTTTATCAAAATACAGTAGAGTAGTAACAGTTTTTTTTTCACAAACTCAACCCTTCAGGCGGTTGTATTCGTTATATAATGGATACTTAATTCAGCATATTACCGTACTTTCAGTACCCCTAATCTTCACTTCTGCTCAGTCCACACTGATAAAGTTACTTAGTCATGCTGGACACCATACCTGTGCGAAATAAGCAGGGCCGGGTGTTTATGGAGATCGCGAAAATCACGACATCATAGATATGCAATAGATTTTTACTAATCTTTATGAATTAAGTGATTATGATTAATAATATGCGGATAAAATAATCGCGGCAAATCGCGAAATAGTTGTAATAGCGAAATATGAAAACATTCGCGAATTATTACTATTGTGTCGTTTTCTATCGAATTTCATATTCTGAGTTCTTTTTTCGGACTTTTTTTTTCATTTGAATTTGTTATACATTCAAGTAGCTACAATACATGGTATTCCAGGTGTTCTGATTACATTAGTGAACTCAAAAGACCTAGAATTCAATATTTCACTATAATTTGAACGTGTTAATTTGAGGGCTGCAAGTTTTTTTTTTTTTTTCCATTTTGAATGAACGTGTGTTAAATACAGTCTCAATCCAACAAATATTGTCTATTGGCCATACCTCACATTCACCAGACCCCAACGAATCTTTAATGTTAATTATTTAGGAAGTAATATTAATACTGAGTTAATACTCCAATTTCAAAATAATTTTATTTTCCAAAATTTCCATTACTCTCCGCCAAGAGTACAAATCAATCTCCAACATACTCCGGCGACACCAATATTAAAAAACACAAATGATGAAATTAATCTCCATAAATACTTCCCCTGGAAATAAGCTGCAATAATATAGGCTCTTTCTTCTATAGAAAACGTAACAATATTTTTGAAACACACTATACTCTGTACTGTTTACTTCATTGCTAGCAGACTTCAAATGCAACAGCGGCCGTAAGTTTGTGTGGCTTACGGGAGCAAGAACATTACTGCAAGGGGTGGGAGTCAAGTACATTCAGAAACACAGGTACAATAAAAATGCAAGTAAATATAAAGTGATGTCCCGGTACTTTTTTTATCCACAACTTCACGTCCATAATGAGTTACAATAAACAACTAGCAACTTTTCAAGATTAACGCACAAACTTCTGTCACGTTTATTGGACAAAATCAATGTGACGATATTAATGTAACAATAATGAGACATCGGTAGAACCGCGAAGTCCTACAAGCAAGCACCGTGTTTGTCCACCACAAATTATACTGTAGTTGGACTCACCGGGATTTCAAACCGGGTTATCAGTGTGGAAATCCAACGCTTCATGTATTCGACTAATAACTGATGTTGTTGTTTAATCAACTGTACAAAGACAGGTTTAAACCTCACAAGTGACATCAATAAGACATCACTAATGAGGCAACTAATCCAGGAATTAATGGGGTAGGTCAGTGCTGGAGTCAGGTAGCAGTGCTGAGTAAGTAAGCGAAACAACAACAACACTGCATTGCAACAGGGTGTTCCATATCTATGGCTACTATAAGAACTGCAATTTCCTTAGTTTCGAACGCAGAAATAAATGCAGTATTGTTGAGTGAGTAGTCATATAAAGAAAAAGGCTAAAAAGGTACATATTAAAGCAAGAAAAGGGTAAAAAAAAGTACGTTTCAAAGTAAAAAAAAGGCGTAAACGGTAAAAAGGCAAAAAAAGCAAGATCAAACTTCATCAGAATGCTTAATTTCTCATGATTCGTGCACATTTACTAAAAGCTTTTAAATATGAATATTCAAATAAAATAAGCATTTTCCTAAACATCCGATGTCTAATCATCATTCCGTCCATTCCATCGTCGTTACTAGGAAAACTTTGTCTCCAAATGTGTGTGTTGGAGGCTGATTTACTGCTCATTTCTCGCCCACATCAAAAATTAATTCCGGACATAATACGGGGAGCCCTTAAATATTAGTCAAGGTTTATCCTAGGAGTGGGGTCTCCTGTTTCGAAACCTGGTAGGAGTCCACCTAACTGGGGATCAGGAACGCTACGGTTCGCTCTACCCTTCAGGATGATGATGATGATGATGATGATGATGATGATGATGATGATGGACAGGAATAATAATAATAATAATAATAATAATAATATTCATAATAATAATTACCATCACTTTATAACGTAGGAGAATCTACAGTTTCTACCTATATTATAGGCTACCTAAATTGGTCTCTTTCCGTATTTTCTTTGGTCATCCAACGTTTCGTCTTCTTGCTACTTTGTATTCATAACTTTGACATGGAATATGTCGCAATTTGTTCTTACCAAATGTAATGAGGGAAATGGAAGAATAAGCAGTTAAGACGTACAGTTTCCCTGAAAAGGAATGAGACGATTGAATATTCTAAAGTCTCAGATGTAAAACACTGCGCATGATCAGAGACCAGAGCACTGATACACAAGATAACGAATATTGAGTTACTTAGATTCAAGCTATTTGGTTTGTTACTAGCATCGTTCCGGAATTCACTTCAAAAACTGCAAAAAAAATATGATAATATTACGTAAATAAGAGATAAATATATACGTAAATCGTGTAGTTAAATCGACAATGGACCTTCATGACTAGATCGACACTCCACACAGAAAGTAAAGCTTTCGTGTCGTTGCAATAGCCCAGACGCTAAGATCTCTGGGTGTTGTGTAGAAGACAGCGAGTTCGATTCTTAGTCTATATGAACGATTTTTTTTCTAAATAGCGTTGAAATAGAGTTTTACAAAGTCCTCAGATTAAGTGTTAATGATCACAGAAATTACAAAATTACAAGTTATAATATTATAAACGTTAATCTAATGAATGCATTTATATATATATATATATATATATATATACACACACAAACACATTCAATGTAAATGCATATGCATATATATATATATATATATATATATATATATATATATATATATATATATATATATTTTAAAAGCTAACAATTAAAATGAAATTAAAAATATATTCCTAAGCCACACAGACAAACGATTACAAAGGTTTAGAGTCCTTAGTCCATGTCATTTGTTGAGTAATTATTACAATATTTTATTAGTAGCTTTCCCATATGTGTAATAAATGCACTCGCACAAAACAATTTTTGTTAAAAGTGTGGCTTTGGATTATTTCATTCTCACCCCTTCAGTTGATTTTAACTATTTTATCTACGTGTTTAATTTTATTGTGCATTCAATTTAATTCATGTTATGATTGAATGTATAAGCACTGTTGCAGTTATTGATTAATTACATATATTAATACTAACTATTAAATGCATGTGTTAAGTAACTAATTGCAATATCTTTTGCAAAATCTTGAATGTTTAAGTTGTCAATAATATTTCTGTACTATATACTATAAGACGTTAAAAGAATTTGCAATAGATTTGGGATCCTCTACTTTATAATCATTGGTTTTAATGAAAAAATATTTTCTTTCTTAGGATATCTACAAGTTTAAATGTAATAATATTCCGAATAGCTTTAATTGCATTATCTGGATTTTGTGCTTTTCTATTCAAATGTGTTCTATTTCCGTCTTTCATAAATTTTTATAAATTACACTGTACTTCTTGTAGTATTTAAGAATATGAGGATAGTTACATTGCAGCTCATTACATATAGATTCTTCTTTTTAATACACGAGATTTTTAAGTCCCTGCATTATCTACATAATTTTACTTTTGAATTTTTTCACAACATTGAGTGGAGAACATCCACTGAAGTGATTCTGAAATGAAGTGAAAAATACAATACATTTACTCTTAATATCAGTAGTACCAGTAACATATACGTTTTTCCAAGATTCATTTTGCAGACATAAGTGTAAATAATCACTAGATACAGCATTTACGACCCTTTTTTAGTTTTTAAATTAATATTTTGAAATTGTTCAGTAACATTGGAAACAGGATTTGTTTATCATGTTCATACAAGCCATCGATTATAGGTGCTGCCGAATAAGAGTTCAGTCTAATTCAGTGTACAAAACTTTTATCAATGGCTGTGCTAATTCAGCTTGTATGCTGGTGGGGAAATGAGTCTGCGACTAAGATTTCCAGTTTCAAGGAGTGAATTTAATTTACTTTTGCGGAAAAGTTCCGAGAGATAATCTATGTCTATGCCACTACAGATCACAAATTCCATATGAGATTTCTAAAGTCTTTTCTTTACAAATTCAATGTTGGCTATAAATAGTAATAAATGATGAAAGAAATATGAATGATTGTAGTTAGAAGTCTGATTTACATTATAAAAAGCAAGAAGTTACATTCCTCGGCAAGATTCGAACTTTTCGATGTTTGGTTTTGTCGTCCAACACATAAGGACGGACCTATTCAATGCTTATGTTAATAACATACAATTTAGCTGTAGCAATGTGGTGTCATAACTTAGGGTTTGTTTACTTAATGTAATTAGATTTAATTTGATTCGCTTCGCAACAATAGGACTTCCTGTTATATCCTGTTATTTAAATATTTAAGTTAGAGTTGATTTATTAACTCTTACTGTGCAAGATGATCCTTATTTCAATAATTCTATATCACGTTAAATAGTCATTGTCTACACTAAAGTATTATCATCATCCCTCATTTCTCATCTTAGTGGCGAACCGACGTGACATTAGATAGCGAGTTATAGCTCTAGTTGAAGCTGGATATGGAGCTAGATCTGCTGGCCGTTTGGTCTGGAAGTACAGCCGAGAGGTGGGTTCATCGTTACCAAAATTCAGGGGAGGTCGAAAATCGCCCTGTTCCTGGGCGTCCCCGGATTTCTGCATTGGAAGAGGATGCTCTCTTATTCGAGGAAGTTCGACAGGACCCCTTTCGGACTGCTAACGAAATAAGAGCAGGATCTAACTTTCCCGGTTCTTCACAGACTGTGATCAGCAGGTTGAGGTACCGCGGTATTAGGAGCCGGAGGGCTGCGCAAATGAAAATATTGGGGGAAGCACAAGCTGTCGACCGTCTTGCCTTCGTTACCAATCGAGTGGATTTCGATTGGAGAAATGTAATTTTCTCCGACGAAACAACCATCTCGAGTGATTACGAAAGTCCTGTCCGTGTCTATCGTGAGGATGGTCTCTCACATGATCAGCGCTATGTGCACCGACGTGAAAGATCGGGGCGCTTTAGCATATTGTCACAGTCTACAGTCGCGAAGCTCAATACGTAGTAAATATGCAAACATTAGATTGTTGCTCACCACTAGGATCGCTAATATCGCCTCATTACAGGCAATGCAAAATAGTACCGTCACAGTCTATTGTTTCTAGCACCCTCAAAACTCAAGCTTCATGACTGTATATAGTAGACTGTGATATCGTGTTGGGGTGGATGTCTTACGATGGACCTGGCATTATAGAACGCATCGATGGCCGGTTTAATACGGGAACTTACGAGCACATTCTGGAAAATATATTCCTTCCTTCCGCCCCTAGAACGTTTACCCGAAGGAACATTGCTGTTCCAACAGGATAACCATCCCGTGCACTATGCCGCAAGCATTCAAAGATGGTTTCAAAGTAGACCCGAGATCGAAATCATTAATTGGCCTCCGAAATCACCTGATTTGAATGTCATCAAAAATTTATGGGCGGAATTGAAAAAGAGAAGGATAGCCACCTATGCCCACCGACGCCCTCGAAATCGAGACGAATTGTGGGATCAAGTTGTTGAAACCTGGGAAGATCTCGCCGGGGATTAGAATTTATTCCACAATCTCGTGACATCCATGCCGGACCGACTTAGAGCTGTAATAGAAGGTGATGGCATTTGGACAAGATTTTAAGTTGACAGGTCTCTTTTTGTTTCTTGTGATTTTTGTTTGAAAAAAAAATTTTTTGACGAGGTTCAGCCCACTTGTAAGACCCAGAAATTGGGCATAAATTATTCATATTTTTCGACAAATTAGATAGTCTAGGAACTCTGAAGAAATTAATTACACCTCAATAAAAAAAGTTTCACCTGGGATCGAACACGAGACGTTTCGGTTAAGCAGTGGAACCGACACGCTACAATATGAACTACCGAGACAAGACAGTCACAACAGCAGTCTAGAATGTAGATCCCTTAGCAGGCATTTGCCATTCGGTACAGAGAAGCAATTATAGCTTGTGACCCTAGCTATGTTGTGAAATCGTGGCCTTAAATGGCTGTCTTCTTCGTGATTCTTATTTTGGTCCTTGTCCTTGTTGTGGTCCTCGTAAAAATTCTTGCTCTATTTCTCATGTTATGTATCGTTGCGTCGATATCGAGTGAACCGCGCTGTAGAACTTTAACTTCCGACGACCAAGAGTCGTCTCATTCCTTTTAAGGATAACTGTACACGAAAACATCGATACTGTTGGCGGCTGAGCGTCGCTCACAGTATTATTACAGTCTAGTATATACATTCACGAAACTTGAGTTGTGAGGGTGCTAGGAACAATAGATTGTGCCGGTACTATTTCGTGTTGTCTGTAATGAGGCGATAGTAGCGATCCTAGTGGTTAGCAACTATCTACGGATGCATATTTACTACGTATTGAGCTGCGTGACTGTATATACTAGACTGTAGTATGATCATAAATTCTCTTCAAATTTATATACCTTGCAGTAATTTAGTTAAATATAACAGCATTACATTAAAATGTGGATTACTCAGTCCATAGATGATCTATCAGAATTGGGGTTGCCTCAATACTAAGATATAAAATACAAATTTAAGAAAGGAAACCAAAATTAGGATATAAAAATCAGTTGTAAGCCTAAGACCTGTACTTACTTAAGGGTGTGAATCCAGAACCAGAACACAAAAATTAAGCGGATAAATGAAACAGGAGAAACAGAGATATTAACAAAAATTACAGAGAAATACCTAAGGAATAAAATCATAAGTAACATAATTAGGAATGAATGCAAAATTGAACCTGTGAATAACTGAATAATGGATGTGAAAATTAAATGGAACGAACATATTGATCTCATGGAGGACGACAGATTAGGAACAAAACTTAGGGATTGGAAACCAAACGGAAAGAGAAGTTCAGGACGCCCATAACTGAGACAGAAAGATGTACTTACAAAGTATTGATGAATGGACGCGACGAACTGCAGGCTTAATGCGAAAGAAAGAAGATCTATGAAATGTAAAATGTTTCTTTTTTTAATCCAAATTTAATTAAGCACAGTGAATTAATTAAATTAAAAGTTAATCAGAACAAACGGCTTCGTAGATGGATGCCTGACAGAATGGGTGCATTGGTGTTTCAAAACTCACATGGGGACATAGGTAAATACCCTGCCTGCCATTAAAACTCATTCGTTATTGCTCAGCGTCTGTTAATTGACTAAATGTTTTCCTCAAAATAGTCATGACAATACTGGGTATGTGAGTTATATATAAACAGGAATGTAAAGTAAAATACATTATAATACAACATTAAAAAAGTACATACTATATTTTATTCTTTCAATTTAAGTACAGACTTTTCATGCAACCGGAGGTATTTCCTTAAATTCACTGTAAATATTTTTTGTCCAATAATGGTGGCCTTTAACTTGCCGTTATTCGACCAGACTCTACATGAGGGGTCATCGATGTCGCTAGTGCCAAGAAACATTTTCCATTTAGTTTGTCAGATGCTATACAGAATGTACCACAGGCGATATATTACATTCGTAAACGATGATAATGATGATGATGACGATGATGAATTGTTGGGATGTAACATAGGAACCAGCCACCGGTGTAGCTCGGTCGATTAAGGCGCTTGCCTGCCTATCCGGAGTTGCGCTCGGGCGCGGGTTCGATTCCCGCTTGGGCTGATTACCTGGTTAGGTTTTTCCGAGGCTTTACCCAACCGTAAGGCAAATGTCAGGTCATCTATGGCGAATCCTCGGCCTCATCTCGCCAAATATCATCTCACTACCACCAATTCTATCGACGCTAAATAACCTCGTAGTTCATACAGCGTCGTTAAATAACCAAGTAAAAAAACATGGGAACCGGAATTCCCAGAGAAAATCCTGTGTTGCTTGGACTACAAGCTTGCTCAACAGAAGTAAAACATAAAAACTCTTATACACACGTTTAACTGTCTTATGCAACGAATAGCTCCTTTATAAGTCGTGTGTAAATTTCTGACTAATAATCAATACATACATCGTGTATAACAATACAACTGTTTCACAGCTACGTCATAGTTTCGTCATTATATTATTATGAACGATAACAGAATAACTGAGATTCTCTACTACGTCTGATAGTGTGCGCTAGTGTGCCGCACTAAGTTTCGATAGTACAACTGGGCCTGATCTATTACACTCTATATTTTGACCAAAGAGTACATTTATGGCAATATTATTCTAATTATCCCATGCTATTTGTTTTGTTCTTCTCTGGTTACAAGGCAAACATCATCAGAAAATGTCAATCGATATGAACAGCTCTTAAGAGGCGTCCATTTTTTTTCTCTATACCAAAATGAAACTGGAAATAGAATGAGGAGAGTTTTGAAAAATCTAAATAGGTTTTTCTCTAACATTCACCTTTTTAGAGGAAATAGTTATGTTTCTATGAAGCATTTGGCAACATCACGACTGCTGCAATAACTCTAAGTAAGCTCGGTCAGCGGTCCTTACCTTCCCCTCCCCCTCTGCTGAACTCAGTCGGTGATGCGGGACAGTGCGCTTCATTGCAAGATTTATTTCAACGATTTTGTCTATTATTCAATTTAAATTCATGGCCAAACTATTTAATTTGCAAAAAAAGATTTAAGGGTTTAAATCCGCGAAATTGTTTTTTACATATCTACTTGTAAACCAATCAGCCATTTCTCTCGGGCCATTACCGCAATAGGCCCTACAAACATTGGGCAATGACTATATATTTTTTTTCCTGCTTAACGGTGCTTCATCGAAGGAAAAGTGCAATAAAAGTTTTGTTATATTCAACATGTAGAATAACCTTTTAAATTTTGGTCCAGAGGTTATCATCCACTTTGTAAGCAACACTTAAACAGGGGATTTCGTGTGTGTAACTACTGCGAAGCAATTCCCACCCATTGCTTATGCATGGTTTATTAGTAAAAATTATACCCAGTTTATTAGTAAGACCGATAGAATAGCCACAGCGAAAATGATTTCAGAGGTAGAAGTTCGCATAAACCCAGACGCAATTATACCTTAAGAACTTAATTATGTGAGCAAGAAATAATTATGGTACATTTTTTCCGAAACCTTCTCAGTTAGAAACACTTTTTCGGGCGTCTTAAATCTTTGGTATGGAAAACATATTAGGGATTCTTATCGCCATCGGCAGGGTTTAAATCCGCGAAATTTCGATCCAATTTAAAGAATTTACCACTAGACCACTGCAGATTACAAGCAGTCTGGTAGGATATTTTTTCTCTCAAAAGAAGACTTATTTTGCTCTAACTATTAAAATGTAACCAATGTCAATAGTGAATACTGTCCTACATAAATTCTACGGAATCTGCTCTAGATTGAGTCAAAGTCCTCCTTTGACAAGTAGCTGAAAGTTTCTCATACTAAACAGGACACCATCATTACTGTCTTAGCCCATAATTTGTCTTCAGAGAAAATGACTTGAAGATAAACAGCTGTACTGTGGACAACACCGATGTGCTCTGGGACCAGTGACAGATAGGACAAGCTTCTCCCCTTGACAATGAGGCATTTCTGCGCCATCAAGTTGGTGTTTCTGGCTACCGGTGTTGTTAGAATTACCAGACTGCGACAACATCTCTATTCATTATTTTAAGAGAGATTTTTAAGGATTTTGACCTCACTTCTTACGAGACTTGGCCATTAACGCGGGAGTTAGAGGACAGAGATAAAGTGATCAAGAATCGGACAGACTAGTATGGAAATCACGCAACGTCTTTTAAGGGGCTTCCAACTTATATACAGAAATTACCCTTCACGATCTTAATGGTATGAGAATTTGTTAACCTCACTTATCTCTCACCTTTTACCCTGTGTAACGACATGCTAATAATATATTACCATGTGCAAGGCGATAATCCAATACGAAAATACATTTCATATGCAGTAAAGATGCTTACGGTATTTAAACGGTCATCAAGCTACAAAACAAACACAGCCTATGCCTAATACGGTAGAATGCACCGTGTACACTTGGTCAAAATGAAACTGGTCGGCCTCTTGAGCAGTTAAAATTTTCTAAGTCCCTTCGGGTGAGAGCGCATTTCACTACCGTAAACCTCCGTGCGTCGCTTTAGTTAACTCCATAATTACAAGGAGCTGATTTGGGCTACCTCCACAGCAGTCGTGTCAATTGATGTCCATAGGAGCAAGAGTGCGCTTTAGAGCTCAGTAGAGCCTGGGCGCTTTACAGCGGAAAGGAAAGAGACAGACGAAAGAGGTAGTATATGCCGCTTGGTCGAGCTATATTCAGGGATGGCCAGCTCTGATTCAATAGATAAAGGGAAGAGAGCTTATTAAAACTGTATGCATGTTCATTTTTAGATTTGTCTGAGAAGTATAAGTACATTATAAGAATGTAAGTTTTAATTTTAATGCTCATTTTTCACAAGTTTGATTTTTTAATTCAAAAGAAATATTTTCTCAACTTTTTTTTTATAGAAAAGTGAAATTTTCAGGTATAGGCCTATTTATTTAGCAACCTTACTGAATGTTTTCGTAAATCTTAAATACGTATTACTGAAGATAGTGTATTGAAAATTTTGAAAATATTCGCATGGAAATAGTTTGTAAGGAAATGAATTAACAAAGCAACTACTCTTACATCATAAGCAAAAGATATGTGCCCATGTGTTGTAAAAATGTCAGCTCTATAGCTTCAGCACATTTTGAGAAAATAATTTAATATTCTGATGATAGGAAGTTGCTCACCAATATCACCTTAAAATCATAATGCGATAAGAGTTTTGTTGTGGAATATTAGTTACACTTAAAACATATACAGCACCTAGGTAACCTTTCTTTGTACTGTAATGTTGTTTTGATTAGTTTATTGACTACTTTTATAAGGCTGAAGATACCATCAATATCAATTCCAACTTATCATGTCATACCCAATCTCTTTTTGGGGGGGGGATATCACTTTCTTTATTAGTTATGTGTTTCATCCATTTAATACAGTATAGTTATACTACTATGGAATTTATGTGAATATTCCTTCTTAACTCTTTATTATGTTCTTAAGATTTAAAACACAACTGCAATATTAAGAAATTGGTGTTAGTACTTTTGTTTTACAGACAATATAGATAATATCAAACAGAAAGAAGCCATGTAAAAATAACGACATAAAATTTCACGTTCCGTCTGAAGTTTGAACACCACTGTTTTCTTAATCCAACATGCTGCTTATTCAATTACACAACCCTTCCTCTTTCAATACTTAGCTGTTGATGCCTGCGCACGACGTCAAGGTCAGAAAAATGCGCTTGCTTTGACATCACTGCTCTACAGCATGCTTCGAACCTCCATAGAGAATTTCTTGTTGTGTCTTTTCTTATATTTTTTACAACTCATTTTAGTGTAATATAGTCAAATAATTTTGCTTATGTTACTTCATGTTGCTTACAGATAATTACAAAATAGATGAAAATTTATGGTTATAATTCCAGGAAATCAGGATATATTTTGTCATCAGAATTATGGTTTTTCTTCTTGTCTACAATTATTACGTTTAGGCCCTGATGATGGATTTAAGTTAGTATAATAATCATATTCTCTACAGCACAAATTGTAAATTAATTATTGCCATTAACCGTCGACATATTTACTGAATGTTCCTTAGGCAAGAGAGTGTAAAGCAGCAGGGATTAATAAAATAATTAACACATCATTTTAACATGAAAGCCCTTAATTGTCATCTTTAGTGTTATCTCCATCTAGTGTCAAAAGTTTCTATTAACACGAAAAAGATAAAGCGAAGAGTATTCTAAGGATAAAAAACAAATGACGAAAGCCTGTCATATTCTCACTGACGCATTTAAAAGGCCAAAAGTAAAGTTCAGTAGCTCCATGAAGATCTGAATTTGCAACCTAACGAACATTTAGCTACACCTTATTTTATTTCAAGGAGTGCAGTTCGGTGGCTCCTTTGAACACCGAACTGCACTCCTTGAAATAAAATAAGGTATAACTCTCTACCACTACGCTAAGAGTACTACTACAGTAAGAACGTCATTGTAACGAGCAATGATCATACTCCACTTGAGAACCTGTTATACAGTATATAATGATGTTTGTTATAATATTCACTGTTTAAACATTCTGAACGATCTGTATGTCTTAAATCCCGTATATGAATCAGTTTCTCGGAAGATTTTAGTGAAAAATAGTTGTGTTCCCCATTATAACTACTAGAACAGGGCTGGGCGTCGAGAGCGGATCTAGACTCTAAACGGGAACGCTTAATATTCATCCGTCACTGAATCAACGCTGCGCAGTGTTCGGCGGGGAAGAAAGGGAATGAATAGAGATCATATGGCTCCCCGTGAGAGAGTAGAATCTGCTCTTGCTGCCCAGCCCTGTACTAGAAGAATATACCCAATCTTTTGAACAAAGCCTGGCTGTCTCCAGCGCTCACGGAAATAACCGATTCGAACTTAGTCTCTCAGACATATGCCAGTTTCATTTTGAAAAAGTGTACATGTCAGGAAGGAGTATTGGCAGTTGCGTGGGGAAGTCGTGACAACAGGGGTAGGTCTTCACTTGAGAAATATTTCCCATACTAAGGCTGTTCAGAATCAATGAATGAATACTAGGATCAGAATCAATATGAGAATTGTGGAGAAATAATCTTAAGGAGAATTTTAGGAATTCTGCCAAGCAACTATAACGTTACTCAGGTCCCATCTAGTTACAGAGTGATCCAGGGGGAATAGAAATTCTTGTTTTATGGGGTGGTTATATGTAGGAACAGTAGTTTGTCCCAGAAAGTTACAAGATTAAGTATTACTGGAGTTTTTAAGTAGACTATGTACAGCTGTCAAAAGAAAAAGTGGCCGCTCTCCTGTATCAAAGTTCCCTTCGGGTATCTTCGCTACAATTCGGAGACAGGCGATGTTACATGTTGTTGGACCACGTTGCCTGATATCTACAGTTATAATTGAAGTATACTGTGTGTTATTCGATAGCATAATGGTAGCGTTCAGGCCTCTTATTCATGAGGTCCTGCGTTCGACTACAACCTCGTGCTTTTTATGTCCTTTTTTTGTTCTGTTTTTGAGAGAGACAAACTAGACATAATGGCTCCTTTCTCTTTTATGATTATTCTAGTAATTAACATCAGGTTCATTAATATATTATGCCATGACTTTATCATTATCATTATGATATTGTGGCTGCAAATGGAAAGAAATAAGATTTTATTCTCAATAAAATATCTTTCGTGGCATAAACATAACAAATTTACTGGCGTCGGCCTTAAAACATTCAAACAATTAATCGTTCAAAAAACAAAACAAAAGGCCACAATTCAATATTTAGTCTATCTTCCTCTTATCTCGATCATCTTGCAGTCGAGTGGGCATGGAATTGATTAGTCTTTGCAAATAGCGACTGTTCTTAGACACGATATTCCAGGCATTCTGAACATACACACATAAATGT
This sequence comes from Periplaneta americana, assembly GCF_040183065.1. Lineage (NCBI taxonomy): Eukaryota > Metazoa > Arthropoda > Insecta > Blattodea > Blattidae > Periplaneta > Periplaneta americana. Next base: position 129,441,720 of record NC_091123.1, on the reverse strand, counting down.
TCTGTCCATGGGCAGGTCTTACATTGCAAACCCAGCAATCTCCAATCTTTCCTATTTTCTGCCTTCCTCTTAGTCTCCGCATATGATCCACATATCCTAATGTCGTCTATTATTCTTTTCAACCAGAGACCCAACCAATTCCTTTTTCTCTTTCTAATCAGTTTCAGCATCATTCTTTCTTCACTCACTTTTTCAAACACAATTTTATTTCTTATTCTGCCTGTCCACTTCACACGCACCGTTCTTCTCCACATCCACATTTCAAATGCTTCAATTCGTTTCTCTTCATTTCGTCGTAATGTCCATGTTATTTCCCCATACAATGCCACACTCCACACAAAGCACTTCACTAGTCTCTTCCTTAGTTCTTTTTCCAGAGGTCCGCAGAAGATCCTTCTTCTTCTTCTATTAAAAGCTTCCTTTGTTCATGTTTGCAGTTTTCTTGGGAAGGATAGGCCTAAATGCGGTAACATCCCGTTGCTTTCCGCACACCACAATCTCTTTCGCATTTTATTAAATTCCAAGGGGCTCAAGCGTGGAGATGAGGAGAGTGGATTTGACTAATTGGGCCCTCCGGACTTCACCGAAAGTCACGGCAAGGGTTAAATATTAATTCTATCAGGATGTTTGACCCGGTCAGAGACCGGGAAATCTCAATTAGCCTTTGCCCCCCGCATCCTGGACTAGCTTCTACGAATCATCAGAAGATCTTAGAGTGTGATTGGGCCAATTTTTCCAAAAATGTTTCCACACTTTTGCTCTCGTAGCTCAGCGGACGAACGTCGGAATTTAGATGTCAACGTCTCAGGTTCAATTCCTCGTTACTCCTTTTCATTTTATTGTGGTTCAAGATAGTATAATGTAATAATACAAAAAGAAAAACTAATACCAGTATTATGCAACTGGATTTTTCCAAACCTAATATTAAATTTATGTTATTTATATCGCTAAAGAACGATTACAATATAAATAACTTGAATATTATTTATACAGTCTCACTAAAGAACGATAACAGAATATAAATGATAAATATCGGTTTGTTTAATTAATATATTGCGAAAGAACAATAACAATATAAATAACTTGAATATTGTTTTATAATGCTAATGAAGGAAAACAGAATATAAATGATAACTTGAATATTATTTAAATCGCTAAAGAACGATAACAATATAAAAACGTGAATATTATTCATATCGGAATTTCACAGATTTATTACAGATGTATTTAAGAAATTGTAGAAGAATAGTAATTAGTAACAGTGTCCTATTTATTCTTCTTGGAGCCAAATTTGTAACTTTTAAAAGCGTGGTTACTATGTTGAAGTGTATGTGTTGTAACGGATGCTTGATTTGTTATGTATGTGAGTGAGTTATGTGATGCTTGATGTCGTCGCAATGTCGTAATTATGGTTTGATTGTGTTTATGTGACTATTGTGTATTAATTTATGATGTATGGTACGGAAAGCTGCATATTTGTGTTATAGAAGTGTTACGTATGTATGTTGTTAATGTTTTTGTATGTTACAAATTGATACCTGATATTTGTTTTGCAATCGCAATGCCTAATTTACGAATTGTTTATGTTTTGTTTACATCGCGTAAGCTAATTTAATTTTCTTTTCCATTTCTCTTTATGCTTATCTTTTTTGTGTATAAAACTATAGCCCTAACATACATATGTAAAATACGGCTAACCCCCATTGGAAATACAATAATAATTATTATTCATATCGTTATAATACGATAACAGAATACAAATGATGACCTGAATTTTGTTCATATCTCTAAAGAACGATAACAAAATATAAATAACGTGATATCCATAAAGAACGATAACTGGATATAAATGATAATTTGAATATCATTTACATCGCTAAAGAAAGATTAAAAAATAAAATGAAAACTTGAAGAAGGCCCGAACCCACGACCTTTGAATCATTAAACAAGCACTCTACCGCTGGTCTACGAGGCGTAGATATGGAACACTTTCATAGTTCCGGAACTGCTTGTACAAGCACATGCATCGTGTAACATCACCGCGACCCGAAGTGGACTTTGAAAATATTCGCTGTTCACGAGTGCGGCCACTTTTTTTTTTGACAGCTGTACGTGCATCTAGCAAGTGAATTACTTGACTCAATGCTCACGTGCCTCTTGTTTGAAATGTTTCTTCAGCGTACCTACGACGACTGCCAAATTATCCTATTTGTTCAAAACCCTGGTATTTTTTTTAAATATACAGCAGTCCACGATATGATGACCGCGGGATTGCATTCGGGCTGAAGGTGCCATTTTGACCACATCTTATAATGGCAAATAACTCCACATTACTGACTATTAACTTGGAACCAAGATCAAATGTGACAATTGTTTATATGAATATTTTGCATTGCTTTTTTCTCCTGTTTACCGGTGAAGTGGATCCCACATTTTCTAAAACACTTTGCATACTTGAATACTTGGTAATTTAACGACACTGTTTCAACTACTAGATTATTTAGAGTTGGTTGAATTGGTAATAGCGAGATGCTATTTGGCGATTTGAGGCCGAAGATTCGCCATGTAAATTCACCTGACGATTGGAGAAAACCTCGGAAAAATCCCAAACAGGTAATCAGCTCAAGCGGAAACCAAACCCATGTACGAGCGCAACTCCGGATCAGCAGGAAAATGTGCTACCGTCTGAGCTACGCCGGTGGCTCTTGTATAATAGCCTGGTTACACAATAGTGACATAAAAAACTAAAAGTTTAAATACAGTAAAACTTCAATTATCCGTAGTAATGAAGGGGGTGGGCTGAATGATTAATCGAAAAATTCCGATAATACGTACCATAAAAAATTTTCGTACATTAAGTGAATAATAGCCTATTTACATTTTCGTATTTCTCTTCGCGGTGTTTCGTTTAAAGTGCTAGATAGTGGATCAGAAGTTCACTAATTTAAGTCTGGTTATCAACGGTGGGTTTTTAAGGGGCAAGGGAGCCATGTCAGAGACTGTCGGACAATATCAAAATTCAAATTTAAATGAAAAAAATCACATTCTAGTTCATGGAATTGCTTGTTGGACACCTGCAAGGTTGCGCAACTTCGGCTTAACCCATGACATATAGTAAATATTGTAACTATGCTGTTGTAAAATTGACAATTAATATGTAATGCATTTATTATTATTATTATTATTATTATTATTATTATTATTATCAGTTATCAGTATCATCATTGCTGTCTCTGTTTTTCTTCCTTTTTTTCTTGTATTAGCTTGATGAGAGCTCTATAGTGTTCTTTTGATCCTGTTGACCCTCTATAGGGCTTTAATTTAATTTGTATTATTTTCATCAGTGTCTGTATTTCTTTTTTGTATTTATATGTGCTATCTGGTTGTCACCTCTACTTTTTAACTTCGCTCTAGAATATGCCATTAGGAAAATTCAGGATACCTCAGAGGGTTTGGAATTGAACGGGTTACATCAACTTCTTGTCCATGCGGATGACGTGAATATATTAGCAGAAAATCCACAAACGATTAGGGAAAACACGGAAATTCTATTTGAAGCAAGTAAAGCGATAGGGTTGGAAGTAAATCCTGAAAAGACTGAGTATATGGTTATGTCTCGTGACCAGAATATTGTACGAAATTGAAATATAAAAATTGGAGATTTTTCCTTCGAAGAGGTGGAAAAATTCAAATATCTTGGAACAACGGTAACAAATATAAATGACACTCGGGAGAAAATTAAACGCAGAATAAATATGGGAAATGCCTGTTATTATTCGGCTGAGAAGCTTTTGTCATCTAATCTGCTGTCAAAATATCTGAAAGTAAGAATTTATAAAACAGTTATATTACCGGTTGTTCTTTATGGTAGTGAAACTTGGACTCTCACTTTGAGAGAGGAACAGAGATTAAGGGTGAATGAGAATAATGTCCTTAGGAAAATATTTGGGGCTAAGAGGGATGAAGTTACAGGATAATGGAGAAAGTTACACAACGCAGAGCTGCACGCATTGTATTCTTCACCTGACATAATTAGGAACATTAAATCCAGACGTTTGAGATGGGCAGGGCATGTAGCACGTATGGGCGAATCTAGAAATGCATATAGAGTGTTAGTTGGGAGGCCGGCGGGAAAAAGACCTTTGGGGAGGCCAAGACGTAGATGGGAAGATAACATTAAAATGGATTTGAGGGAGGTAGGATATGGTGGTAGAGACTGGATTAATCTTGCTCAGGACAGGGATCAATGGCGGGCTTATGTGAGGGCGGCAATGAACCTCCGGGTTCCTTAAAAGCCAGTAAATAAGTATGTGCTATCTGGTAGGATGGAAGAGAAGGCCTTATGGCCTTAATCCTGTCAGATTAAATAAAATAAAAAAATAACTCTTTGCAATGGCTGTCTGTGGAAAGATATCAGTGGATGTTCCGTGGTGTAGATTTACGTACTTTATACAGTCCAATCTCGTATTCTGATTCTCTTTTCACAAACCACTCAATTATTTACACTTTTTTTTTCGATTCTTAGCACCATGAGATTTTTTTTGACACTCATAGAAAACATTTCATACAGAAATTATACAGTACCACAATTCGAACAGTAGACCATACTGTGTAAGGGAAAAGGCTTGCAATAACACTCTCTAGAAAAAAATAATGTGCTAATACAAAGTACAGTAATTCATTTATTACTACAACAAAAAGCGAGAGAAAGAGAGACGGTTAATCCACCAATCGGTTAATAGGATAATCGGGGTTAAACTGTATACTTAAATTAGAAATCTATTGAACATTCTTCGTGAATTAGATCGAAATGGAAATGGTACTGCCGTTTGTCACAACAGTAACAGTACCGGTAGCTAATGGCAAAGTTGTTTATCTCCCAGATGACGTAGAGACAAGTTAGAGAATCTCTGAAGTGTTTTAATGCGCCAGATTTCCTTCGCCGTTTGCGTCTGATTTATATCGCTAGCCTATACAAGCAGTGTGTAAGTATTAATAGCTTCAGGGTAGAAGAATGTATTAATTATATTTAGGTTACAATGAACATGGCAGTGTGTGTCACTTTCTACTTTATTCCAACATTCATTGCACATATATCAGTCTTGTTTAAGTAAGTGAAAGATTATATTTATGAATAAGCCAAGAACAGTGAAATGTAATTAATTTAATTCTTATTTCGTAGTAACCTAGTCAGAAGTCAGGACGGAGGAGGCATTTAGGGCGCTGAATTCTATGTTACGAAAGTATAATCGTAGGAGAAATTTCGATTGCTCGAATTCATTGCATAACGGCTTCTGTCCTGATGAAAAAGGAGTCATTGTGCCTATTTCCTTAATCTGAACACCTGCTATCCAAAATATTATCTGTCCAAAGTTCTGTTTGGCTGTCTTGGGAAGTAGTAAAAGCATTGCAGAAAGAATCGCATCTCCAGAAACAGTCACTGCGTCCGTTTGCTTCGGAAAAATTTATCATAACACTGAGATTTTGTTAAATTGTGGGATTTTTTAACATCTGCCAGTAAAAAATGCAAATAGGACTATTGAAGCAGAGTTTAAAATATTCAAGAGTAAAATGAAGTCTAAAGCGATAGGGGACTTACAGAAGCCCGTTGAGTGGAAACTTAATTGTTTTATTGCTTTGTACTACACTGTTATACAGAGTGTAAGGGGTATAAGTGCCGTCCTTTTTACAGTCGTCGGAGACGGTCTACAGCAGTGCTCGTCAGCACTCACTGAAATGTGCAAAGGGTAAGCGGTGCTGCAGCTGGAAGAGATAGAGAGCATACCCGCTAGCAGCTACGAGTGCCCCATGTTGCACTGCGTTTTCCGCGGATAAGGGACGCTAGCCCCAGGGTGCTCTGTGCTGACGACCCCTGGTCTACAGGATCAAAAAATGTCCATAGAACATAGGGTCAAAACTTGATAGTTTTCTCAGAAAAAATATTTCTTCTCTTTTGAGTTATACTGCTTGTATCGTTAGTACAATTACGAAAACAATTACATCAGTAGATACATCTAGCAAAGAGTTAATATTAGTTTATATAAATGTTTGTGTGTTCTATTATGTTTTCGTGAAATTAAATAAAAATGCATGCTTAAATTTATTAATATTCTGGCATGAGAGACGTGGCAAGTGTTCAGCAGGCAGTACTCTGCACAGACGCAAGGACGAGTGAGCTGAGTTCAAGCTCCCTGTACATAGCTCTACTGCCGAGCGGATGACAGTTCGGTACCAGGTATTCGATAAACAACTAACAGTGTCATTCACAGTTTAGGAATATCACATGTTATTAACTTATGGAGAAGGTCATCGTAATTCAAGTGAGGCAAGAAGAATGTACCGTCAACGTTTTCCTCAAAGAAGGTCACCTAATCGGCGAACTTTTGCAGCAGTTTCTCAACGATTATTAGAAACTAGAAGTTTCGAAAATCACACAAACCGAAAATTCTTTAAAAATGATACTGCTTTACGGAAGCGGGAGAGATTGAAATGTTGCATTAGAAAAAATTTCTTGTTATTTTGTGCAGAAAACCATTATTGTTTATTTTTTAGACGTACAATTAAACATGGAGCAATATTGTTACATAAAATGTAAATTTACCTTAATATTCTATTAATGAGAATGTAAGTTTGTATTTGCTGCTCGTTTTATGTAAACAACAGTATTATCATGGTTCGCTCCTGCATTTGAACAGAGCATCTGTTTTGTACTGGTATCTATGTACCCCCTTGTACTGTGTACTTCCAAACCCTCTCCTCACCGCTTGAACTGTAAGGATATTTTTTCTTCCTTGTGGCATGAAAAATCATCAGTTAAAATAATGGAACTTATACCGCTTGCACCCTGTATATTTATCACTAACCTTAGCATTTCCAGACGACCAGAAATCTTAGCTCAATCAGGAAATGAATTACAACCGCACATTTCCTATACAAAACTGCATTAAGATGCAATCTGGAAATATACGGTAAGCAGTCTACGTTGTGGCTTTTCACGTAAAATATTCACTTGAAATGAAAATACAAGTCCATAATAATATTATTGAAAAGTAAATAATTTCTACTATTTTGGGTCCGATATGTCACTAAATTGCACATAACTTAATTCAATATAATAGGGTCAACCGTAAGTGACGCCATCAATTTCACGAGGCCATTCTTTAAGATATTTCAAAGAAAAAAGTTTAATACAATTATTATCGTTTTTGCGTCCTTTCCGAAATTAAAATTATTTTATACGAAACATTTCATAACGTGTTTTGAGAGGCATTGATTTAATTCCCAATATGCTCAGTCAATTTAAGAGAGCAGTATATTATGATAATGAATTATGCAAATCTAGTCTTTCAGGTGAAGCTCCCTGTAAAGCAGATTTGAATAATTTCAAGGGAAAAGTTGAGACGGTGTCGGGTGGAGTTCCCGGGTAGCTCAGTGGTAGAGTGCTGGTACGTTCAACCAGAGGTCCCGGGATCGATACCCGGCCCCGGAACAATTTTTCCCTTGAAATTATTCATTATGATAATGAATTATTTGAAAAACTTTTACTTTTGTTCGTTAAATTTACAGAAATCTGATCCCAATAAATTTCACATTGTAAAATTCCTATGCAGAACAACGAACAAAACTAAAATTCCTCTATCATTTACTATCATAATACATTGGTCTTTTAAACTGACTGAGTATATTGGGAATTCAATCAATGGCTTTCCCGAAAAATGGTATGAAATTTTTCATATAAAACAATTAATGGCACTACTTACAGTTCATCCTGTATGTGTGGAATCATAAAACAAGTTCTAAGAAGAAAAAAATAGAAACGAAACTTAAATTAACTTTATTTTCCATTCACTGCTGGTATATCATTAATACTCTCGTGTGTGTTTTATACTTTACTTAATTGAGATGTGACTTTAATAGTATACTAACAGATTTTCCTTATGTATTTTATTGACAAAAGGAACAGCTGCAACCTACTTAACATACAATCTCCAGTCTAGACAATTCAGTACTACTGCATTTAATATCTTTACTTAAAAAAATATATTTCCTTATGAATTTTTAAAATAAACTATGCACTATGTTTTGGGTTAACGATTCACCCGAAAAAGAAGAAGAAGAAGAAGAAGAAGAAGAAGAAGAAGAAGAAAAGGACTGCTAGTCGCGCTGTTCACCTTTCACCGAGATGCAATTTGTTACATCTCACGTTTAACTTCAGGAAGTAGCAGAAAGGATGAGTCAGAAGGAAAGCTCTGCTACTTCGGTTCTGAACTGTACAGCTATTGTAGATACAGCACAGACGTTCATTTTTGGCACGGGGTCATATACTTTAACACTATCGACTGAAAAAAAATATATATATTTAATACTCTAGTTAGATTATTTATTCAAAACATAGTACTTTTCGACATTTTATGTAGTATTCAAAAAAAATTTGGAACGAAAAAAAATCAAACTTAACAATAATAAATAATCCAATGTTTTATTCCATAGTTACATTCTTCATCTTCATTCTTCATGGTATAGGTTGTAGCTTCTTCCAAGCTTAATCGATTCAACGTTTCATTTTTCAAGAGCCTAACAGGGAACGTTTTTAGAATTCATCTGACATTCTGTTCATATAGCTTAAGAAAGAAAACCTGATGCAAGGTATATCATGCAAGTTCGTTAGTTTTCCGCCTTGCGGCAGGAGTATTGTTAGCTGTGTTCCGATGGGAATTATGGGAAAATACTCGTGTTACGATTATGTCAAACATGATGTCTTTAGTATTGTCTACTGCCTATTAATTTATGTATTTATATTGTAACTATAACTCATTTCTCCTACTACTTCTTTACTATTGGTATATTATTTCTATACAATTTATTTCATGTGCAACAAACTACAACCGTAATATACCAAGAGTAAAATGGGATTACAATATTTGGGTAATACTAATGTACAAATGGGTTTTAAGGCACCCGAAGATTCATTGCCGCCCTCACATAAGGCCGTCGTCGGTCCATATCCTGTGCAAGATTAATCCAGTCTCTATCATCATATCCCACCTTCCTCAAATTAATTTTAATGTTATACTCCCATCTACGTCTCGGCCTCCCCAATGGTCATTTTCCTCTCCGGTCTCCCAACTAACACACTATATGCATTTCTGGAGTCGCCCATACGTGCTACATGCCCTGCTCATCTCAAACGTCTGGATTTAATGTTCCTAATTATGTCAGGTGAAAAATATAATGCGTGCAGTTCTGCGTTGTGTAACTTTCTCCATTCTGCTGTAACTTCATCCCTCTTAGTTCCAAATATTTTCATAAGAACCCTATTTTCAAACACCCTTAATTGTTGCTCCTCTCTCAAAGTGAGAGTCCAAGTTTCACAACCATACAGAACAACCGGTAATATAACTGTTTTATAAATTCTAACTTTCAGATTTTTTACTGCAGACTAGATGACAAAAGATTCTCAACCGAATAATAACAGGCATTGCCCATATTTATTCTGCGTTTAATTTCCTCCCGAGTGTCATTTATATTTGTTATTGTTGCTCCAATATATTTGAATTTTTCCACATCTTCGAAGGATAAATCTTCAATTTTTATGTTTCCATTTCGTATTTGGATAATAATAATAATAATAATAATAATAATAATAATAATAATAATAATAATAATAATAATAAGTCAAATACTATAAATACCCATTAAAAATCCCAGACCTGACCGATCCTTTTCAGAACGAAAAGTTACATCTGTTCGGATTAAATTTCTGCACATTTAAAGAAAAAAGAAAATAATTTTTTAAGCCGTTTGTTACCATAATATACTCTTCTCTTAAATTGACTACAAAGGCCTATTGGGAATTAAGACAATTCTTCGTCTTATATCCTATTGTTCCTAGGTGGAACATAGGGCAGCAGTAAAGTTCCAACAGCGTACTCTGACGTACGCCATAATTAAGACAATGGCTTTTCCAAAATACGCTAGGAAATGTTTCATATAAAATAATTTTTATCTAAAAAAGAAAGCAAAAAAATATCTCAAAGAATAACCTCCTGAAATTAATGACTGTACTTACGGTTCACTCTTTATATTTCTTTGTTCTAACTTCTACAATAAATTGTATAGTCTTTGTTAATCCGGTAATGTTTTCGTACTTTTATTTTTAATGTAATAGTGAATTTAATATTAATTGTAATATTTTAATTGTATTTTTCATATTGTACTTGTAATCCCCAGGAAGAGGGAAAGAGAAGGCCTGATGGCTTATCTCTAAGTGTTAAAAAATAAATACAACGTAAATACTAAATTCTACACCGTAATGAGATTGTTCCCTGAACTATAATGCGCATGTATCTTAAGTGTTCAAATAGCCTTATGTTGTAGTAATAATTATATACGTAATTTAAAGTACAGTAGGCCTATTACGACTCTAGCTATGTTGACATAATTTATACTGTCGCACGTAAACACTGACAGCACTTTACATTAAGAGGTTCGGTATGAAAGGAGACAAGGATACAGTTGATTCAACCACTTTTTGTCCAATTAAATGAAGTGTTAATGAACATAAAATCCTTGGTTACTATCATTATTTAAGGAAATGAAAGAATTAAAAAGTGAAATTGTGTAACATATTTCTGTTATTGCTGTTACAAAGAAAAAGCTACGAGATCGGAATTATTTATCGAGATTTCTAAATCTCGTCACCTTGATTTTGCGTACTGCAGTCGATCGGGCAGTAATTACAGCTTTCTATTATTTATAATGAGGAAATCGACTACGTCGCAGAAATTGATAAGGTAACATATTAGCTTGCCTTTTCGAGAGTCGATCTCAGGAAGGACCACTGCTTCAGCATTAATGCTTCCTGTACAGAGTGCTTGAAGAGGAATGTAAAATACTTCAGGATGATGTAGTTTCGGATAACCTACATAAATTTTACTTGATATACCTACTTCCGAAGTCTAACGATTGGAGAGAAATTAAATGGAGACATACTGGAACGTCTTACGATTCCATGTACTCTACTTGGCATGTTTCACCAGATCTTTTTCACACGGCAAGATCTAAGTACCGCAACGCCTGTGCAACACACAACTGAAAACACGTTCACTTGGTATTTAAAATGTGTATTCGCATAGTAAATATGTAGACATGCTTTTTGTTTATGGATTCTGTGATGGCAATTCATTGGCTGCTGTTGAGGAATACAGATTTTTTCCAATCGTAGAGTTCCTTCTAGATGTGAGTTTTCCCGTGTTTATAGGATTTTGTCTGAAGCTGACAAGCTACGAAGCGTTTCATTGAGGTCAGAAAGAATATCGGTACCGGTACCGTACCATGTGTGTATGTATGTATGTGGCAGTGGTAACTAATTACACTCAATAATGACAATTAATAATAAATAGAATTAATAATAAATTAATAATACTAACTGTAATAATTAATAATAATAATAATAACTGTAATAATTAATAATAATAATAACTGTAATGATTAATAATAATAATAATAATAATAGTAATAATAATAGTAATAATAATAATAATAGTAATAATAGGGAGCATTCTAAATTAAATGAAGAAAGATTGAAGTAAATCTAATTTGTATCTTAACCCTAAGTTCGAACTAAAATCCACGAGTATGATATGTTCACACCTGCACAAATACCTTTCAGCACTCATATCGCTGACAATTCACTCACTGCACTGGAACTACGACATATTTCACTGATTCTATCCTGATTTTACTAACACTTCAAAAACATTTCACTGTTCAAATACTTTGCACTGCCACTATAAACTATAAAGCTTCACTGACAGAAACACACTTCACTTACACAACACACTCCACTGACACAACACACTATACATTTCATTGACACAACACACTTCTTCATTGATACAACACTTCAGTAACAAAATATTAATTACAACCCTTAAATAGTGTGTATAATTTACTATTAGTAAAGTCCTTAAGCCTATTTTTAAATACATTTTTGGTTATTGGTAAAGCCTTTAGAAAGTCTGCAGGTAAAGCATTCTAGTCCCTGATAGTACGATTGAGAAAAGAAAACTTTCCAGTGTGCGTCCTCTGTCTTCTTTCCCTCAATTTATAAGAGTGGTCGTTCCTTGAAGAGTAATTTGAGGGTTGCAACCTATTTTTTATTTCTCTCCAGGCAGGCTCATCTATGTATGTTTTGAACATTGCGCATAATCGAAATCGCGTTCTCCTGTCCGTGAGTGTGTCCCATTTTAATGGTGAATTATTACGACAAGACTTGAGAGCCCGTTTTTTTAATCTTGTCCAGTGTCTTAATATGTTCTGATCTGTAAGGATCCCAACATGCAGCACCGTATTCCATTACTGGACGAACTAGTGATATAAGTATACTCTATCTCTTTAGATTTATCAGAGTCTTTTCTTAGTACCCTCATCACAAAGTGTAATGGTATCCATGCTTTTCCCGCTGTGTCAGTAACGTGTTCCCCCAGCCGAGGTCGATGCTAAATGTTATTCCTATATTTACAATTCATGTAATCCACACGAAAAAGCCAGGAGAAGTTTGGCCAAGTTGGTTACAAGGTTCAAAGTGGAGAAGAACCAATTAAAGGTTATCGAAGAGCAAAAGACAAACTGAGAAAATTTACTAAGAAATACCAAGAAAAACTTTTGAAGAAAGAGTTAATTCCATGGCTCATATCTTTCAGGTATCAGACCTCGATTTGTTTTAGCGTCTTCGGGAAAACCCAAAACAGAATGAGATGTCGTACTGACGATTCAGATAATTAACTTTTGATGTGACTCTATTAAATATTCGAATATGAACAACAAATCGGCAACTTACGAAGGTATTTCTTTACTTAATTACTTAATTGAAAACAGCTAAAGTTATTATTACATAATTTATTTCCAGAAATGCATCGTTCTGAAACAGATAAATAGAAAAATTTCAAAACACAATTTTATTCGCAACTTAAGTGTTTAATCTATGTACTGATCTAAGGCCAAGTGGATAAACTGACGTAAAACGGGCTATATTTAATATCTGCAAATTCTTTGCAAGTTCCTTTTACGTCCATTGAATTACAATATCACTTACAATTCAGTACTATAACCCGTCATTCGTTACAAGGCAATGTATGATTTAAGAACTCTCACGTATAATTATCGGTAACCACAAGTGATTGAGTGTTCATAACTGGAGACAAGGCACAGCTGTTTATTTAAAGCAGACCTTGTGCCCTGCCCATACTAAGCCACTGACCACATCTACATTCTGCCTCACGCGACGTAAAAATGAAGACCCAACGGGCGTCTTAAAACTGATCATTTTATGGTGTACAGCTTTATCCCACTTTAAATCGTACTTTACATGTTGCAATTAAGTACTTCTTTTGTTTGTTTTTTTTTAACTGTCTCTCTGCTTATCTGTCTGTTTTCTTCTGAATCAGGGGCGGCCATACTGTTTGGAGGGCCAATAAATATAAGAATGATCGCACATATGCTATATTCAAGATAATTCCTCAAAATATAGAGTGAAGTAATATACCTAACTGCGCAGATTTTAAAGGATAAGTTATAACAAAAAATTGTAATATCATATTTGTCCCAAGTGAATAATTTTCTTATAAAAATAATTTCTTACTAAAAGTTAGCACTGTCTTACTCGATATGTACTATTCGTACGATTCTGATTTTTCCTCTTATCACTAGAGAAACTGGTAAGGAATGATTTAGACCAGCATTTCTCAAACTATGGTCCGCGGACCACCTGTGGTCCCCGAGGTCTGTCCTTGTGGTCCTTCAAAAAGGACAGAAGAAAAAATAAAATTCAAACGAATTGCGTATCACACTATAACTGAAAAGCTCAGAGTTAGGAAATGACACATGACAATCATCTTCCACTTTTTTTCCCAGTACTAATATTTTATTAAATTTATTACCCTACCTGTCTACTGACTTCCCACTTTACTCTCAGCAACAAAAGAGGGATTTAAAGCACTATGAACGTGGTGTTTCTCGCCATCTTTTCCCTGCACATCAGCTGATGACATGTGGCTAAGTACATTGGCATATCTTCCAGATGTATTCTCAAAACTAAACGAACTAAATCTCTCTCTACAAGGTAATTCTTTGATTGTACTCAATGCACGTGAGAAACTTGGTTTGTGGGTCAGTTCCGTAAAAAATAGGATTTTTTCACTATTTCCAACCCTAGAGTCTTTTTTGTTTGAAAATGATTCCGTTATTGGAAAATAATTATGCAATGATATATGGTCGCATTTCGAAACTCTGAGGTCACAATTTGAAACTTATTTTCCAAGTAAATATGACGAATTTTCATGGGTTCGTGATCCCTTTCATTGTGATATTGAAACTAACAAACTTTCATTGAGTGAAAGAGAACAGTTAATTGAACTCTCGAATGAGACCGGACTTAAAATGAAATTCCTAGTGGAAAGTATGGTTAATTTCTGGACCTTATCACAAGTGAAAAGAGAATATAGTGAATAGTACAATGGTGCTGCACAGATTATAATTCAGTATCTGCATGAGAAAGGGTTTTCATCACTAACTCTAATAAAAACAAAGTACCGAAATCTACTCGATGTATGTGACGATCTCCGACTTAAGCTTACCAGCGTACATCCAAATATACAGGGACATCATTTTATTTTTACTTCAATTTTTATTGTACCTGAGTTTTTTAATGTACTTAACTCCCACCCCTTCTACTAATGAAGTTCAACCGTCCTCCACACAGAACCAAGGCCACATATACAGTCATAGTAGCCTTACGGTCATAGTAAACAGTACGTTCCAAAAATATGTTCGCGTTTCCCAGTGACGAAAGAGCTTTCAATATTGAATCATTTTCGCAAAGTTACTGCCATCCACTTGACTATGTCGTATCCCGGTTTTCCCCACCAGCTTTTATTCGCCAGCTAGTGGCTGGACTGTCTTAGCTCTGTTCTGAGAACATTAATTTCTTTTAGGAATTGGACGTCTACGTAATATTATACAACTGTTTAAAATAACTGAAATAAGAGGGCCTCTTAAGTAATTAACTGTCACGTGATTTCCCCCCTTTCTACGACCCTAAGATATAACCACTTGGACGGACAGTAGATAGCATTTCTGAGTAATTTTATCTTTTCGGATCGGGCAGAAGTGAAGATTGAATTTACAGTACGTAAGGCACTCTTTTATAGAGTAGGTACAGAATTATTTCAACATTAGTTACTAGTACGTAGAACGAAACTGGTAATTGGGATTAGGTACAATAGTCTATAGTGCGATAATATGCACATTAGAACTGAAGCCTGTATCGAAATGAACGGCCACCATTTTCAAAAATGTGTTTAAATATCCATATTATGATTATTTTTCAATTTAACTTCATTCTCTATATTGTACGCTAATGTGCTGTACAGTATAATATACACTGCATAATGAATACGTCTGAATGGATAGCTCAGTTCGTGAGTAAAAATCATTGTTAATACTGTACTGTATTTCGATTAAACAAAAACCTAATGAAAATTATCAAACTCAAAAACGCGATATTTCCTAGTTTACGTAGATGGATGAACTACTTTTCTTCCCTCCTATAACTAGTAAAGTGATTTGTTTGTATATAACGCCAATATCATCGAACTCCAGTCGTGCAAGGGGGTAGCAAACGGCGTTGATCCAGAGTTACAGGCAAGTTAAAATTAAAAATGTTAGTAAAAATAAAATGATGTCCCTGTACAACAACTGTGCAAGAATCGGCAGGCTTATCCATCTCATTAATGTGAATACCAACATTTATTTATTTTATTTAGTTAATAAGTTAAAGATTATCCAAACTGTAATAGCCTTGATTTATTAAAAACGAAAATGAATTGTTTCTATTAACATCAACTTAATTAGTTAATACTAATATAAAATTAAATGAATTAAATTAATTTTAATAAATTAATTGTTTTAAACTATAAATATACTGGTATTAAAATATGCTACAGAATGATACATTTGCTTTCGAAGGGAACAAGAGTATGGTGGTCCGCGGAACTGTTCTGACTTAAAAAAGTGGCCCCCACTTCGAGAAAAAGTTTCAGAAACGCTGATTTAGACTATTCCTTTGCAATTTTGAAACTAAATACAAAGATTAACAAGTAGGCCTATCTTTGTGTTCTCCCATTACGAAATCTGGCAACTCTACTGCAGTGTCTAAAGCTGCTATTCAGACCTGAGTAGAGCCCGATCGCAAACTCGTGGCACCTGCGCGAAAGACGAATTGGAATCCACTTACTTGGACTCGCCCAAGAGTGTTGCTGAGGGGGTGTTTGAACAGTACGCTCTTGATATATTTCTTAATCATTTGTGTTTGTATGCCATTTAGTACGAATTTGCTAATCAGCATTTTATGTCTTGTAACTCACATGTATTCTCCTATTAGTATATTAACTGTATAATATATCTCAAATGAATTAATCGTCGTATTTATCTCGGGCATTTTAGGTCTTATAAATAGTGTGTGTGTTTGTGTGTGTGTGTGTGTGTGAGTGTGTGTATTCCCCTTTATGTTATGTAACTGATTTTGATTATGTGTAATTTTCTACTTTATTTTATATATTACATAGCCGATCTTGACTATTTGCAATTTTATATTATGTAACTGATCTTACCTATTGTAATTTTCTACTATATTTTATGTAATTTCTATGGTATTTTCTTTTGTGTTGTTTTGTAATCAAATTTTGTATTTCATGTATATTATTGAAACCTGGTTGAGTGGAAGAGAAAGCCTCATGGCCTTAACTCTGCCAGGCAAAATAAACCTACTACCACTACTACCACTACCACTACCACCACCACCACCACAACCACCACCACCACTATGAGTAAGCAGTCGCCCCGCACACACCGAACCCCCCACTCCGAAGCCTGAGAAAGAAGTTCGCACATGTTGGTGCCACGAGTTTGAGATCAGGCTCTAGTGCATGTATTCGTACATGAGCCGGCGATGCGCTGTTGCCAATGTACGCAGACTATCAACCTAATTTTCTAATTAACCACGCATCTAATTACAAAACGCAAAATAGGTTTTTTCATTTCTTTTAATGTATTCTATTGCCCCCTCCAATCCGCTCAGTTATATCGCTGCCACTCTGTATAAATAATTTGTACATAGAATAATTTTCGCAGTAGATAACTATTATCATGTATAATATTTCATTTCATTTTCTACATGCCTATACACAGTGTTCCTTTACAAATGTATTCATTTCAACAAGTCAAATTTATCAGAACAATATTTCAACAGCAGTAACAACATATTTTCCACACAACGCATGCTTTCCAGCTCTCAGAAATGAGCTTCGAAATCGTAACTTATTTTCGTAGCTTTTTTTTTTTGTTTCATACGTCCACCTTGAAGTAAAAGTTTTGCATTGCAGATACTTTTACGTATAATTCTTTTACCTCCATAAAACGCTCATGATCGCTGTACTTTATGGAAATCACAAGAATGTTTCAGTTTCATTTGGTATTTCATTTAATTTTATTTATTTGTGACAGTTATAACACTGTTGAAAATAAAACAAATAATTTGATTTCCATGCTCTTTCACAGAGTAATTACTAAATCAAGATTCATTAAATTCCCTGCATTCACTGTCAAACTTTACGACGTTTGTAAAGCACCTTGCACTTTTTTTTGGATTGAACACACGACTGGGCTGTACGAATTTTCTAGTCTGGATGCTGAAATGCTTGATTGGAAATGAACGACGGTCTTTAAAGGGGCCCCTAAACAATCTCCTCCCAAATTACTCGAAGTAAGTTCAGAAAATAATTACGAGTAATATACTAACATAAGGAATGAATTAATCGTACCGCTCGCAGCCAGGTTAGATTTCGCTGTCGAGACACGCTGAAACAGTCATGTTCAAGAATAGAACTGCAAATCGCTAGTAAATTAATATAAAAGTTTCAATTTTTATAAGACAAATGCGGGTCACAAAGAGAGCCTTAGCTGGCCGGACTTGACGAGCGAACCATCGTTTATGCGGCCCTGTTCTAAATCTCTAACATAATGCAACTGGGGTAAAAAGAGTCTTAAAAATCCTCTACTGTTGATTGAAGAGTTGAAAAGCTGAGGAGAAAAAGTAGACTTATATGGAATGGAATTTAAGTGAGGGAGGCACGGATGGCCCAGCACTGCGACCTGTTGAGATCTATTGCGCTAACCCTCGATATGGAATGTGTTGCGTGCCATAGACCTCCTACGTGCACCAACCCAAGCACATGAGACCCTAACGACCGGTCCCTACAGCCAACAGAAATCCATACACCATTCCTGCTTCGGCAACTTCCCCCAAGGCCCCCCTGTCGGTCAGAGGCGAAACTCCTCCCGCGAGTAGCTCCACCTCTGTTGCTCGTTGCAGAAGCCATCCAACGTCGCTTAGCTACATTCCACGGAGGCCGGTCGAGAGAGCCAGTAGTTCCGGAAGGCCGCCTGTAGAGTGATCTGAAAAACCAGAGACGGGATCAGGAAAGGAAGTGGCGAAGATGAGTGGGGTTCCAATCGCCTGATAAAGTTACCCGATATTCATCCATAGGAGTGAGGGAAAAAACCCGAAAAAACATCACCCAGGCAACTCGTCCTCACCAGGAATCGAACCCGGGATTTCGGAGTCAGTCTCGCTAACACCTCAGCCACAACGGTGGACAAACTCATAAATTATGTATGGATATTCACTTAAATTTGAAAAAAAAAAAAATCCCTGAATTTTCCCTTACTTCCGCTGACCAAAATTTTACGTTTCCCTAACCAAATAGTGACCAAAATGATTAATATTGCGCTCTTTGCTCTGGATGATTTTTTCCCCACAAAAAAGTAAGGAAACTCAGCTTCCACTATTCTCATAGCTGGTCTAGCTTTCTCCAATCCTGGTTTTAATTTACATAAAATTTGTTTTTACATTTATTTTACGAACTTCATGCAAATTACAAAATAATTTCTTAATTAAAACCCAACACAGCAAATGTTGAATGGCTGCCAAGAATAACACTAAGTCTATTTTTTAAGGAAAGTGTTAGAACAAGATAGAAAACAAGTGATATTGTGTCACCCCAAAAGCTTTTACTTCGATTTTAGGAGCAGTCATTACTGAAGAGATTAGAAATAATATACTTGGAAAACATACAATTGTAACTATTAGATATTGACATTGCTTTCAATATTTGAATATTTGACATTGTTAATATCCAGTTATATTTAATGTAATTATATAGTTCTTAATATGTTCATATTAATGATATGCACACTCACAATTATTATGTAACAGATATTGCTTCTACAAATCTGATGGTGCCAAAAAAGACGAAAAATTTAATTAATAAACACTAATATTTATAGGATGATTTCGCTTTATTGATATATTTTAACAAAAGGTGAATTTTAGACTGAAAAGAAAATCTATGTTCATCTATAGTAATGACACAAGAGGTCTGAGATTTTCCGATAAATCCATGATCGAAGCGAGTGGATTTATTTGAGAAATCTCAGAGCTCGAGTGACATTTATTAAGAGTATTTCGTGAATAAAATAAAAATGCAAATAATATATCCCTAAAATTTCCTCACAAAATGTTTATAATTGTATATTTATGAATACTTAACCTATTCAGACATTTTCAAGTCGAAATAGACGAATAACGATTACTGCAATAAAGAAATTGAATGTTATTCAGTAATGCCAATTAAGAAAAGTGAAATACAGGTTTAACAATGTTAATTACATGTACTGCGCTCTTCTCTTGTTATTATAACAGAAATAAGTTTTCATTATCTGCTGAAATCATAATTTAATTTGAACATTTTATAGTATAATTACAAATAATCTGATTGATACATTAATTAAATGAACAATTGTAATGAAGGAATGTCATTTTATTTAGATACAATGGACAGGGAATTAGAAGATGAAGATGTACATGTGGAAGTATGATTTTGCACTTTATTTATTACAATGGATTCATGCTCATCGATTTACGTGGAAACAGTCGGCGATATTGACTAAACAAAAGAAGGACCATGCGACAAATTGATAGTGATAAATCGAGCTGCAGAAATTATCGCGATGTATGATTTTGATTGGTTGGAATTCAAAATTTCATTACACTTCATTGGCCGAAAATGGAATGATGTCATATAAACGAAATATTCAGTATAATTTATGGGAAAATTAAACATAAATATTAAACTGAAGAGAAAATCACAAGATTAAGAAGTCCAACTCATAATAGGAAACGATAATATTGGCTCTTACATACTAACGCATTATTCCAGGAAAAAAACGGAATGGTGTTACGCTACCCATAAAAGATACCATCGAAATCATATTTTGATCAGAGCATAACACCCAGAAAACAATAACCTGAAGATCTTTGTGCAACGTTATCACAATTGAGCAAAAATACACACAAAATTTTGAATTTTAATAATTGTTCTATATAGTCACAGCAAATCTTGACAAACAAAATCTTAAATTATAAAAATTAGATCTTGATGCCATAGAAATTGCACATATAAATGGAAGATTTAGTATTATGGGAGACTTGGTGAATTGCTCACATTAAGTTGAACAAATCAAATAGTCTAGAACGAAGTATTCCCTTAGGGCTACGTAATGAATGCTGGATGAAGAAAATTCGTAGAAATGAGACTATATTAGCTCCCAATCACGGTAGAAGAGCTCGACCTTGATCATGAGCGCATAGTGCATCCACTACACAGCGTCGTAACGTACACAATCAGGGATGTACATGCACATGCAGCGAATAAAGGCAGCAATTATTACAATAATTTGCGTTACTAAATTTCTGGCTATGTAATAGGGCTAATTACTCAGTTATTTAATGTACATGTACATATATAAACAAATCGCAAAGGAAAGGTTTTTTTTTAGGTACAAAAGAGAAATAGGAAAAGTTAATTGTATGTAAACCATTTTCTTGTTAAAAGAAATTATTTATTATGTAAATACATCACTTCATAGGTTAGGAGAAACTAATAGGGTTTACCTGCTCGACACGTGTGATCTCTAAGTACTTTTGAGTATTTGTTGAAAAAATAATGACAGTATTGATTGAAATAGAGTATATTGATTGTGTGATTGTGAAAATGTAGTCCTTACTCTCCAGTCGTGATTATGTAATGAGTTTTCTTAGAGTGATTTGTGAGATGCACGTAACACGAAAAAACAAACTGATTAAATTAAGTTATTGAGAGCAATCGTAATTTTTGGGGTCAATCATTTAAGGGGATATGTATGATTTTTAAAAACTTCTACAATTATCGGTCAAAATTTGTGAAATTTAAACTATATAAACAGATCTATAATAATATAATCTGTACAAAATTCGGTGCAATTAGGTCTAATAGTTTTGAAATTATATTTTTAAGTATATTTTATAATGACGTTACTAAAAAAGCTTTTTGCATCAAAGTTTCAAAATGTTTAGTTCATATTTGCTCAAAATCTTGAAAATAGTTATTGGAATAAAAGTGAATTAGCTTTTTGAGCTTAGTAATATAAGTTAAAGCGCAATCAAATATAAAATATTTCTAAATTAAAGAAACACGTAGTCTAATAAAAGTAAATATCCAGAAACAAGCAACAAATAAACCATCAACAATACATTTAAAATAAACAAATAAAAGGAAGTGAGGAAGCAAAGCGCATTGGAGGACAATTTCCAACGCCTGGTAAATCCGCCCGCATTCAAAGAAAATTGTACTTGATGATTTTGAAAAATGTGTTATCCGCAGAACTTTTTTAGAGTTTTATGAGCAGAGATAAAGAAATTCTGACCCTAAGCAAGCTTATGAATGCTATTAAGGAAAAGATACATTCTGGAGACTGCTGAAATCCATGGGATATAAATTTAAGAAATGCAAAAACAAACGATATGTTTTAATGTAGCTGTCGGACATTGTTGCACGTCGTGCAGCATACCTGAGAATGATAAAACAAAACAAAAAGGGGCCAAAGAAGCCATTTGTTTATACAGGTGGAACATGGGTCCATACTCATTATACCGTATAAAAGTGTTGGCAGCATGATGAAGTACAAAGTTTGCATGTAAACCAAAGTGTTGGGCATCGGGCTATTGTTGTTCACGCTGGTGGTGAAATGGAATTCATCGAAGGGGCCGAGTTGATATACGACTCCAAATCTTAATCTGCAGATTATCATGATGAAATGAACGGCGAAAATTATAATAAATGGTTAAAGGAACGTCTCATACCAAATCTTCCATCTGAGGGCATTGTTGTGTTACATAATGCAAAATCACCAAAGAAGATTAGATAAAATGCTGCCAATCTGTTAAACATATCGGGGACGAATATTGGCATCGCGGCGCGTTAATGGAAGAGGAAGTTGACAGGATAGTAATACACGTGAGTAGTGATGAAGATGAGATGTGTTATGATAGGAGGTAGCAGCACAGACGAAGGCAGTTCAACGGATAATGCAGACGGAATTGAGGCCTCTGCATCGGGCATACAGCTATTTCTGGAATAAGGTACTGTACGTGTATATACCGTAGGCCTACATATGACAGAAAAAGTAAATTCAATTAAGGTATTGGTAATTGTATTTGATTATAACAGCTGTTGATGTTTTTATTGTCAGACTGTACCAATATTTCTCCAGCTGATTCGCCACGCATCGAGACTGAGAGGATCGCATTCACGACACACGAGCGCCCTCATCTGAAAACTGCAATGTTTCCTCAGACGGGTTATACATCCTTTAGCAATGTTTACAGGTAAAAGAGCTCCGCGCGCGCGCATCGGGCATAAAAGAGCTCTAGCTCGAAATTATTAGTCACCATCGCAAGACTGGTCTAGAACGAAGTATTCCCTTACGTAATGAATGCTGGATGAAGAAAATTCGTGAAAACAGCCTGCACTATGGTGTTGATAATTATAATAATAAATTAAGTACCTATTAGATTCTGAAGAGTCTTACGAATTCGAATGTTTTCGGTCTTACATGAACCTAGTTTCGAAAGATGACTCACCGAAATTCGAGGGATTAGGGTTCTCCTCTTCCAAACTCTAGCATTAAATAAACTAAAATCTAATCCTAAAGGAAACAACTCATTGTCACAATACATGTACAGCTGTCAAAAGAAAAAGTGGCCGCTCTCCTGAAACAAAGTTCCCTTCGGGTATCTTCGCTACAATTCGGAGACAGGCGATGTTACATGTTGTTGGAACACGTTGCCTGATATCTACAGTTATAATTAAAGTATACTGTGTGTTATTCGATAGCATAATGGTAGCGTTCAGGCCTCTTATTCGTGAGGTCCTGCGTTCGACTACAACCTCGTGCTTTTTTATGTTCTTTTTTGTTCCGTTTTTGAGAGAGACAAACTATACATAATGGCCCCTTTCTCTTTTACGATTATTTTAGTAATTAACATCAGGTTTATTAATATATTATGCCATGAATTTATCATTATGATATTGTGGCTGCAAATGAAAAGAAAATATTTCATTCTCAATAAAATATCTTTCGTGGCATAAACATAACAAATTTACTGGCGTCGGCCTTAAAACATTCAAACAATTAATCGTTCAAAAAACAAAACAAAAAGCCACAATTCAATATTTAGTCTATCTTCCTCTTATCTCGATCATCTTGCAGTCGAGTGGGCATGGAATTGACTAGTCTTTGCAAATAGCGACTGTTCTTAGACACGATATTCCAGGCATTCTGAACATACACACATAAATGTTCTGTCCATGGGCAGGTCTTTCATTGCAAACCCTGCAATCTCCAATCTTTCCTATTTTCTGCCTTCCTCTTAATCTCCGCATATGATCCACATATCCTAATATCGTCTATTATTCTTTTCAACCAGAGACCCAACCAATTCCTTTTTCTCTTTCTAATCAGTTTCAGCATCATTCTTTCTTCACTCACTTTTTCAAACAATTTTATTTCTTATTCTGTCTGTCCACTTCACACGCACCGTTCTTCTCCACATCCACATTTCGAATGCTTCAATTTGTTTCTCTTCATTTCGTCGTAATGTCCATGTTCTTTCCCCATACAATGCCACACTCCACACAAAGCACTTCACTAGTCTCTTCCTTAGTTCTTTTTCCAGAGGTCCGCAGAAGATCCTTCTTCTTCTATTAAAAGCTTCCTTTGTTCATGTTTGCAGTTTTCTTAGGAAGGATAGGCCTAAATGCGGTAACATCCCGTTGCTTTCCGCACACCACTATCTCTTTCGCATCTTATTAAATTCCAGGGGGCCCAAGCGTGGAGATGAGGAGAGTGGATTTGACTAATTGGGCCCTCCGGACTTCACCGAATGTCACGGCAAGGGTTAAATATTAATTCTATCAGGATGTTTGACCCGGTCAGAGACCAGGAAATCTCAATTAGCCTTTGCCCCCCGCATCCTGGACTAGCTTCTACAAATCATCAGAAAATCTTAGAGTGTGATTGGGTCAATTTTTCCGAAAATGTTTCCACACTTTTGCTCTCGTAGCTCAGCGGACGAACGTCGGAATTTAGATGTCAACGTCTCAGGTTCAATTCCTCGTTACTCCTTTTCATTTTCTTGTGGGTCGAGATAGTATAATGTAATAATACAAAAAGAAAAACTAATAGCAGTATTATGCAACTGGATTTTTCAAAACCTAATATTAAATTTATGTTATTTATATTGCTAAAGAACGATTACAATATAAATAACTTTAATATTATTTATGCAGTATCACTAAAGAACGATAACAGAATATAAATGATAAATATCGGTTTGTTTAATTAATATATTGCGAAAGAACAAAAACAATATAAATAACTTGAATATTGTTTTATAATGCTAATGAAGGAAAACAGAATATAAATGATAACTTGAATATTATTTAAATCGCTAAAGAACGATAACAATATAAAAAACGTGAATATTATTCATATCGGAATTTCACAGATTTATTACAGATGTATTTAAGAAATTGTAGAAGAATAGTAATTAGTAACAGTGTCCTATTTATTCTTCTTGGAGCCAAATTTGTAACTTTTAAAAGCGTGGTTACTATGTTGAAGTGTATGTGTTGTAACGGATGCTTGATATGTTATGTATGCGAGTCATTTATGGGATGCTTGATGTCGTCGCAATGTCGTAATTATAGTTTGATTGTGTTTGTGTGACTATTGTTTATTAATTTATGATGTATGGTACGGAAAGCTGCATATTTGTGTTATAGAAGTGTTACGTATGTATGTTGTTAATGTTTTTGTATGTTTCAAATTGATACCTGATATTTGTTTTGCAATCGCAATGCCTAATTTACGGATTGTTTATGTTTTGTTTACATCGCGTAAGCTAATTTAATTTTCTTTTCCATTTCTCTTTATGCTTATCTTTTTGTGTATAAAACTATAGCCCTAACATACATATGTAAAATAGGGCTAACCTCCATTGGAGATACAATAATAATTATTATTCATATCGTTATAATACGATAACAGAATACAAATGATGACCTGAATTTTATTCATATCTCTAAAGAACGATAACAAAATATAAATAACGTGATATCCATAAAGAACGATAACTGGATGTAAATGATAATTTGAATATCATTTACATCGCTAAAGAACGATTAAAAAATAAAATGAAAACTTGAAGAAGGCCCGAACCCACGACCTTTGAATCATTAAACAAGCACTCTACCGCTGGTCTACGAGGCGCAGATATGGAACACTTTCATAGTTCCGGAACTGCTTGTACAAGCACATGCATCGTGTAACATCGCCGCGACCCGAAGTGGACTTTGAAAATATTCGCTGTTCACGAGTGCGGCCACTTTTTTTTTTGACAGCTGTACAATGAGGGACATAATATTTGAGCGACTTGAATATTTTCCAATACAAAGAATGCCGCATTGCGCATGCTCCGAGCCGAAAATTTTGGTTCGCTTTTCTGTTTAACTATTATATATATATATATATATATATTTTTTTTTCTGGAAAGGAATTAAAACTATAGACCTACCCTCCTATGAACTGCGGTACAGATGTTGAAACATTTTCGCTCACTCATCAATTTTATTGTCCCTCACTGTACCTACTGTATATATCGCTTTTATATAGATGACAGTCATCCTCAAACTTGTATGTCTTAGGCAATTTCCACGTTCAGTTCTTCACCTTGCATAATCTTGATCACGCCCTGATTCCATGAGGTGTATCCAATTTATTTAAAACATCCGGTCATACTTCTTCACTAATTCCCAACACATGGTCGAACATATGTGACCTTCACTATAACCAGAGACGTTACACGATTCTAATTTCAATGACTTCAATCGTTTTGCTTTTGTCATGGTGAACACAAAAATGCAGTTAAAATAAGAGTTAAATTGAATAATAAATTTTACACAATATTAAGTGGGCATATATGACTTTGGAAGCCGAAAAAATTTTTCTCTTTAATGCACTTTCCTAGAGACAAAATGTTTAAATATCTTTAACACTTTTCAGGTTAAGACCTAAAATGTGAGACAATGTCAATTAATTTAGCTATTTAAATATGGACGAAACTTCTCATCTGTGGAAAGTTTTTCGCTAATTTCCTGTAAGTTAGGCTAGTTTTCCAAATCAGTTTTTCTATAACTGTGCCATTTTTAGATACATTTTATTCATTAAATTATGAATGTTTATGTATTTCATAATGGCGAACAATCCCTGATTTTAGCATTGTTGTGTCATTTCAAGTCCTTTTCTCTTTATGTATAAAATAATTAAATATTACAACTCATGGTAAAAAAAAAACCGCCAAAATATTTCTTAATTATTTCAACCGTAATGATACATTTATTGACACACTCATTATGCATAAAACGGCAAAAAATTAAAATATTGAAAAGCGTATAAGACACCACCGAAACCAATTTTACGTGCACAAATT
The DNA here is from genome assembly GCF_040183065.1 of Periplaneta americana. Classification (NCBI taxonomy): domain Eukaryota; kingdom Metazoa; phylum Arthropoda; class Insecta; order Blattodea; family Blattidae; genus Periplaneta; species Periplaneta americana. The sequence continues at coordinate 129,414,734 of NC_091123.1, read as the reverse complement.
GCGTCCCCCAGTCCGAATTAAAAAATTTAATTACCCTTACAAATGGAAGTTTTTAGATTCTAAAAATTATTAATCTAGATGTATTGCCTAACCACTATACAAAATTCCGGTGTAAAATTAATTCAGAATATGTAGATATTAAATTTTGAATTTTACTAAATTTAAACTAGCGAAATATGTTCTTATCCCTTTAAAAGACTATCACATGACACAAATGCTCACAAAATTATTCTCATCAAGCATAACTGTACCCTTCTCTACATCACAAACTAAGTTACGACAAGACAATGGATTTTCGGTCCCGACACCCAACGTTAGATGTACGTCAATTGCAGGGAGGTCATAGAACTTATTGCTACGCTATCTTCGTACGATAAGGGACGTGACGTTTTGTCGCTGTGTAGGGATCGAAAATCCGCTGTTTGGTTAGGAGTAGTAAGCGGAACTTAACAGCGTATTCCGAATCTCACCGGTCCGGTGGTATCAATGACGTCACGTTGCAGCGAAATAAGGAACAAAACTGGTGGAAGGATCGATGGCTGTCATGGCGACTGTACAAGTTGTTGTCTGTGATACGCTAGCAAAATTTTTCGAAATTTCCGTACTGCCATCTCGTTCAAAGAAAAGATATCATAAACAACTTATTTCTTGAACCGGTAGTAATAACTGGTCCGTTGACATGTTCGCTCATAAGCCATTAATATATTGTTTTTACGTTGTGCTCATTACAAACAATACAGCAGAACACACCGCCATGACACAACAGTGCACGATGTCATTCGTCTGCTAATTCCCGCCCTATACAAAAACCAATCAGATTCACTGATGGCGGCTGATGGAGATTGCCACCAACTCTGAAAGCTGATGGCAACGGTGTGACATCGGTGGAGCATCAATGGCGTCATCGGTGGAATTCGTAACACCGTGATGCCATCGGATTGCTCACCGGTGAGAATCGGAATACGCTCTAAGATTGCAAGCAATAAGGTTCAATGCTCACCAACAAGAGGAAAACCTAAAAATCCATAACACGTTAGTGTTACATGTAAATAACCGCATATTCTTAAATTCAACTTCACTAAAATAATTTCTTTTTAATGTGGAACGTAAGTAAAATATTACTAAAATTACAACATGTGACATCAGTTGTTGCGCAACGGCGACGAGTTGCGTAACATAGGAAAATAATCATTAATAAAATAGAAAATAAATTACATTAAATATATTTCAATCTCAATCATAACCTCAATCCATAATACATTCCCTGTCACTTTTTTTGTTAATCATTTGAAAACGCCATATATTAGTTTACTTGGCGCAAATGGGATTGGTGATAGCAAGATAGTATTTAGCGATATGAGGCCTAAAATTCACCATGTTATTATCTGATATTCGCCTAACAGGAAAAGCCCCTGAAAACCCCAGCTGGAATTGAACCCACGCTCTAGCGCAGCTTTGGATCAGCAGGGAAACGCGCTACGGCCTGAGCTACTCCAGTGACATAAGTTCTTAGATGATGGTGACGACGGATATGTTGATCATTAAATTCCAGTCATATGTAGTTATTTACAGAGTGCAATGAAGTCCACTTAATGTATACAGGGATATCATTTGTAAATCATACCCTATATCAACAGTTACTCAATGCTTCATGAAAAGAAGGGAAGACGTTTGAGCAGTCTGAATTTGCTGCTGAACACTTATATATGCATTTTATTATTTTATGAATTACTTGTTGTCTGTAAATGACTCGTATATGGTGGCTATGAAATGGTATGTAATCTTGTTTTGTTTTAATATGGTTTTACCTCAAAAACGTTTCCTTCTACAGCAAATTATACTCGAATAATTTGAATTAATCCTTCTCTTATTCGAATTATTATTTTAATATTATTAATAGTTATTTCTGGTAATTCCTACTGTAAACAAGTAATGAAGAACAAAAAATGTGTCGTCTTGTAATGTAGTTGTCTCACGTTAGAGGCAAAGTGAAGACCTCATTTCAGCATTGCCTGTGAATTTGCAGGACTGTAGAAAACGACTAGGAGCAAGAGATGCAGTCGGCATATTTACATATTACATTATAATTAGGGACAGTATTTTTTGGTTATAGCGATTACTTTCTTTGTCACATTTACTCTTCTAGATACTTCAAATACCATATTTAAGCATGACAAGTCCGCGAAATAACACGAAATTTAGATCATTGCACGAAATATGTCAATCACGAAATACACCCCATTTCTCGCACAAATTACGAAATATGCACCACCATTTAATTATATATATATAGATAAGTGCATTTATTGATGCATAATAAATTATACAAACTCATGTACACAAGATCCTTCGCACGAGCTCATACGGCCATTCGTGCTGTAACTATGCACAGTTTGAATCTTCAAAACGAAAATAATGCCTACTAATAATAAAATAGTGAAACAACAGTTATTATTATTACTACCGTTATCATTGATTACCACTATTATAACTAATCTAACTTTATACCAAACTTCACAAAAAATAATACAAATAAAATAAAAGGGAGATATGAAAAACAGACACGCACAGTGTCACACACACACACACACACACATATATATATATATACAGTATAAACAATTCAATTTCTTGTTGAAGCTGCACCAAATAATCCAAATAATAATTATAAAGGTAATACAGTATATAAATAAAAACATACACACGCAATAAAATACAAAATACACAAAAAAAGAAACATTATCTCCTAATTCTATCATTCGCTCAATGTTAATATTACTCATTGCAACACTAATAAATCTTTCTCTTATCCATCGGCTCCCTCCCCCTCGGCCAATTCCACCCTCAACTGTCGAACTTTTGCCAAAAATTTTCCCACGTCTATTTTTTGTTAAGTTTATTTATACGCGCTTTAACATCTGAAGTGATATCGCATGTTTAGTACCTGTAGGTATACCAGTAGGCCGTTGTTACTATTGTTGAGTTCGATTTATGTTGTGTTTAGATGGCTTGTGATCATGTAGCTGCTTTTAGATTACGATTAATGTTATTGATATTGGTAATTGAGGCGGTGATGAATCATGGTATATAAATTTCCACTCCAGAATTTGTCTTTGTGATTGAGGGAAACCATGAAAAACCCCAGTCAGATTGGCCAGCCACGGGTTTTGAATCCGGAACCTTCCGAATGCGAATCTGAAACGTTACGGTCTGAGCCAATTCTCTGTGTCATTCATTAAATATTATTAGAAAAAGAACATTCGTTTCAATCAATTGAACTATTTAATTCCAACAGTTTTAAAATTAGAAATATATGTAAGCACTTTGTCATTACGTGATATTAAAAATTTAGGATGTTATTTATTGTAATTTATCTATGGTAATGTCACAAGAGGTCTAAGATTTGCCGATAAAACTCGAACGAAACGAGTGAATTTATTTGGTAAATGTAAGACCTCGAGTAACATTTATTACGGCTATTTCGCAAATAAAATAAAAATTTAAATAATATACCCCTAAAATTCCCTCACAAAATGTTAATAATTGTATATTTATGAATACTTAACCTATTCAGACATTGTGAAGTCGAAATAGATGAATAACGATTACTGCAAAAAAAAGAAATGGAATATTAGTCAGTAATGCCAATTGAGAAAAGCGAAATACAGGTTTAACAATGTTAGTTACATTTACTCCGCTTTTCTCTTGTTATTATAACAGAAATACGTTTTCATTATCTGCTGAAATCATAATTTAATTTAAACATTTTATAGTGTAATTACAAATAACCCGATTAATACATTAATTAAATGAACAATTGTAATGAAGGATTGTCATTTACTTTAGATACAATGGACATGGAATTAGAAGATGAACATGTAGATGTAGAAGTAGGATATCTCACTTTATTTAGTACAGTGGATTCATGCTCATCGATTTACGTGGAAATAGTTGGCGATACAGACTAAACAAAAGAACGACCATGCGATAAATTGATAGTGATAAGTTGAGGTGCAGAAATTATCGCGATGTACGACTGTGATTGGTTGGAATTCAAAATTTCAACATACTTCATTGGCTAAAAATTAAATGACGTCATAGACTATAAACGAAGTAGTCTGTATAATTTCATTCTCTAATGAATTCCCTTTATGCGCGAGGTCGTTATCTTTCATGGAAGTGCTAGAATTTTTGTACGTAGGCTATATTTTTAATTTCCTTGCTTGATTAACTAGCAATAAATTTATTATTATTATTATTATTATTATTATCATTATTATTATTATTATTATTATTATTATTATTATTATTATTACTATTAATTTGTCAAGAGACTGGTAACGCCAATATTTCTGTATTTTCTATATGGATATAGCTTACACCCACTTTACAATGTCTATAGCTATCAATTTTTGGAGTCGATTTCAGCAAAGTTTGAAGATTATTGTACAGTATGTAACACACTCTTTAATCTTTGCTGGAGCATGTTATGCTCCGGAGATTATATTTTGATGCGAAGAGGTTTTTGAGGGAACTAGTAGAGGACCACAATGTATTTGGTGTGGATTATTCGCAGAAAGTGCGTTTCTCTACGTATAATGTGGACAGTGAGAGGGGCTTTTATGTGTCCACGAAAATACTGACGGCCACACAATCTTCGTGCGAACGATGAAAAACCATGCTTAGTTTAAATCTTGGCAATGCTGATATGTGATATGTGTAAAGAAAAAAAAAGTAACAAAAGTTTCATATTAAACATAACGTAATACAATTAACTGAAAACTTATTTCAAGAAATACTACCAAATTTACAACTTATTTCACGAAACACCCACCGAAATAGTGGCAGATTTAACACCGAAATCACCAATTTTATTTCACCAAAAAAATACGGTCAATAATAGTAAGTAGCGAAATATGTGAGTCCAATAGAGTAGGCGACCAGTCTGGTCATAATTACCTGCCCTGAAGTAGTTAGAAATGTTAAATTCCAGGACACGGTGGAATAGCCAAAGATCTATTTTTGATTATATTCATTGTGAAATCCTAAAAAAAGCATTAAACAAACCCAATTTGTTATGCACTCAGATTGACTGTGGGCACTAGAGTTGAACAACAATCGAGAGAACAAGACTAACAGCGCCCGCAAAGCCGAAAACCCGTACTGCAATATTGACTACATCGCGTCGTTGACGTAAAGACTGCTTGTGAGCGTTTCAAAACATCGGGAATGGTCAAGTCTCGAACGTCAAGCAGCCTTGAATCTTCACAGTTATTTATACTCACCAACCAGACTGAACTTTTAGATCTGTTGGCAATTATATAAGTATAAACAATCAAGTAGCCTGAATAATTTCAAGGAAAAATTGTTCCGGGGCCGGGTATCGATTCCGGGACCCTTCCCTTAGCGCACGAATGCTCTGCTTACTGAGCTACTCCAGGAACTATACACTACACCGTCACAATTTTTCCCTTATATCCACAAAACTCAAATGCGTTGACAAGGCGCCAGAACCCAACTTCTGAGTGCACACAAATTCTGTGTGACTTAAATTGTGGCTTCCTGTTACAGAGCATCTGTGTGCTAAGTGAAGGGTCCCGGGATCGATACCTGTCCTCGGAACAATTTTTCCTTGAAATTATTCAAACCTGCTTTACAGGAAGCTACTATCTGAAAGCCAGATTTGCATAATCCAGTAGCCTATTTGAAACACCATGTCTACCTTTAAATGTGTAATAATCCGTTCCCAGTCTTTAGGTAAGCCTAATTACTAGGCCCTTATTAGAAGGCCAGGAATTTTCTATTCGTATGTTTGAGATTAAGTGCACAGTCTGAAGTAAAAATGTATTAACGCTTTATTTAACGTTATGTTTTATGTTTCTTAGAAATGCAAATTTGATATTTTTTTTTCTATTTATATAACCATAGGTAATATCTGATAATAGAACGAATATTTTGTATGTATGTGTATGTATTTATTCACACTGCAAATGGGTATATACCCGGTGGCAGTGGTACCTAATTACACTCAATAATGACAATTAATAATAAAGACAACTAATAAAAACAATAATTAATAATAATAATAATAATAATTAATAATAATAATAATATTAATAATAATAACAAGGAGCATCCTTGCATGATAACTAAGATAATGTTCTGTTTTGTCTTTTTGTCTCAATTAAACATTTATATTGTTATTTATTTCAATGATGTATATTATTCAAAACTACGAAATTTTTCCACGCCGACCAAATGCTATTTCGAGAATGATGAGCGAGACTCGAAGCGCATGAGACGAGACGACACGAGACTCGAAAGACAAGTGCAACGAACACAGCGAGGAGAGAGCGGCAATTAGTTTTGTTCATCTCTAGTGGACACCCCTCGCTTGTGCCAGTACCTGCTTCACAGCGCCGAGTGGCGTGGTGGCGGATAGCCAGGGGCTCGTGCCGCATAGGCGAGGCTATTCGTATGAATTATGAGAGCACACATTACAACACATGAAGGATGTGTGCTTGTTCACTCTCAATTATTTACGGCTCATTTCGGAATGAGGGGTGACTCAGCGAGGAATTTGGAGCACTGGAGGCGCAAACGCAACAATTGCGAAACCTCTTAACTCAGACTGCACGACTGGACTGAGAGCGCATTTCAACCGATAGCGTCCAGATACGGCTGTTAATTCAATAGACGATTGCGGTTTCCTTTCTAATTACGTGGCCGCCGGATTAATTAGATGGAATGAATAACTGTCATGGCAACGGAAAGTATTTGAGCTGTATCCAAGTCTATATTTAGTAATGGAGATGGATATAAAGCAAATCTAGTCTTTCAGGTAAAGCTTCCTGAAATTATTCAAATCTGCTTTACAGGAAGCTTTACCTGAAAGACTAGATTTGCATAATATATACGTCACTGTGTACGTTAACAGAAAACCACAATTCCAAGTCACACAGAGTTTGTGTGCACTCGATGTGGGTCTCTGGCGTCTCGTCAACCCACGCGAGTTGTGTGGATATAAAGGAAAAAGTTGGGACGGTGTCGGGTGGAGTTCCCGGGTAGCTCAGTTGGCAGAGCGCTGGTACGTTCAACAAGAGGCCCCGGGATAGATACCCGGCCCCGGAACAATTTTTCCCTTGAAATTATTCGGATATAAAGCAGTTACGCAGTGAATATTCGTATGCAAATTTTTATGGCGTAAGCCAACAGAAGGCGCAAAATGGAAAATTCAATTATGTTTACAATAGGATTTTACCAAATAATTATGAACTGACTTCGTCGGGTCAAGTGACCACGCAGTCTAAGACGTGTTTCCCCTTAGACCAGTGAAAGACCTACTCTATTTTTTGCCAGCACGCACCCAAAATATATATTTTTATTCGTACCCCCAAACTGCATTGCAATTATACAAGAGAGAACAAAAAACAATGTTGATGTATGCCAAATAAATTATTTGTATCATTATTATTACTATTATTATTATTATTATTATTATTATTATACAGTACTTACTGATGGAATAATATTAATAATAATAATATTAATCATAATCATAATAATAATGAATCCTGTAAAATGTTGAGGCACGCAAAAGCAAGAGAATATATGCAAACTGCAATAACTATCAACGATTGTAAACCCATTTTTTTTTAACTTCGTACACTCAAACTGCATTGCAATTATACAGGATGTAGGAGTATAAGTGCCGATCTTTTCACAGTCATCGGGGACGGTCTACAAGATCAACAAATTTCCATACAATATAGGGTCGAAACTTTATAGTTTTTCCAGAAAAAAAAAATTATTTTCTTGTTCTATTTGCGTTAATCATTAGTAAAATTATGAAAACAATTACATCAGAGGTATATCTAGCAAAACGTTAATATTAGTTTAAGTAAATATTTGTGAGTTCTATTACGTTTTCGTGAAATTAAATAAAAATGCATGCTTAAATTTGTTAATATTCTGGCATGAGAGACGTGGCAACGTGTTCAGCAGGCAGTACTCTGCACAGACATAAGTAGAGTCAGCTGAATTCAAGCTCCCTGTCCATAGGTATACTCCCTAGCGGATGAAGTTCAGTATAGGGTGTTTAATAAACATCTTACAATGTCATTTACAGTTTAGTAATATAATATGTTATTAATTTATGGAGAAGGTCGTCGTAATTTAAGCGAGACAAGAAGGATGTAGACCTACCGTCAACGTCTTCCTCAAATAAGGTTATTTAATCGGCGAACTTTTGTAGCAGTTTCTCAACGACTGTTAGAAACTAGAAGTCTCTTACCCGTTTCGAAAATCACACAACCAGAAATTTGTTTAAAAATGATTGTGCCTTATGGAAGCAGGAGAGATTGAAATTTTGCATAGAAAAATAGACAATGGTTGATGTATGAGAAATATATTATTTTTTTTAATAAAAACTTACATACAGAAAACTTAATAAATTTTACAGAAGAAAGAGTTCGTCCAATGAGCTGGAATCGGGAAGAGTACCTAAAACGCTCATTGCATTTCCGCGTTGAAATGCAATACTTAAGCGTTGACGTAAATAAGTAGTGCAACGGCGATCACCAGTAATGGAGATCAAAATTTGTCCGATTTGAGATACCAAACCTTTAGCGTAATAACTCCAAGGACCGAAGGTCTCTACAGCAAAGGGGGTTAAGATATAATTGTCTAAGAAATGGGCATATTTATTGACTTTTTTCTTCACGGCTAATTCAGCAGCAAATACTGAGCGTCTGGAGGTATTCGGCAAGTGAGTGGAGCTAGAGTGTCAACGCAAGTGGAGTTCCAAATTAAAGATTTTCCTCTGGACCATGGAATTAAGGTTGAGACCATCCGGTCGTTTACCATCCGCGCGACTAATACCTGGTGGTTCCAAAAGAGACGGGATGCCACAAGAAGTCAGAGATCTTTTAATGATATCATTAAGTGACATATGTCTGGGAATGCGACCCTTGCTTCTCGCACAGCTGAGTGCATGGTGGCCGTAAATATCAGCAATTCCTTCGCAAATACATTGATGTGGCTGGCAGAGTTTACAACCAAGGCGTAAGCCATTGTGATTTTAAAGGATGTACTATCTATTAGAGTACCGCTGTAAGGAGATGGTAATGCGTGTAAGCAAGCTCCAGACTCATTATAAAAAAAAAATAATAATAATAATAATAATAATAATAATAATAATTATTATTATTATTATTATTATCATCCAATATCCAATTATTATTATTATTATTATTATTATTACTATTATTATTATTATTATTATTATTATCCAATAGTTGTTGATGGAATAATAAAAATAATAATAATAATAATAATAATAATAATAATAATATAATACTAATAAACATAATAATATTAAACATAATATTATTATTATCCAATAGTTGTTGATGGAATAATAATAATAATAATAATAATAATAATAATAATATTAAACATAATAATAATAATAATAATAATAAACATAATAATAACTAGTCTTTATAGAACAGGAGGGGTAACATTAGTAGCAAAAGAACTAGCTAGATATAGAATAGACTTTGTGGGAGTACAAGAGGTTAGGTTAGATGGGAATGGCATATCGCAAATAGGAGATTACTTGTTGTATTATGGGGAAGGAAACAATAATCACCAATTAGGAACAGGATTCTTTGTTCATAAAAGAATAAAATCAGCAGTAAAAAAGGTCGAATTTATCAGTGACAGGTTATCATATTTAGTACTTAAGGGTAGATGGTGCGACATCATAGTTATAAATGCTCACGCCCCTACAGAAGAGAAAGACGACTATATAAAGGATAGCTTCTATGAGGAATTGGAACATACTTTTGATCAGTTCCCTAGATATCATATGAAAATTTTATTGGGGGATTTCAACGCTAAAGTAGGACGGGAGGATATTTTTAGACCAACTATTGGAAAAGAGAGCCTACACGCAATTAGTAGTGACAATGGAGTTAGATTAGTCAACTTTGCCACATCGAAAAATTTAATTGTCAAAAGTACAACATTCCCCCATAAGGATATACATAAATATACTTGGACTTCTCCAGATGGATTGACACACAACCAAATAGATCACGTCTTGATAGATAAACGGAGACATACTAGTATAGTAGATATTCGAACTTTCAGAGGTGCAGACTGTAATTCTGACCATTATTTGGTGATTGGAGAATTAAGAGAAAGATTATCAGTAGCCAAGCGAGTAGAGCAACAAGTTAATATTACTAAATTCAATATTTTGAAATTAAAGGACGAGGAAGCTAAGCAAAATTATCAGGTCGAAATTTCGAATAGGTTTGCCACTTTAGAAAGTTCCGACGAAGTTGAGAAAGAATTAGATGTTAATAGCGTGTGGGAAAATATCAGAGATAGTATCAAAATTGCAGCTGAGCAGAGCATAGGTTATTATGAAACTAAGAAAAAGAAACCGTGGTTTGATGAAGATTGTTGCATGGTAGTAGAAAGAAGGAAACAGGCAAAATTGAAATTCTTACAGGATCCAGTTGAGGAGAATAGAGATAATTATTTCAATGAAAGACGGGAAGCAAGTCGTACACTTAGGAATAAAAAGAGAGGTTACTTGAAGGAAAAACTGAATGAGGTAGAAACAAATAGTAAGAATAAAAACATTCGAGATTTATATAAGGGTATAAAGGAATTTAAGAACGGATATCAGTCAAGGGTAAACGTGATCAAGGATGAGAATGGTGACTTGCTTGCAGACTCTTCATCAATCCTAAACAGATGGAAAAACTATTTTGCGCAACTACTAAATGTACATAGGTCAAATAGAAATGATCGGGACGATATTGAAATACAAACTGCTGAGCCATTTATACCCGAACCCACGATTTCAGAAGTCGAAATTGCGATAGAAAATCTGAAAAAGTACAAGTCTCCAGGTATCGATCAAATTCCAGCAGAATTAATACAAGAGGGTGGAAGTGCATTATATAGCGAAATTTATAAACTTGTACTTGCTATTTGGGAAAAGGAAATTGTACCAGAACAATGGAAGGAGTCCATAATTGTACCTATTTTTAAAAAGGGGGACAAAACGAACTGTGGTAACTTTCGAGGAATATCACTTTTGTTGACGTCGTACAAAATTTTGTCCAATATTCTTTTGAGGAGATTAACTCCGTACGTAGATGAAATTATTGGGGATCATCAGTGCGGTTTTCGGCGTAATAGATCGACTATTGATCAGATTTTTTGTATTCGGCAGATAATGGAGAAAAAATGGGAGTATAAGGGTACAGTACTTCAGTTATTCATAGATTTCAAAAAGGCATATGACTCGGTTAAGAGGGAAGTATTATATGATATTCTTATTGAATTTGGTATTCCCAAGAAACTAGTTCGATTAATTAAAATGTGTCTCAGTGAAACATACAGCAGAGTCCGTATAGGTCAGTTTCTATCTGATCCTTTTCCAATTCACTGCGGGCTAAAGCAGGGAGATGCACTATCACCTTTACTTTTTAACTTCGCTTTAGAATATGCCATTAGGAAAGTTCAGGATAACAGGCAGGGTTTGGAATTGAACGGGCTACATCAGCTTCTTGTCTATGCAGATGACGTGAATATGTTAGGAGAAAATACACAAACGGTTAGGGAAAACACGGAAATTTTACTTGAAGCAAGTAAAGCGATCGGTTTGGAAGTAAATCCCGAAAAGACAAAGTATATGATTATGTCTCGTGACGGGAATATTGTACGAAATGGAAATATAAATATTGGAGATTTATCCTTCGAAGAGGTGGAAAAATTCAAATATCTTGGAGCAACAGTAACAAATGTAAATGACACTCGGGAGGAAATTAAACGCAGAATAAATATGGGAAATGCCTGTTATTATTCGGTTGAGAAGCTCTTATCATCCAGTCTGCTGTCCAAAAATCTGAAAGTTAGAATTTATAAAACAGTTATATTACCGGTTGTTCTATATGGCTGTGAAACTTGGACTCTCACTCTGAGAGAGGAACATAGGTTAAGGGTGTTTGAGAATAAAGTGCTTAGGAAAATATTTGGGGCTAAGCGGGATGAAGTTACAGGAGAATGGAGAAAGTTACACAACACAGAACTGCACGCATTGTATTCTTCACCTGACATAATTAGGAACTTGAAATCCAGACGTTTGAGATGGGCAGGGCATGTAGCACGTATGGGCGAATCCAGAAATGCATATAGAGTGTTAGTTGGGAGACCGGAGGGAAAAAGACCTTTAGGGAGGCCGAGACGTAGATGGGAGGATAATATTAAAATGGATTTGAGGGAGGTGGGGTATGATGATAGAGACTGGATTAATCTTGCACAGGATAGGGACCGCTGGCGGGCTTATGTGAGGGCGGCAATGAACCTTCGGGTTCCTTAAAAGCCATTTGTAAGTAAGTAAGTAAGTAATAATAATAATATTAAACATAATAATAATAATATTAAACATAATGATAATAATAATAATAATAATAATAATAATAATAATAATGAATATTGTAAAGGAATATTGGCAAGGAAAACCAAGAGATGATATAGAACCTATGTAAACTGAAATAATTATCAACAAGTGTAATAAATGAAATATGTCAGCACTTTTACTTACGGTGTCTATGGGATGTGTACCCCTTAAAACAATCCCGCATACCTCTGGAGTTACACGTGCTATAGATTGAATACCAGGTGGCCCGAGTTCGAATCCCGGTCGGGGCAAGTTACCTGGTTGAGGTTTTTTTCCGGGGTTTTCCATCAACCCAATACGAGCAAATGCTGGGTAACTTTCGGTGCTGGACCCCGGACTTATTTCACCGACATTATCACCTTCATAACATTCAGACGCTAAATAACCTAGATGTTGATACAGCGTCGTAAAATAACCCAATAAAATAAATTTAAAAAAATAGATTGAATAAGACTGTCTTAGACGACTCGGCCCAAAAGTTCGCAAATCCAAATCTCACTGCGGGCGACAGATTTAAATGCGACAGTCTCATGTCAGTAGATTTACTGACATATAAAGGAATTCCTGCAGGACAAAATTCCGTCACACCGGCGACGCTGATAGGCCTACAACTTTGGCAGTTACGAGCGTCGTTAAATAAAACATAATTTACATTATTAATAATAATAAAATTAAGATAAATCCTGGTACATTGGCTTCTTTAGTAGACTTTAACGCTACACGTATATTTCCTCAGGTTAACAGGATCTATAAAACTTAACTGTGAGGGTCATGCATACACACAATCTCATCTATTGAGGAAGAAAATTCACAGAAACCAACGCTGTAATTATGTGGGATAAATCTGGATATTGAAGGATAGAAAATGAGTAGGATGATTACATCGCTTTTATATAAGTAATTGTCGATATAATATCCAAATATCTTACCATTCTCACGTACAACCAAGATGATAGCAGAGTCGTGTCTTGGGAACAAGACTTTGCCATTAATTTATTTTTAAATCTAGACTTAAGGAATATACAGGGTGATTCAAAAGGTTGCGCAAAAACTTAAGGACCTTATAGAGGGGTCGAAATTCAACAATTTTGGAATAGAAACTTATGGTCTAGGAAGTAATCCTAAGTCAGTGCACGCTTAGGAATGTCAGGAATTACATTTTAGATGTACGATTACTTTGCAATGATGCACTGGGTTCGATACACTATGAAATGATGAAGACGTTCCTCTGCCACCACGTTTAAATTGGGTCAGATACAAGGTCTTCAGTGGGCGTTCTTCCAAAACTGTTCGAGAATGTACGACTTACCGTGCTTCTTCAGATGTGGATGCAACTAGACGGAGCACCTGCACACTTTTCTCTTCAAATATGTGATATACTTAGTGACACATATTCCAGGCGTTAGATCGGAAGGGAAGGTCCAATTAATTGGCCACCCCGCTCTCCTGATCTGACGCCTCTTGATTTCTTCTGGGACATATCGAACCAACTCCCGACCAAGAAACCATTCCCTCCAGGATACTTGCAGCATCTGATGAGGTTCGTGAGATGCGTGATGTACTTGGCACAGTGCGCCAGAATTTCCTACGACGATGTTATGTCTGTATTGAATGTGGTGGTCGCCAATTCGAACAACTTTTGTAAAAAAAAGTGTTGAGTAAATATTATCTTTGCTTAACTTAAATCTGTGATTGTCCAATATGTAGTTTCTGACATTCCCAGGCTTGCAATGATCCAGGATTACTTCCTAGACCACAAGTTCCTACTCTAAAGTAGTTATATTTCGACCCTCTATAACCTCCTTAACTTTGTGCGCAAACTTTTGAATCACTCTGTATACGTGACAGAAACAAATCACATATCTGTAGAAGAAAACATTTGTAGAGAAAGAACTTCCAATTTGGAAATACCAGCTGTCGTTATGCTAATTTCATGAAACACTTGGCTTATATACCAAAGCCTTTCAGATAATCAAATAATGTATGTTGGCAACATTTTTAAATTTATTACTACTGCCGACTGTTATTGCGTACGTAGGAAAAGTCGTGCTAAATTTATATTCATTCGATCACACAATTACTTTAACTTTCAGGCTAATAAGCCTGAAGAAATCGTCTCTTTCTTGAATTGTTTATACCAGTATTTTTCAACAGGTTGTACTTCCACACTTTTGTGGACGTTAAGTCAGCGTTCATTTTTATAAATATTTATCTCATAACTCTTTTGTAAGCTAGTAATCTCGTATAAAGTTAAAGACTATTAGATATTTTCTACAATGATACTTTATCAATTTTATCATCCTCAAAAGCTTTCCCGTCTCTTAAACTTTATTTTTAATTCATTTTGTTGTTAACTGTCTTTTAAATTCAAGAATAAATTTCAAAGAACAATATTAATGACATCTCTTATTTCTTTCTTCTTACTAATGTTTCTTTTTTATTCTGAGAGAACGACTTGTAGCTAAGTATGTCCACCATGTATTTCCTTTCCTGACAATTCTTTGAAAAAGGAATATTTTTACAGACTGATAATTAATTTGAACAAAATTCAATTTATAAGTCCTTTTTAATTTCATAGTATAGAATCTGGTAAACTTTTCATTCTCAAATATAGAGTAACTAGGCTCATTTTTCAACAATATAGTCCTGCTCTTTCCCATATTCCCTTTTTTTATAACCAAGGCCAAAAATTACATATCAATACCCCTTTATATAGGGGTATTACTACAGGGAGGCTACAAAGTCTCGTTACCCCCTATAATAATCAATATAAACCCCTAAACTTAAAGAAATAAAATGAACAACAGTTCTTTACAGGACTTTTATTGAGATATGAACCATTACTTGTCCAAAGGTTCAGTCTGTGTACCGTAATTCTCATAGCAAAGGATAATACGCCGCCAGTTTCTGTGCGGCATTTTTCGGAGCATTGCTGGTGTAACTTGAGTGAAAGCTTTTCTCACAGCATCTTTCAGTTCGTCAGTGGTATTGTAACGGTTTTGTGAAACGATACCCTTTATGAACCCCAATAGGAAATTATCACATTTGGTGAGGTCTTGTCTTCGTGGTGGCCAGGCAAGTGGTGCCATCAGCGCAGGAGACTCACGATCAACCAAACGTCCAGGAAGAGCTTTATTAAGAGTTAAGACGTTGACCCCATCAACAATTAAGATATTCGCGTACTGCGACGGCATAATGGGTAGGTAGAGTAATATCTTTGCCATTAGAATGACGGTACACAGACTGACCCTTTGGACAACTAATGTTTCATATCTCAAGAGAACTCTTCTAAAGAACTGTTGTTCATTTTATTTATTTAAGTTTAGGGGTTTATTTTGGTTATTATATGGGGTAATGGGACTTTGTAGCCTCCCTGTATATTACGTCATGTTGTAACGTTAATTTACGGTCTTTTAATAATCTGACCAACTCTTGCATAAAGCTACACTTCTGCAACTAATCTTAAGTTATACGATATTTTATCTAAGGTTGGTATTTTGCTAAAAATTAGAACAAAATAAATTCGTAATAATGCTGTTAAAACTGTTTTTCTTTTCTTTTTTTTTTTACTTCAACACTTTAAACAGTCTTTACGGTTAGTGAAAATTGTGTAAAATATATCACATTATTGTATCAGAGTCGTAAAATATCACCACACCAACTAAAACGTTATAATTTCTATCATGACGGCGTAACTTGTGCCATAAAGTTAAGGCCGTGCCCCAAAGTTACATTTACAGCTGCAGTGGACTAGATAGTTGACTGAATATCTGGATATGACATCAGAAGTCATGATCCAAAGCTACATACTGCATAGCAATCAAGTCCACAGTAGCTTACTTACTTACTTGCTTACTTACTGGCTTTTAAGGAACCCGCAGGTTCATTGCCGCCCTCACATAAGCCCACAATTGGTCCCTATCCTGAGCAAGAGTAATCCAGTCTCTATCATCATATCCCACCTTCCTCAAATCCATTTTAATATTATCTTCCCATCTACGTTTCGGCCTACCCAAAGATCTTTTTCCCTCCGGCCTCCCAATTAACACTCTATATGCATTTCTGGATTCGCCCATACGTGCTACATGCCCTTCCCATCTAAAACGTCTGGATTTAATGTTCCTAATTTTGTCAGGTGAAGAATACAATGCGTGCAGTTCTGTGCTGAGTAACTTTCTCCATTCTCCTGTAACTTCATCGCTCTTAGCCTCAAATATTTTCCTAACCACCTTATTATCAAACACCCTTAACCTATGTTCCTCTCTTAAAGTGAGAGTCCAAGTTTCACAATCATAAAGAACAACCGGTAATATCACTTTTTATAAATTCTAACTTTCAGATTTCTTGACAGCAGAGTGGATGATAAAAGTTACTCAACCGAATAATAACAAGCATTTCCCATATTTATTCTGTGTTAAGTCCATAGTAGCGACTAAACGAAAATGCTTGCTTGATTGACGACTTATAGACTAAGCAAACATGGATATCTCATCAGCAATAGGAGCTATGAAATCTGAAGATACTTTCGAATTAATATGCAAACAGAAGGACACCTTAACTTTGAACATTGACATCGTAAGCAAGTATCTTCTTTATATTTTTAAATACCGGTAAATTAATATTTTAGGCCCTTACCTTTTGCATATAACTCGTAATGAAACTACATTAGGACAATGACTTCTTAATTTAGTGTTACACCGTAATATCATGTCTTTCTTTATAAAAGCAGGCTATGCAGAAGAGACTGTGCTTCAAGTATACATATCCAAAACTCTATAGTGTGTATTTTACTACATTTTACTAGTCAGGTAGTTGCTAGTCAGTAGTGTATAGTGTAGACTTCAGCTTTGGGACAAAGTTTTAATATGAAACGATTTGCAGTGTTCTAATATTTAGTAGCCTATACCGAGAAACTTGGCTCAGATGGTAACGTTTAAGACTTGCATTACGAGGTCCCGGATTCAAACTCAGTGGTCGGCCAATCTGACAGGATGTTTTTATGGTTTCCCTCAGTTACAAAAATAAGTGCCGGATTGGAAATTTACATATTCTGTATACTTGCGTTGCTTAGTTACCATAGCAACGAAACACGCATCGATTAAAAAAAAACATAAGCTTAAACCTTGTAAATAGTAATGGTACCTTTTTTATTTTTGTTTTAACAAGAACAATTTATTTATTTACATTAAAAAGACACATTAAGAAACTATTATATACATAAAACAGAGATACAGATTAAGGAATTTACCCCCGTATGAGCAAACGTTCGTAGTCGGGAGTAAACTGACCTGTAGATAAGGAGAAAGAAGAGACAGAATAAACACATTAAGATAAGCAATAAAGTAGCACAGATTACAAAAACAAGAGCCTGTATGATAAAGAATAATCACAACTGAAAAAGTGAAACCAAACTGCGGATATGTACAGAAGATACAGCTGTTTCAAAATGGGAACTTACTTTTGAATAACCTTATATATTAAATTGGAAAATTGAAGAAATTACCCCCCAAACTAAATTGAACATGTTTTACTGTTAGATCTATACAAGAGATAGTAAATTTAAATGCCTTAAAAACAACATACATTGCATACTTCCACTCGGTAATGAGTTTTAGAATAATATTCTGTGGAAATTCTACAGAAAAAAAAATGATTTATTTAACGACGCTAGGAACTGCAGAGGTTACATCAACGTCGCCGGTGTGCCGGAATTTTGTCCCGCAGTAGTTCCTTTACATGTCAGTAAATCTACTGACATGAGCCTGTCGCATTTAAGCACACTTAAATGCCATCGACCTGGCCGAATTATACTGACAGTAACAGTATATTTCTACTACAAAAAAGTAATTAGAATAATAATAGGTGTCGAATCTAAGGAATGTTGTAGAATCATTTTCAAAAAACTACAAATAATGCTCATGGCTTCTCAGTATATTTTTTCATTAATAAACTTCCACGTCGTCCTCAGATTACGGATAGAGGAGATGGCCTCCAGATATGGAGGGGTAGTTGCGATATATTGAATAAACAGTCGCTGACAGCCGATAAGGGATGGTCCTCCAGTTTGGAGGTTGGGCCAAGGGCTAATAACCCGTCACCGTAAAAAACAGCTTTTTACGAAACCCCGAAATAACGTATAAGATGGGCAGGGCATGTAGCACGTATGGGCGAATGCAGAAATGCATATAGTGTGTTAGTTGGGAGGCCAAAGAGAAAAAGACCTTTGATGAGGCCGAGACGTAGACGAGAGGATAATATTAAAGTGGATTTGAGTGAGGTGGGATATGATGGTAGGGACTTGATTAATCTTGCTCAGGATAGGGACCTATGGCGGGCTTATGTGAGGGCGGAAATGAACCTCCTGGTTCCTTAAAAGCCGTAAGTAAGTAAACTTCTTCGTATGTAATCGTGAAAACTTTGTAAGTAATTCAACAGTTCATAGTATAAATACCCGTCAAAAAAAAAAAAATCATACTCCTTGGTGCTATAGTGCGTTATATGACAAAAGTATTTAATAGGCTTCTTATGGATAAGATACAAAGAAGTGAAACTCGAAACATAGGATTATTTTGGGCCAAATGAAAGAAGTAGCTAATTTCTCACGTCTTATATTCTGTAGGTGAATTTATGACATTCAATAACGCTGCATGAATATTTCTGTCTTGTATTAAGTATCGATACTAACTAGCGTTGTACTAGTATATTGTAAAACTCTTCTGTCAGGTATGAATTAACAGGGGGGGAAGGTGGAGGGGATTTCCCCCTGTTGGAAAGTTATTCCCCTCTCATAAATTCATATTAACATCCCTGCCAGGCATAACTCCTATCCCTCCCTCACAAAATGCATTTGTTTTAACACAGATATACTTTATAATATTGATATATTATCACCAGCAAGCGGACAACTTTAACTTGGAAATTACACATCTTATCTTAAACATGCTCATGGATATAATTATTACACTGGTCAACACACATTTTGTTGCCAATCATCTTAAAGTTATTTTAGGGTTAATTTGTTGCACTAATTCTGAATATGACATCAGTTTTGCCAGATTGGCTCTAGTTTCTTTTAGATATTTAGTATGTCACTGAAATACATGAACAATGTAAAAAATATATATGCTAAGGTGTAACCTATTCACAAATCACATGAATAATAAATCAAATTGCTTTAGACTAAGTACATGAAATGTCAAATATCAGTCAATTCAGTTCAATGAAAAATAATCCCAATTAACACATAATAAATAATTATTATTAAAATCAAGATGCAAGACAAGCAACTCAGAGCGACCAAGCGTTGAGCCGTATCGAATGAGGATAATTTTCTGTGTGGTGTTTTCTATCTAGGATTCTATCCCCCTCTCATCACAAATCTTAATTCGCACCCTGTCTTCTGCATATACAGTGCGTTCGTAGCTCGGCCGGACCTGACTGGCGCGTCAGCGGTAGCTACAGTGCTACTCTGGCGGCAGGCGCGCCAATCTTCACCCAGTCCAAGGCCGCCGCGGAACGGTCCGGCCGAGCTACGAACTCACTGTATTTTAACTAGACTGTGAATATTATATTAAGACTTTATGGTAATACACTGAAACCTGTTCAAATCGGAACCTGAATAATCCGGAATCCTGTCTATTTCGGAACAATTTATTGGTTCCAGCGAAATTTGTATGTATTATGTGTAATTTTTCGTGAATAAAACGGAAACTGTCCAACGCGGAAACGGAAACTGCCTGCTACTGTTCAAAACGGAAACAATATTTTGGACACACTATATTTTGTTACTATATTTTGAAACAGCGTGTAATTTCAAGGAATATACTAAATATGTAGGTCACTGAGATAAAAACAAGTTTTCTTTGCAAAATTATAGAGGGTACGAGTGTGTGTTGGCCTGTCGGTCATAAATTTTATTACCCTGTTGACTAGGCAGACGAGTCCCTTCAAAGATTTTCAATGCTTCACACCCGTATACTGTCGTAGCTAAACAGAGCACAAGTGTAGTGATTTCCAGGTAAAAGAAAAAGTTGCATAAAATGTGGCATTAACATTAAGTGATGAAGTAAAAGTTATCGAGATAAAGGAAAATTAGAAACAAAGTCTATGTGAAATAATATTGAAGTACAGTTGTGGAAAACTCAGGTGTGACACTTTAAAAAATAAAGATCGTAATGAGTGAGTGGCTTGCGGCCGATATTGGTGACACAAAAGGAACCAGAAAGCAACTGTTTATGTGAAAATAAATTAACTCTTGTGGGAGTGGGTTCTTCATGACCTTTCAAAGAACAAGCCAATTTCTGGATCTGTTCTGCAAAGCAAGCTATTGAACTGGGAAAGAAATTAAATAAACCAGAATTCAAGGCTTCTAATAGATGGCTCCTAGTCTAATTAATTAATAATGTGCAGTGATATGCAGTACAATATTATAGTATAGTGTTAGATATTAAATTCAATGAGATTAGTAAACTTTAGTAATGTTTAATGACTAATGAGTGAGTTATGATAATATTTATACAGAAAATGAGATTTTAATCAAGATGATTCACCAACGTAATGAGCGACAGAAAGCTGATTTAATGTGATGAGTGTTAAATGGAATATTTTGTACTTCTTGCAGTTTGGGACTTGGCATTTTGTTTTTCATGTATATGAATGACAAAATATTCCATTTTAATGTCACACCTGAATAATACGGAAACCTGTCCACAACGGAAAAAAAATTAGGACCATGTCACTTCCGTATTGAACAGGTTTCACTGTATTAAGATATTTCTGACATGTACCATATTCTAGCTGTGAAGCGATGTACGAATACCATGGAATGGAAATAAATACAATAAAATAATAATATTTTTTGCGCATAATGTTCTTTCCTTACTCAAGTATGTCTAAAATTATCAGATCACAATGTTGAGACCATCGACTTTTTCCGTGCTTACATAAAGAAAGTACTACACAACAAGTTTTTAAATAATCGCAGGTGATAACTCGTATTTTTTCGTTTAAATTAGTTGTGTAGGCCTACATTTCTGCTTGTTTGCTTATAATGAGTTTTAACATAACTTTTTATTACATTAGCTATTCTTTTATGAAACCAGGTGTTCTGTTTCAAATTTTTTGTTACAGAATGGAGTTAATTTACAATAGGCTATGTCCCCAAGCATTATTAACATGTGTTTCAGTCTGGAGTCACTACGTAATAACAATCGCTTGTGACAATTAATTTAAAACGTGACCCCCGGATCTGCAGGGAGGTCGTAAATGTTCAGATACTAACATGGATTAATTATTTAATAGAACTTCCTGGTGAGTTACATGACATCAGCGTTATTTCACATCACGTTGAACATGTCGTATAGTTATGTTCCACACTTCCAGTAAAAAGTTGTTACTCAGCATTGTAACGTTTAATGACAAAAAACAAAGAAATTACATAGAAACAAAGAGGTTACATCTCTACTAATGAGTGCTACAAAATATTATTATACAAATCGGCTACAAGTGAAAGATGAATTAAAATTTGCTGAAATCTGAAGACACACAAGCAGTCCAGCTTTGGGTTCTCAGAATTATGTTGGAACTACATTGCATTGAGAAAATAGATTCAGGCCTACTTCTTGTCTTATAGTAGCCTATTATTTATTTTATAATTTGTGTTATATTTAAGTGCATTTACTTAATTACTATTTGGAACTAAATCCCATATAGGGCATTGGTCTCCCTCAGAATAATAACGGTAGAGCCCGGATGTTTGGCAACATACCTTTTTTAGTGGGTAGAAGTAAATCATTATTCGCATATGTGATTTGGAGTAAATCAAAGTGATAAGGCCTATTTTTATTTTGTCTATTTTGCCCTTTTAAGGGGTTTCTTACTAATAAATGCCTTTTTTTATAATTTAAAGCAATATTTCTTGTTTATTTGCAATTTTATAATTAATTGTACTGTAATTTGTATGAAATTTAAGTATTTGAAGCAATGACTAACTTTACTAACAATAGTAAATAAAAGTAATTTTATTGCGTTGCTTAATCTGCTAATAATCGTGTTTTAATGCTATTGGTGTAATATGAATAATGATCGACAATCCACAGTTACAAATATAATATTGTCATGTCTTCACGATACCAATAATCAGCTTTATAATTTTAAATATTACGCTCGTTATTATAGAAGTTGTCACGTAGCATTTTCAATTGTTTGCTTTCATATTTTCAAATCTTACTGTTATAATTTTGTGCTTCATGTGTAAAGTGAAAAGTGTAAAGTAAATTTATTTCATTATGTTCGTACAGATTTCTCCCCAATAACTCCGGGTACAACTGTGATAAAAATGCGAGCACTTTAAATGTCGAAGCTTGTATGATAGACATCATTATCTCGATTACGTATTCTTATGTAAGGTCCTTAAAGATGACATTAATTGTCAATCTTCCTTAAACAGTGTCAGCCTTCGTATTCCTAAGAAGGACATGAGACATCACAAACTCTTCTGTATTAGAAATTCTAAATCTTTCTCGCCGGTCTCCAGATGTATTAAAAATGCTAACTTACATGTAGGCGACTTCGATCCATTCAATGTATAGGAGTATTAGAATATCGCAATGTCTTTGCAAATATTAGTTGGATAATCTTTCTACACAAATTGATCATACTTATGTAAGAATCAACTCCTTTCCATAAAATATAATAGTATTAATTCTTGCAAATTAATGTTGTAATCTATGTTCTTCATTTAGTCGTTATTTCAATTATTTAATTTGTACCATAGTTGTCCTTTTTATTGTATTAATTGTATCACTGTGCTGGACTTTCATTGGCCATTTGCTGTTGTTCAGCACAACTAAATAAATAAATAAATAAATAAATTACATAAATATATAAATAAATAAAAAATTAAATGAACAAATAAATAAGTAAATAAATAAATAAATAAATAAATAAATAAATAAATAAATAAATAAATAAATAAGTAAATAAACAAATAAAGAAATAAACGAATAATTCAGAAAATAAATAAATAAATCAGTAAATAAATAAATAAATGCAGAAATAAATAAGTAAATAAAGAAATAAATAATGCATAATTAAATAAATAAATAAATAAATAAGTAAATAATTAATTCTGTGGCCGGGAATGAAAAAGGTCTTAAGTCAATTTTTATGAAAATGAGATTTTTAGATATTCTGATAGCGGAAACAATTCTCTACAATCTGGTAAAACGGCTAAAGTTAAATAAGACTCCTGACTGGATTTACAGAGCGTTACCAAATGTCCTAAGTACTTTTTGAATCGAGCACACACAGAATAAAGGACTTAAGAATATTTAATACTTTATTCCTTACAGACCATCACATGTTTACTTCCCATGCTTCATTATTAAAAAGGTCTAAATTGTATTTTAGCCAATTTATCACATACTGATGTCCTTCCCTTTTAATACTTTAAGCACCAGAGTAAACAGTCCTGTAATTGTTTAAGACCCATTTTGCATTCCTAATAATTTACAATTCTCATTTATTTTGACATGAAAAAGGTATTATGTTTAAATAGTCCCTTTTACTCAGTTTTGGTTCTAGTCTTAAAAGGGCTTAAGTGCAGCTATTTTTGGAAATAACCAAGAGAATTGTTAAATGAGCAACATTATCTATTTTAGAAGAAATATAAAGAAATAATATCCAGGAAAAACCTCTAAATTAAAAAACTCTATAATTGACACCAATTTCAATCTTTCTACTGCTCTCCTGAAAAGTATAAAATTGTTACTTAAGACCTTTTTCCTCCCGGCCACAGAATTAAACAAATAAGTAAATAAATAAACAAACAAACAAATAAATCAGTAAGTAAATAAATAAGTAAATAAATAAATAAATAAATAAATAAATAAATACATGTATTATCATTATTATTATTATTATTATTATTATTATTATTATTATTATTATTTCCAGTCCGAGTGTTTAACGTTCTGGAATAAAATTGTTTTCCTCAATGATAAAGAAAATTGGATATAATCTTCCATATAAATAAAGACTCCAAGTTCAAAAAAGAAAGGTTTCAGAGAGTTTAAATTTTCTACTTCCCTCTACTGCACAGGCATGCATAAAAACCTCGTTTCTACAATAACTTCTTGATTCAAATCCAATCAAATTTAACCGAACAAAATAAAATCTAATTTCATTTCCGAAATATCCTATCGACGTTAACACATTTCTAAAAAATCTTAGCGTTCTAGAAGGAACACACAGGAGGAGCAGTGGAATATGCATTTCAATTACACAACTCACTGACAGGAGGATGTAAATAGACCGAGCTCTGCGCTTCTTGTATTGAGAGTGTCCTTCCCTTACTTTTTTCAACATAGTCGACACACCGCATTTGCATTTACATCTGCTCTGCCAAGAATAATGCTTGTAAGAGATCAAGGATAAAACAACAGAAAGGAGAGTAATAAAACTCGTTTATGACTCTGAAGTATAATGTAATTATGGTGTCTGCAGAAATAGGCAGCAAATACATTAAATGTGAAATAAGTCGTTATTCTGTTGCGTGGGTTGAAAGTAGCATATTTAAATTGAATGCTTCTTGCAAAAGAAAAAAAAAAAAAAGAAAACCTAATTTGCACTTCAAATATGAATTCTAAAAAAAGATAATTATAGTAATTCTGTAATTTTTACTTCATGTTTATAGACTTTAAATGCATTACCCTTACTACAAAAATAAGGATTAAGGAAATATTTTTACAGATTCTCTCCGGACACAGTATTCATCCATGCATGGCGTGAATATATATGCAAGGCTTCGAGTCAGTAATTTTTGTAAAAATGAACGAACTTCGATTACACTACATACTACAAATTCGTGTTGCAACAACTGAAGGAAGGCCAAGATGTACTAGCTAACTACTCGCTTCACGACTACATTCTTCAGCTCAGGTGAACAATCATGTCAACAATACGAGGGTTATGTGTGGTTAGCATGATGATCCCCGGTGTCGTTGCAGCTGGCTTACGAAACCGCGGTAGGGACACGGCATGTCTCTATCGCTTGGTCCGAAGGGTTGTGGGTTCGAGTCCCGCCTCGGGCATGGTGTTGTGTTTGTATTAGTGTAAGTAAAACAAAAGAAAACAAATGAAAACGAAAACAGAAATAACTTTGGTAAACGGCCTCTGGCCGGTCTAAATAAAAAAAAAAAACCGGATTTCCCAATTTATTGTAACTCCCCAATATAACTGTATCACGATACTACGTAGATGAGAACTGGTAGTGTATACGGCCAAAATTTACATAACATATTTTCTATCGCCATGAAAATACGAAAGTGCTTATTCTCTAAAGCTAGTCAAAATCATAACGCTTTATTGTTTAGAGCCAGTGATGTCAAAGCTAGATCATGTTTCTGACCTTGACGTCGTGCGCGGACATCAAGAGCTAGGTATGGAAGGAGAAAAAAGGTTGTGTATATGAATAAACAACCTGTTTGATTAAGAAAACAGTAGTGCACAAACTTCAAACGGAACGTGAAATTTTGTGTCGTTATTTTTACATGGCTACTTTCTATTTGATATTATCTATATTGTCTGTAAAACAAAAGAACTAACACTAATTTCTTAATATTGCAGTTGTGTTTTAAACTTTAATAATATAACAATCAGTTTTAAGAGGGAATATTCACAAAAATTCCATAGTAGTACAACTATACTGTACTAAGTGGATGAAACACATCATTCATAAAGAAAGTGATATCCCAAAGAAAGAGACTGAGTATGACATAATAAATTGTAATTGATATTGACGGTATCTTTAGCCTTGTAAAAGTAACCAATAAATCAATTAACACAATATTATAGTATAAAGCAAAGTTATCTAGGTACTGTAAGTGTTATAACTGTAACTAATATTACATAAAAAACATTTATCGCATTATGCTTTTAAGTTGATTCTGTGCGCAACTTTCTATCATCAGAATATTAAATTATTTTCTCGAAATCTGCTGAAAGTATAGAGCTGACATTTGTAAAACACATGGGCACATATCTATTGTTTGGTAATGTAACAGTAGTTGCTTTGCTAATTCATTTCCTTACAAACATTTTCCATGCGAATATTTTCAAAATTTGTAATACACTATCTTCAGTAATATGTATTTACAGTATATTAGATTTATGAAAACATTGTTTCAGTATCTGTAAGGCTACTAAATAAAGAGGCCTATATCTGAAAATTGTACTTTTCTATACAGAAAAATTGAGAAAATATTCCTTTTGAACATAAAAAACACAAACTTGTGAAAAATGAGCATTATAATTAAAACTTACATTCATATTTGTATGCATCTGAAGTCTGATTAGCGTAATATGTAGCTAATCGGCGATGTATGAAATGGAGAGAGAAAGGAACTGGGCACCCTACCCCATTATCTCCTGGCCTAGTTGCCTCATAAGTGGTGCCTTGTTGGTATAACTTATGAAGTACAGACCTGTCTTCGGACAGTTCATTAAACAATAACAACAATATATCTGCAATGTTCATCCCAAGGAGAATATAATTCAGCCGAAGGCAGTAAAAATTCTTTTAGTTCATAATTTACAGTTATGAACAGGTGCTGCCATTTACAAAAAGTGAATCCAAATGAGTAATGCGTTGAAGGTAATTATACATTTCCGCCATTTTAAAATGTTTCAATATTTTCGTCGTTTTCAAAAATTAAATTTGTTTATTTTTCGAAGTAATTCTTTTAGAACTCTTTAATCCCAACATTTTACAAAGCACGTTTAATTGAAGTCACAATTTCATAAATGAAATTGTTAATATTTTGTACAATTTTTTAGATTTTTCGACGCATTAATTCTACGAAAAATTTCGTCAGAAGAGACTCCAAGTACCAACGCACACTATTGTTTAAAAAAAAAATTACTATTTTTCTGCAAAAATTATTATGCATTTTCATGCCTTCTCGGTGAAGTAACTTACAGTTAATAAGTGTGCTATTAGATTTCTGCAAATATTTAACATATATAAAAAAGTACAGGTGAAAAACTGTAGAAAATATCGAATTTTGACCTACAGACTGATGACAAAGTAAAAAAAAAAAAAAAACAATTTTCTATACGACTGATGCTGCGAACGTACATCGAAATAAATGTTAGAGAGCTTTACAATACGTTCTCTTTACACCTGGTGAGTAAACAAAATGGAGAAAAACAAAGGAATGTAACTTGTACAACATTCTGAAACTATGGTAATCACGTTTGATAGTAAATGTCTACATATTTTTTCAAGTAAAAAGTGAAATAAAAATAAAAAATATTTCGAGAGTAAAATGACAGCTTGTATATTGGAAACAGTGTTTGAATTGGAAATGCTGTCCTGGAGCGTAGGAGCTCCGAAGGTGCAGCCCATTCCAGCAGCTTAAAAGCGATCAATTAGGTTAAGTGCCCCTGTTGAGAGTTTGGCCGGCAGCCCGGATAATGGTTCACACCTGCTTGGCAGTCAGAACTCCGCTACCGTTCCCGAATAATGACGTTTTCTTAATTAAATGTGACGTTTTAAAATATTTCAAAATCGTTCACAGGCTCGTTGCCAACAAGTGGAAACTTTTAATAAAGAAAATGTATTTCCTTATTACTGTTATCAATCTAGGTAAAGTTAAAGCGGATAAATAAACCTTTCCCATATGTTCTGATAAATAAGAATTATTCCATTGAATCATCATCAGAACGTGAAGAGAACCTGCAAATGGGTAAAATAAGGCGAAAATTAATAATAATTATATCTGTTTCATCTATTAATGTGATAATCAACCAATGACAGGTTCCAAGAGGGAACACGTGACATACTAAGATACTTTTACATACAAAATTGCGTCATAATTTATTAAAATAACAGTTCGTAACTTTCACACATCTGGATCTGGGATAAGGAGATTTCGAAATATTTATAAATAAAAGTTATGATTTCCAAAGTATTTAACTGGAAGATATAACCTAGTATTATTAGGAAAGTAATTCGCAGTTTAGTAGGTTATTTTACGACGCTTATCAACATCTTTGGTTATTTAGCGTCTGAATGAGATGAAGGTGATAATGCCGGTGAAATGAGCCCGGGGTCCAGCACCGAAAGTTATCCAGCATTTACTCATATTGGGTTAAGGGAAAACCCCGGAAAAATACCTCAACCAGGTAACTTTCCCCAACCAGGAATCGAAACCGGGCCACCTGGTTTCGAGGCCAGACGCGCTAATCGTTACTCCACAGGTGTGGACTTCGCAGTTTGTACTTTCAACTAATAAAGTAGGTGATGTACTCGAGAATGCTTTAATCGAACGCGAATATTTTCGTAACTATTGTTAAAGTCAAAGTTACATTTAATTTCTTATTTGACTAGTTCAAAATAAAATACTGAAAATGAATCACTTTCCGAAAAAAAAAAATAAATTTAAATCTACACGTAACAACCTAACTGCATAATTAATATACGAGATGAACATAGCTTTGGAAATAAAATTTACTTTCGAACAGAATATCACATTTTCAAGTTTGTATTGCACTTTCACACTGACAAGTTATGGAAACATGGTACCTGCCGACATAAAAACAGTGCATACATTTTATTTTTCCTCGCTCGCATGTATGCAGCTGCGCCGTGCACTTCCGCGTCCGCTCTACATCCACCAGTATGGTAACATAAAATATATGCAATATACGTAGTTTTCACTTTTTGTAGATATTGAAAAGACCTTCAGCAAAGTGAACAGACACTGACTATGGATTATAATAAAAAATAAAAGGAAAGCAAAACATCTAACAAGAACAATCCTGTCTGACACTATGTCCCCAATAAAATTATGTCTAAAATGTCAAATAAGACGGAGATACTAAGATTGATACAATTCATTGTGGAATCCGACTAGAATGTTCACTATCGTCCACCTTTTTATGATAATTTTGATGGAGTTATATTTTTCCAGGAGGAGAATCTGTAAAACTTTCTATAAACTCAATTAATACATTATTATTTGCAGATGATTAAGCCGTCTCTAAGGCCAATCTACAAATTTTCGTTATCTAATTATTACTAAATATGACGTATAACTAAGGTGTATGACATTAAAATATCAACAAAATAAAGACGATTGCTCAGACAGAAAGATAGAGCAAAATCATGATTGACAAAAGGGTACATTAGAAAATAAATAATAATTTCAAATAGTTCTGTTTAATCCATCATTCAGGATACCCTGTTCAACATCTACTTGGAGGTTATAGTGAAGAACCTTTTTTGAGAAGGACCTACAGGAAATCTCTTTTACATATTATTTTAAGTAGAGCCTCTCATATCAATGTATGAAGCATTTTATATACAGTTTCACTTTTGCCCTTTATGGTGCAATAACAGACATATAAAATGCAATACTATAAAGGGAACGATATATCTACTCGTAAGAGTATCACAGAATCACAAATTTTGTCTTATATAAAAGTTAAAAGACTGCTAATCAATTTTGTTTGATGATGTTTAGTAATTTTAATTTTTATATCTATTTTGCATCTTTATGAAAAGAAAGAAAAATATTACACGTCTATTTTTAACTTATTCTTTAATTTCACAATTCCCTCTTACAGAATTATTCATCTATAAGCTGAGAATATGCCCTGAAAAATTAATTCAATTATCTCTATGATTGTCTGAGATATTACATATTAAATGTTGAAAAATGTAAAATAAACTCCGGATATTCAACGGAGAAACTTAAACACAATATTTCAAAATAGAGTATAAGCAATGATTTTCTTCCTAGCGACTTTGAAATTTCGCTCAAATGAAGTCAATAATATGAAGAATTTTTGAACCATATTTGCTCGTTCCAGTGGGTCCTCCCCTTATGGAACGTGAGAGGGGTGATAGTAGGCGGAATAAGAATAAATTGCCTAAGATTTGTTGATGACATAACGTTGTTAACAGAAAAGGAAACGGTACTAAGGGTTATGGTTGCTTACTTACAAATGGCTTTTAAGGAACCCGCAGGTTCATTGCCGCCCTCACATAAGCCCGCCATCGGTTCCTATCCTATGCAAGATTAATCCAGTCTCTATCATCATATTCCACCTCCCTCAAATCCATTTTAATATTATCCTCCCATCTACGTCTTGGCCTCCCCAAAGGTCATTTTCCTTCCGGTCTCCCAACTAACACTTCATATGCATTTCTGGATTCGCCCATACATACTAAGGGTTATGCTACTGGAGCTAAATGACAGCTGTGAGCAGTATGGAATGAAGATAAATACACCCCAAGAAAAACCCTGAGAAACGTTGTATTAGTCCATCACAAATACGACTTAGCCTTTCGAATCCGGATCTGCAGTCATTAGAGCCAGTGATGTCAACTGATTTATCAAAGACGCAAGTTATCTTTTTTTTCTTTATTCTTACGAACGCGTTATCAACTATGATGGTTGTCTAGCGTTCGAGTGAATTGAAGATAATAATGCCAGCGAATTGAATCCAGAATCCATCGACGAAGGCTATCCAACATTTACTCTTAAAGGATTGAGGGAAAACCCCGGAAAAACCCCAACCAAGTAATTTTTCTCGATCCAGAATTTGAATCCGGGCCAGCTCATTTCAAGTTTAGACAAGCTACCCATTACTTCACAGCGGTGGACGTCAATTTATTTTCCTCCTTCGGATATCATAAATGTCATTTTATTCAGGTAATCGTAATTAAAAACCAATAAAATCAGGAATTTAGATTGCGTGAGGAAGACCTAAAATGTTACAAAACGTTTCATGTATCATTCTCATAATAGCACAGTCTAGTATATACAGTCACGAAGCTTGAGTTATGAGGGTACTAGGAACAATAGACTGTGCCGGTACTATTTCGCATTGTCTGTAATGAGGCGATATTACCGATCCTAGTGGTTAGCAGCTATCTATGGATCCATATTTACTACGTATTAAGCTTCGTAACTATATACTAGACCAGTCATGTCAATTGATGCCCATAGGAGCAAGCGCGCGCTTTAGAGCTCAGGAGAGCCTGAGCGCTTTACAGCGAAAAGGAAAGAGACAGACGAAAGAGGCAGTATATGCCGCTTGGTCGAGCTATATTCAGGGATGGCCAGCACTGATTCAATGGATAAAGGGAAGAGAACTTATTAAAACTGTATCCATGTTAATTTTTAGATTTGCGTGAGAAGTCTGAGTGCATTATGAGAATGTAAGTTTTAAATTTAATACTCATTTTTCACAAGTTTGTTTTTTATTCAAAAGGAATATTTTCTCAACTTTTTATAGAAAAGTGAAATATTCAGATATAGGCCTATTTATTCAGTAGCCTTGCAGGTACTGAAACAATGTTTTCGTAAATCTAATATACCGTAAATACGTATTACTGAAGATAGTATATTACAAATTTTGAAAGTATTCGGATGGAAAATTAAAGTTTGTATTGAGATAAATTAACAAAGCAACTATTGTTACATCATAAGCAAAAGATATGTGCCCATATGTTGTAAAAATGTCAGCTCTATAGCTTCAGCAGATATCGAGAAAATAATGTAATATTCTAATGATAGGAAGTTGCGCACCAATATCACCTTAAAAGGATAATGCGATAAGAGTTTTGTTATGGAATATTAGTTACACTTAAAACATAATGCGGTACCTAGGTAACTTTTCTTTGTACTATAATATTGTTTTGATTAGTTCATTGATTACGTTTATAAGGCTAAAGATGCCATCAATATAAATTCCAACTTACTATGTCATAATCACTTTTTCTTTCTGGATATCACTTTCTTTACGAATGATGTGTTTCATTCGCTTAGTATAGTATAGTTTTAGGTACTATGGCATTTATGTGAATATTCCTTCTTAACTCTTTATTATGTTATTAATGTTTAAAACACAATTGCAATATTAAGAAATTGGTGTAAATACTTTTGTTTTACAGACAATATAGACAATTTCAAATAGAAAGAAGCCATGTAAAAATAACGACACAAAATTTCACGTTCCGTATGAAGATTGTGCACCACTGTTTTCTTAATCCAATAGGCTGCTTCTTCTTCCTTCCATAAGTAGCGCTTGATGCCCGCGCACGACGTCAAGGTCAGAAAAATGCGCTTGCTTTGATATCATTGTACTAGACTGGATAATACTGTATATTTCCTTTCAGTAACTCAAAAATAATCCTGGCTCAATTTACGTAGGCCTACTTAAATTAAATCTGTTATACAAAATCTTGTGTGCTACAGATCAGCGTCGTGCATTACAGGCGCTATGTTCCGCGATTTTTAAGTAGGTTATTTTATGACGCTTTATCAACATCTTAGGTTATTTAGCGTCTGAATGAGATGAAGGTGATAATGCCGGTGAAATGAGTCCGAGGTCCAGCACCGAAAGTTACCCAGCATTAGCTCATATTGAGTTGAGGAAAAAACCTCAACCAGGTAACTTGCCCCAACCGGGAATCGAACCCGGGCCACCTGGTTTCGCGGCCAGACACGCTAACCGTTACTCCACAGGTGTGGATATTCGCCGATGTTCGCTCTGCAGGAGGAGGGCTGTAGTGTTTGTTCCATCTTGTTATAAAACTATTCACTCTCCTCCATTCCCCCCATTCATATTCTAAAATCTTATGGATTTTAACGAAGATCTTCCGATTAGTTTTCCATGTGAAATAACACTAAGTTTATAAGTATATATTTTGGTTGTTTCTCTCGTGTTCGAACATTGCAGGTCAGTACTACAGATTTCAGTGAAATCGCACCATTGTGTGGTCGTCGAGTGCCCTATTTCCAAGCCATGCTCCATATTTACCTTTAAACCATATTAAGTATTGTATACTAGTACACGCAGGCACGACAATGAATCGACAATGATATAAAACATCGTGACATCATCTAAGTTTTTTAATAGTTAAAGCTCGACGAATGCAATTAATGTGATACCTTTGCACAATGTCACGACAGTTTAAATTACTTCTTATAGTTCAGTGCGGCAGTTGGATTACAAACACAGAATTTATTCTTTACAGAAGAGGTTAGTCACCACTTTTCATGCTGTCAATAAGAGTATCAAACAAATCGTAATTCTAGCCGAGTTTCAAATGCTAATACCATGTACTTATGCTATATACGAATAAAGTGTATTTTATATTATAAGCAAAGGACCATAAATCGATTTAGTTACCCGGATCTAATTCAGAAGGACATAAATATTGTTAGCTTTGTCGGAATTTATTCTAATACGTATTTAAATTGCTTCAGGTACTTCGCGGAACCTTTGTATTATCTTTCAACCTTATTTATAACTTTGCATTACCGTAATAGTTAATTATTCTTAAATCTGTTGTGAACTTGAGGATGAAAGGGAGAGTTTCCACATAAGGAAGTAGCTGGAATTTATTGAAGAACAGTCGTAGGCCGACGTGAAGATCAGTCCTTCAATTCACGCTCTCTATTTAAAAGTAACAAGCAAAGAACATTTTTGTGCAGATAAATTTAGATATTTTTCTATACTACTCGTATTAAATAAGAAATTCTTGTAGAATTGTAAATTTTATCTTGAAAACAGAGTTAAGGCTTCTGGCGAAATGTGGTGAACCTACATTTAGCAGGTGTGGGAAAGCGATTTAGCCTGTTGTGTATTTCTTAACAAAAATTGCTCTGACTGTGATTTCGGTAGTACCGATAGTCTAGTATATGTCTTCGTTGTAGTCTTCGTAATCATCACCACACCATCACCACCACCATCACCACTTCACAGGAATAATTATGGAATGCCAGACGAAAATATACGGTATTATTGCGATGTACCGAAGTACATATCATATTTCCGTTCAGGAAAATTCTCTCCGCCACCGGGATTCGAATCCGGGTTTTCAGCTCTACGTGCTGACGCTTTATACACTAAGCCACACCGGATTCCAGTTCCGATGCCGGATTGAATCC
Organism: Periplaneta americana; assembly: GCF_040183065.1. Classification (NCBI taxonomy): domain Eukaryota; kingdom Metazoa; phylum Arthropoda; class Insecta; order Blattodea; family Blattidae; genus Periplaneta; species Periplaneta americana. The sequence continues at coordinate 129,380,285 of NC_091123.1, read as the reverse complement.
TCTCAGTCTGAGCTCCACCTCTTAGTTTCCCTTCAGTGGCCAACCCTCATGAATTGTCACAGATGTGTGACAGTGGCACATTGTCCAACACACTATGTGCAGAGATGCATTCATTACGAGTGACTAAGTGGCCGGGATCCGACGGAATGAGTGCCGTCTTAAATCAATAAATGATTATATACGCATGTCATATTATTATGATGTACCGAAGTACATATGATATTTCCGTGCAGGAATTTTGCGTTACCATATTATGATGAAGAATCGGTGGAGCGGAGAAAAATTCTCTCCGGCACCGGGATTCAAATCCGGATTTTCTGCTCTACGTGCTGTCGCTCTATCCAGTAAGCCACACCGGATTCCAATTTCGATGCCGGATTGAATCCTCTGAGAGAATTTTTCTCCGCTTCACCGATCCTTCATCAGAAAATACATGGGTTCGAATCTACATACTAAGGCATTCGATAAGTAATGGCAAAAATGATGTAAATCAGTGCTCCTAGGAGTGATCATTGAAATCTTGTACTACGTAATAGAGCAGCGATTGTTTCACAAATTTCCAATACTGAAAGTCTCGAAGTAGCCATATTTTTGTAAATAAAGTAAAGAATACAGTCCTAAAGGTACGAACAAAAGTGCTTAATAAAAGTGCAAGTTACAAGAGAGAGACATGCAACTCAGTGCTTTAGGACATTACAAGAAGCCTGTGGGAGAGAAGTCTTACCATACTGAACTATTGCAAGTTGGGCGGAAGCGAGGCTTTCTCTTTGAATCAAGAGTTGGCATCCGAAGAGCTTTAGATTGATCAGTGAGAGAGATGTCCAGAAATGCTGCTGCAGATGGAGTCCGCCGTCTTCCAAGAATTTGACAACATATTGTTGACAGGGCAGGAGACTACGTTTGAATTACGTAATGTCAAAAGTAACCTAAATAAATTCAGTTTGAAACAGTAAATATGTTGCCATTACTTTTCAAATGCCCTAGTATATAGAGGTTGTTAGTTCTGCGGAGTAGACCTCAATATGAAATTATAAAATATGTACTTTTATGAATGTAACATTTTCCGATAATATATCTAATGCAATATTAGTTACCAATTAACAGTCTTAATAATATATAAACTTAAGAGGAAAGCCCGTTTTAGTGGTAGATATAGAAATATTAACGGAGAGGAAAAGTCGTGCAAATTATTAAAAACTATCAAATATGACAGCAGTGGCGAAAATGTAATCGTGCGCCAAGTCACTGTGTAACCTGCAACGTGCATAGCACCTATGGAGGTAGGCGGACACCCGAAGGGGAAGTGAAGCAACTGTCTGACTTATTAACGGTTTTCATTTTCCTAACGTCAAGCACTTAAATATAATTTTATAGCCTACAGTATAAGGTTACAAACTAATGTTTAGTAGCCTACGTGTAACGAAGAAAGAAATGAATAAGAAAACATAGGACACATTATCACAACCTATTAACTGTCTTCAGACTATCTCTGCGACAGAGTTTCAGAATCAGGAATTATGTCACTTACTGCCAGTCGTAGTTGATCAAGAAGTTATTTGTCTGTCAGTCGTGATCTAAATTTGGTTTTTACTATTTTAATTGTTGAAAATAATTTTTCACAAACGTAAATTGTAGCGAACATGGCTTTGAAAGAGCAAGCGAAAGAACGAAGCTTCGGATATTTATTTTTGGCAAAGATTTGAAAATTTGAAAGCTCAACATTTGTCAAGTCCTTACATCTAGCTTTCATTTTACATCACATAGTAAATCAGTGAGTTCAAATTAAAGAGCTAACCGCATTATTCGTTCGTACATCTGCTGAAAAAGGGTCGACGTACAGAGATGATGATGATGATGATGATGATGATGATGATGATGATGACAACACAATAACACTTAACCTTTTAATGTTTCATTAGTAACATGTAGTATAATGCCGTTTTATGTTACACAACCGTTTTCCTCGTAATACTTGTGAACAAATCATACATTTAATATTCTCATCATAGCTATTGACAGCAAAAAAATGCGTCCTCCCATCCTACTTGGAACATTCGTACATGGTTTCGAGAGAGACATATGCCACTTGCAGGTCAGAGACAAATACAAATGGAACGGAATTTGACTCCAGTGAATGAGAGGGTGGGGGTTTGGCGGAGGTTAGAAGCAAGCGAAATGCACAGCTGTCACTGGGAACCACAATGTCTCGCGAGTCACGTTCTCGCCACTGCTGAATTATGGACATTAATTGATTATAGATCAACAAATACAGAGACAAAAATAATATAAAATTCTACCAACAATTGTGAAATACTTATTTTTTGGCGTTAATTGCATCTTACACATAAAGAAATTATGAAAACACTTGTACCTATAACGGTAGCGGAAATAGTTTAGAACTTTAGAACATAAATTTCATATTTTAGTTGTCACTAGTTATGATCAGTGAACATTGTCACTAATAGTACCAATGATGAAACATTTATAATATGAAATTCAGTAGTTCTTTACAACGAAAAATGCCTTATAAAACCTCATGAACTGTCATTTAGGTTCATAATACAGAATATATATTTTATTTCGCAGTAATTTTGTAGCAGATGTTTTGTTACTTTATTATGAAAAAATCCTATAAACTGTCATTATTACAAGTTCATAACGCAGAATATATCTTACATTAATATTAATCGTAATTCTGTGACATGCGTGCAACATGAGGATCTTCCTCATGGTTTCTTCTTGGGATATATGTTGATTAAAACACAATTACAATAACAATGCAGCAATTAACCTTCTCTGTACCTCCTTGGAGAACGATTATCTCTATTATACAGTATACTGCAGTAAAACATGGTAATTATGGACGTTCGTGATGCGGAGTCCGATACCAATTGATACTTGATTGCTCCCAATAAAATATAGCAAAACCTTCACACCAGTTACAGTACATAAAAGTCTTCTTTTTCTTGGAAAATAATAATTTGAAATGCAAATCACGTAAAATAAAGTGTGAAAAATAAATTAATTATATATAGTCAAAACAAATACACGAGTTACACGTCACTCTTGGTGGTCTGGCGAATACCAGGGATTATAATATTCTCAGCACGACTTCCCCTGGGTAGGAAGTAAATCTGGAAGGCCTGTATTGTAGATTTACGGCATTAAACAAATCATTAAGTCAAAATATTGTACCGGAAGTGTGTTCACAGCATATTAACGAATTTTTATGCTGGTCTCCGCTATTTTCCTAACTTTAATGTAAAAAGAATACATTTAGGCCTATAACGAACATCGGTAAAAAGAATTTACCAGTTTAACGAATGTAAAAATGATCCCGATTAATGAAGATGTATTTGTTATAACGAACTTTTTATAAGGAATAATGGAATATCATAAAGCGCATAAGATTTGCTGATCATATGGCGTTGTTAGCAGGAGAGGAAAAGATACTAAGGGATATGCTACTGGAGCTAAATGATAGCTGTGAGCAGTATGGGATGAAGATAAATGCAAATAAGACGACGACCATGGCCATAGGAAGAAAAATACAGAGGTAGTAGAGCAAATGGACAGCTTCAAATACTTGGCGTATACTATAAGCCAGGTATGCTCATTCTCTGACTCCCGATTACGTTCTGTAATCACAACCTTCCAATGTAAAGCGTGCTGTTCCTCGATCGATGCTCGATGGATGACTGCGGAAGGCAGTTCAAGTACTTTGTAAACGCACGAACAGTGCGGGACAATGACACAGTCAAAACCTTCTGTAGGCAAACGATCATTCCGTACAGTGTGGGAGGAAGACTATTTTTGTTGTGAAAACGTAAAGTGTTTACAATGTTGTAAGGTATAACCCGTCTGAGGAAACATTGCAGTTTTCAGATGAGGGCGCTCGTGTGTCGTGAATGCGATCCTCTCAGTCTCGATGCGTGGCGAATCAGCTGGAGAAATATTGGTACAGTCTGGCAATAAAAACATCAACAGCTGTTATAATCAAATACAATTACCAATACCATAATTGAATTTACTTTTTCTGTCATATGTAGGCCTACGGTATATACACCTACAGTACCTTATTCCAGAAATAGCTGTATGCCCGATGCAGAGGCCTCAATTCCATCTGCATTATCCGTTGAACTGCCTTCGTCTGTGCTGCTACCTGGCCTATCATAACACATCTCATCTTCATCACTACTCACGTGTATTACTATCCTGTCAACTCCCTCTTCCATTAACGCGCCGCGATGCCAATATTCGTCCCCGATATGTTTAACAGATTGGCAGCATTTTATCTAGTCTTCTTTGGTGATTTTGCATTATCTAACACAACAATGCACTCAGATGGAAGATTTGGAATGAGACGTTCCTTTAACCATTTATTATAATTTTCGCCGTTCATTTCATCATGATAATCTGCAGATTAAGATTTGGAGTCGTATATCAACTCGGCCCCTTCGATGAATTCCATTTCACCACCAGCGTGAACAACAATAGCCCGATGCCCAACACTTTGGTTTACATGCATACTTTGTACTTCATCATACTGCCAACACTTTTATACGGTATAATGAGTATGGACCCATGTTCCATCTGTATAAACAAATGGCTTCTTTGGCCCCTTTTTGTTTTGTTTTATCATTCTCAGGTATGCTGCACGACGTGTAACAATGTCCGACAGCTACATTAAAACATATCGTTTGTTTTTGCATTTCTTAAATTTATATCCTATGGATTTCAGCAGTCTCCAGAATGTATCTTTTTCTTAATAGCATTCATTAGCTTGCTTAGGGTCAGAATTTCTTTATCTCAGCTCATAAGACTCTAAAAAAGTTCTGTGGATGACACATTTTTCAAAACCATCAAGTACAATTTTCTTTGGATGTGGGCGGCTTTTACCAGAAGTTGGAAATTGTCCTCCAATGCGCCTTGCTTCTTCACCTCCTTAGCTATAGTATGTATTGTTCTTTCAATCTTCCCCACCGCCGTTGCTGTTCTTTTCACAGCGTTCGTTAATGGAATGATAAGACCTTTCTTTTTCTCTTCTTTCCAAAATTTTAGCACATTGTGTATAATCTTCTGCTTTGCGTGACGTCGCTCTTGTGTACAGACACACTTCAATACAGACTAGCAGACTGAACAGAGGCATTTCTTTACTGCAGCGCTGTGCATAGTACGTCAGAACAGGGTGACGTAATGCAGTATCGATCGCATGTTTATGTCCAAGCTTACTCTACCTGCAGTCTGCAATGATACTTCAGACGGGTTATATTGTCAGGAATACTACTGAACAACATAAAACATTATAAGCTCTGCCATCCAGAATATGCCGAAATGACAGGGAAGCTGTTTTCTATAATATGTATTCATATATCAACATTATTATTATTATTATTATTATTATTATTATTATTACAATTATCGTTATTGTGGTAATTTTATTCCAACGGAAATACATGTTATGATAAAATAATTTTTCAGGGATGCAACGTGTACTATAGTTTTAAGAATTGAAAGCATTTCATGATAGGCCAAACATTGAAGAGAGTCGAACAATTCAGAGTCTATGTTTAGGAGCAAGTTGTGTAGTATGTTGGGAATTAGCTAAGGTACTAAAAATCCTTCACGGATGGTGAATTTGTAAAGAAAGCTATGGTGCCAAAACAAAATATAGTTAATTACATCTCTGTACTGGAACAGCTCAAATGTGAATTCACAGAACATAGATTTAATGATTTTAGACGTATGGAAAGTAATATTAATATTTTTGTTAATACTTTCATATAAATTTAGTATAATCCGTGAGAGTGCAGTTCCAGGACGAGTTAATTGATTTCCATAGTCACGTAGAATTCAGAACTAAATGCGGAGAAATGGCTTGCCAAGCATAGAAGTATTAAAAAATGAACAAAACGCAATATCCCAAGATGAGCTTATTCGATGTCACACGAAATATGTGTGCAAACAATTATTTTTGAGAATGAAGGTTGCTAAATCCAAAAATTCAAACATAGATCCCGATTAACAGATGAGAATCTTTTGTGCATTGGTAGTAAATTCCTTGGAAAGAGATTTCCGATTACTTGCAGCAAAGAATAGGCATACACATGTTGAATGTGGAATATGAAAATAACATTATCTATGGTATAATAGTATCATAACTGTATAAAATATAATAAATAATGTAATAACTGAATATTTCCTTTTTCAAATTCAGTTTATTATCCGTATTTGTAAGACAGTGAGCGCGATGCCACGGACGGTGCTGCAATGTAGTTGCGGAGCCCAGTCCGTACACTATGATTGTTATGCAGTGCAGCATCATCCGTGTAATCGGCGCTTTTACAATTTTGAGCATACCTGCTATAAGCAGTAACATGAGGTGCTGCCAGGAAGTCAAAAAGAGAGTAGCAATGACCAAGGAAGCTTTTAATAGAAAAAGGAGCATCTTCTGCGGATCTCTGGAAAAATAACTAAAAACGAGACTAGTGAAGTGCTTTGTATGGAGTGTGGCACTGTGTGAGACGGAAACATGGACATTACGACGAAGTGAAAAGAAGCGAATAGAAGAATTTGAAATGTGGCTATGGCGAAGAATAGAACGTGTGAAGTGGACAGATAGATTAAGAAATGCAGTTGTGTTGGAAAGAGTGGGTGAAGGAAGAATTAAGGTGAAACTTATCAGGAAGAGGAAAAGGAATTGATTGGGTCACTGGCTGAGAATAAACTGCCCACTGAAGCATGTACTGGAAGGAATGATGAACGGGAGAAGAGTTCGGAGGTAGAAGAAGTTATCAGATGATAGACGACATTAAGATATATGGATCATATGAGGAAAGAAAGAGGAAGGCAGAAAATAGGAAAGATTGGAGAAAGCTGGGTTTGCAGTGAAAGACCTGCCTTTGGGCAGAACACTAAATGAATTAATGAATGGAATATCCTGATGTCGAATTCCAATCAGTCTATGGAGACATGAGTTATGCTGTTTTGAGTGTTATGACCAGGCTTCGGGCTATGGACAGAGAGTAACCAGTATGAGGTTTAGAATACACGAAGTATAAATGACGTCATGACTCATGTGCAGTCACCCGACTGCAACTTCACAGTTGGGTCCGTAATGTGCATTACCGTTGTGTGTGTTGGCCTATTGCTGCTTGGCTGCGGCTTCGTCGTAGGGACACCTGATTGAAGGTTACAACTCACGTTAATACTTTAATGGTAGACATTTATTATCTAAACTAGGAATGTACTGTAGGGTAACTTAGTCTGAATAGGGTCAAAATTTAAAAAAAATCGAGATGACGTTTAACAACTTAGTATTTATTAAAAATAAAATACACCAACGTTTAGATTAGTCTTTAAGCAACAACTCACATTAGCGTTAAATTCAATAATAACAAAAACCTATGAACGACATATAGGTATTAATTTCATTCCACTGCACGACCCTATTCACCCAACCAAGTTAGGCTAAATGGGGTCAACCATTAGGGCGAATGGGGTCACTCTTACAATGCTCTTATATGTTCTTTGGATCACCCAAAAACAAAAAATAAGTTCCAAATTTTAATCATTCAACCTGCATTTGCCACAAATGAACTTCTTTCTCTTGGCCCCAACACAATGTTCGTGGTACCATTCTTTTCCGCCTCCCATGCATTGAATCCAGTCCCCAAGTTTCTCTGAGCGAGGATCGCTATATTTCACGGAACAGAATCCACAAGCGCTGTTATTTTGTTCATGTTCTATGTCCATATCTTCATGTTCAGAAGATGACGACTCTGAAAGTAATCGTTTCCTTGCAGCTACGGGTCTAGGCCTATTTATTTTAGGCACGACATTGCATTGTTTGTTTTGTTTCGAAGAACGTTTTTGTTCTAATTTCTTCCTTCCTTCAATGCTCTGTGAAGAAAGTAGCAAAATAGTTTTTTTCTTGGTTGACTTGTTATTCAACTGGCAATCAGATTCATCGGCATGTATATTATATGCGGTTTATTTACTAAATCAAGTGCCTTTGCAGTTTCCTTCAGAAGGTTAAAATACTCAGTTACGTCTTTCCTGTTGAGTCTATTGCTAAGAGCGAGTAACAGACCCTCTGCTTTTCTCAATGCTATCTCTCGATTTCGTTTCCGAAAACCAACTAACCAATTTCTTTTAAAAAATTATGTGTCATGTTTTTTGCCTCAGCGAAATCAAAAGTCATTTTACGTACAGTTAGGCCTACAGATTCTACACCAAATCTGCAAGCACTTAGTTTTGTTATTCTGGATACAAGATCCTTTCCTTGTTCCTGATTGACCGTTGTTTGACTACCTTTATTTTTAACGGCCTATCTTCACCGCTTTGCAGACGCGCTGTAGGCATGAATGCGGAACTCCATAGAGATCGGCTGCATGGTGTTGACTCCTCCTCTCTCGAAATGCCTTTATAGCTTTCTGCATTTGATCTTCAGATCATACACGAGACGTATTGTTTATATTACTAGGCATCTGCGACAAAGAAATGAAGAAATAGACTTAAAATCCGTGTATACATTGACCCTATTTACCCGTAATTGTGTGACCCTATTCACTCAAAATGTAGTGACATTAGAAACCATAGGTTGGTACTACTGACGTAACCTTTACACTATTCTCAGTGCCATAACCTATGCTATAAGAAATATACTTGATTCTATGCATAAGTCAGGGAAATTCTGAACTACGTTCATTGTACAATAACGGACAACTTAAAAACGATAATTTAAAAAACGAACTACAAATAGATCTTTCCTTTTACATGTCTTCTTTCCTCGATTATTCACAGCTTTAACGCAAACGTTAACCACAAGCTCTGGCGCCAAACACATAGAAGAAGTTCTACTGATTGACGATAGATGGCACCAAGTGATAGAAAGCATTTATGCTTGCCGTGGGAAACAAAGTCTTGAAATTGACCCGATTCAACCGCTGACCCGATTCCGACTAAGTTACCCTATATACTGCATCTGTACAGGGTGAAATATATTTTGTGCCGTACTGTGACGGACTGTTTACATGTTGAGACACGAAGTAACGGCGCGCTCCATCTACCCATCCCCTCGACTAACACAACACTATCGGCCGTGCGTTCTGAACTTCATGCGTTTCTGTGCCCAGGACCGAAGCCTGGTTATGTCTAACATGTAGTCACTAGTTGCCGTTAAACATAAGTTGTTTGACTACTGTGGCACTGTGGGTATATAAAAACTTTTATCCGAATATGTGTCTAACTGCCTCATACAATCTCTTGCTGGTAACCCTACTCTCTCAATTTTTATATCCAAGCAGACTACTGTTGGTGTGTATACCAATGCTGGACACGTAGACTTATGCGTGAGAAAGAATACGTAGGTAAGTCAAAAGTGTTGTGTATGTGCAAATGTATATTTATACCACTTTCGCTTCAATTATTACTCTCAGGAGAGCTACATACAGTATATTCACAAGGAAACTTGATTCAAATTATACTTCTACGTTCAGTATGAGTTAAAAGAAGTAGAATTTCTACGAACACAAGAAGAAATTACAATAGCAACTGAAATGGAACAAACAATTCAATAACTTGTCTTTCAATCTTATTAGGACCTGCCTGTCATCCTTATATTTTTCATAGTCATTAACATGGCATTCTGAATAATAACGTTGTAAATCGAACTTTTTGGTATTCTACATGACGGGGGCACATGTGCTGATAGCGTGGTAGGCGGCCGAGGAATGTAACAAGATTAAATGGGTTAGATGAGGGGATAGCTAAGTGACAGAAGACGAGGGCTGTAACTAGGTTAGAGAGGGTTAGATGAGGGGATAACTGACAGGAGATGAGAGAGAACTGTGACAAGGTTAGAGGAGGAGATAACTGACATACGGACCTAGGTTATATTGCTTCGTCAAATTTTTATGTAAATTTTTACTTATTTTAGTAAGTAAATAAAATTATAATTATTTATAACGGTACTCTAAAAATACAGCTAAGAAAAATCATGCTTTTAAGCAATAATTCAATTTAAAAAAAAAACGTGCGCCAGTATCGTACAGAATTCTCAAAATTTCTAACATGCTGCAACAAATTAAACAATTTGCCATATTCCCATACTTCATAAAACAAAGATTCCCACACTGATGTAAATATTGTAGATGTTAATGATCTTTCATTAGTGCTCTATCGTATATCCGTCAAAACGTACAATATGCACTGACTTCAATATACAAGAAAATTATCACGTATAAAGTGAATCAGTACTTCAAAATTTTTCTGAATTATATATCCACTTTGCAAGCCGCCATTCAACTGTCCCAGCTTGCCGCTGCACTATTACTCTGTTTCTCTTCAGATGCTCATATACTGTACGTCTAGTCCGATCTTACTTCTGCGTCAACAACTGCGTAACCTTTCGACCAATGGAGCACACAATCCGACATGACATAAGAGTCGGTATCAGAACTTTGTAATTCGTGTCTCCAGTACGTTTTTGCAATGCTTTACCCGTAAACCGCAAGTCATCTGTGTTAAAAGGGTCATGTTTAGTGTGTTTCTTCTGGAAGATAACATTGTTCGAACAATGGAATAATTTTAAATTGATTCTCTTCTCTAAATCTCAGTCGAATAGGCTGAGCGTCATTACAAACGAAATACCTGTCACAGTTGTGAAATTAGAACTCCAAATATTACGTTTGGAAATATGTTATACTAACACATCATAATATAAGATCTGTTACCGAATTATAAAAACTGAAGTAATACTTCCTGAGATTATGACTTTTCATCGCTACTAATTGTTTTTTCTCTATTCATTGAATAGCTATTCTGGTTGTAAAGTTTCACAGGCAAAAGCTTTTATTTGCTAGCATTGAGTTTTATAGTTAGTAGGTTAGAATAATTTGATCTTCCCATCCCAAACATACCACGAATAGCGAATTTGGTGAAACTTCGATATCTTCCCACACAACAAACGGGAGAGAAAATGTACATTAATCATTGAAACCTTTTCACATTCCTTAACCTCACGTCACTTAAATATCCGCGCAGCTAAGTTATCTAATCCATAACGAAACGCAAATCAGACGTCAGTCCCGCGTGTGGTGTTGGGAGATACCGAAGATTGCCGCAAACTTTTATTATTGAAAAATAAAGAACATTTAACTACATGCATTTTAGAATTGTCTCCCTTCTATAAAGTATTATTAGAGGCCACAGAGTTTCTCATTAATGGTACATGTCGTAAGTATATATTGGATTTAAGAGGGAAAACAGGTCCAGTGTGAATATCTATATAATAATAGCAAATACACCAATATTTTTACCGCATATTTTCGCAAGAAAGACGTTTTGCAGCAAAACAACAAAATATTTACCTACAGGCCTATATTATTTCATTATTATATTGCTTTGCATTGAGAAAAACATCCACTTCATCTTAACAGATAGGGAGTGATCTAAACAAGAACTGTATTGTCTAACGAAAGGATTTAATTTTCCACCCATTCTATCAAACATTCCCGTTGGTCTGTATCTCTAGGATCCATTTCGGTGAAAGGGCTGAGACTTAATGAAATTTTCTAGTTCAGGACAAATCTTTGCCAAGTTTCAATTGCGAAAAAGTGTCGCAGTACCGTACTACTGTTGCAGCGTATATCAAGGTGAAGTATTTTGCGAATGAGGATATTTACGTATTATATTTTAGTTTCTTGTATACCGACGCTTTATCAACTACTAAGTTATTTAGCGTCGATGAAATTGGTAATAGATGAGGTCGAGAATTCGCCATGGATTACTTGACACTCGCCTTACAGTATGGGAAATCCTCAGAAAAATTCAGCTAGAAAATTAGCCCACAAAGGAATCGCAACCATACCCAAGCGCAGTTCCGGATTAGCAGACAAACATCCTGTCGACTGAGCTATGCCGGTAGATACTTAGCCTATAGCCTATATTAAAAACGATTGTATTAATATGTTAATTTTGTAAGGTGGTGGTAGATTGAGAGAAACGTAATATAGTGTACCTTTTTTTATATAGAATAAATAATATTTGACGCAAAAAAGAAAAATGTTGTTCCAAAAACACAAATATCAATCCTAGATTACACTATTACACAACGTTAAAATAACCAAGGTGTAAATTTAGATCCAAGACAATACAACAAACTCACAAAAAAAATTCCTTCACCTTCGCAATGCTGATATTAATTATTTTAAGAGAAAAATTAAATTCATCTTCCAGACCAATTCAACACAAATTTGCTTCTAAGATCTTTTTAATTCTTAAGTAGCACGTTACAACAACTTTTTGCACTACATGCCCGTTCTAGGATTTTTTATACTGTATTTTTTGGGGGGGGGGGTTGTATAACACGCGACACTGAAGGTTTTTTTTTTTTACGAAAATGTAAAGAATTCATATAGGACGTCAGTCGACTTGAAAACACATTATAAAATAAGTGAAAAGTGAAAAAAATATATGGGTGTGGATAATATATAATAATAATCCGTGGCGCTACAGCCCGTGAAGGGCCTAGACCGACCAGCCGGCTGCTGGCCTCACGCCCACATGCCGAAGCAGAGGTGGACGATCATCCAACCAGAATGGAGGTATCGTTTGGTTTAGCACGATGATCCCCCCAGCCGTTATAGCTGGTATTCGCAACCGGATTTCGCTACCTATCGTAGCTCAAGTGCATATCACGATGCTGGGTGGGCACCGGCCCCATACACTGGCCGAAATTTCATGAGAAGATTTCTTCCTCTTGAGGAATCGAACCAGCGCGCATTCCGTAACGCGAGTCCTAGGCGGGATGCCTTAAGACCGCGACGCCACGGCGCGGGACGGATAATATATAAGTAAATTTTATTTAACACGTGAAATAAAGAGGTAGAACATTTTAAAATATAAGGCGAGAGGCACATTTCACTTCATTTAATATATGCAAGGCATACAAAAAGCCTGAACTAACCTGTCACAGATTCGTATATACAAAGCATACCAAAAATCTAAACTAACCTAACCTGCCACAGAATCGTGTATATATATATATATATATATATATATATATATATATATATATATATATACACACACAAGGCATACGAAGTCCAAACTAAGCTAACCTGTCACAGATTCCCGCACCGGAGAACTTATAAAAATTCAAGTTGGAAGTTTCAGTGTCGCGTGTTACAGAAAAGTCCTCCTATTTTTGGTCAGTTATTTTACGACGCTTTATCAACTTCTCTGATTATCCAGCGTCTGAGTGTGATGATGATAATCCCAGTGAGATGTGTAGGGTCCAGAACCGAAAGTTACCCAACAATTGCTCTTAATGGGTTGAGGGAAAGCCCCAACCAGGTAACTTGTCGCAATCAGGAATTGAATCCGTGCCCACACGTTACACAGTCAGGCAGGCTAATTCCACAGCAGTGGACTACTGTATCTCCAGGCACGAGCCATACTAATATGAAAGATACTATTATTTTGTTTTTTTTTTGTTTATTATTAAATTTTAGTAGATTATAAATTCATTTAATTTCATTATTCATGTTCAAATTCTTGTATAATTGCGTCCTATTCTATAACTATATATTTTTCTGTAATATCTTTTTGTATTTATAACTTAATTTGTAATTAAATTACTAATATTTATCATAATAGAGAAATCCAGAGAATAGGAAAGGTATTCCCTCGGTTACATAAAAAAAACTACTGAATAATTATACTCAGTATTTGCGATATGCTAATTCGCGACAAAAGAGAAATATATTTTTATCGCAAATTTTTTCCGAAGTAAAAGCGAAATTTATGATTATGCCTAATCCGAATTTTGTTGGTTACAGTGATACAAACATCCACCGGCTGAAATAATGCGGTAAATATAATGTACTGTAATATCATTTTATTCATAACTTACCCTCCACAATCACGACGCCAGCCTAACCAGGTTGTAGCGAGTAACACACAGATATTCAATTCCAGAATAATTTACTATAAAGTGTATCAACACTTGTATATTGTCGTGCTATTAATAAATTTATTGTCACTACCGACTAAACGATTCACAAACACATTTCACAAAATCACTCGGAATACGAAAACAACAGGAAAAATGATTATCTTCGCATACACGCCATCCCCGCACAACGTGAACAACGCGATGGTTCTCCCTCGACTACTCATATCCCCACGTTGGACTTAAAAATCACAGATGATAGCTCAAGATATGAGAGCAAATACTGAACCATGAGTCAACCACATGTACGGAGTAAGGATTCTTCACCGTATTTCAGATTTTATATTTTTATTCCCTGTTAGTTCTCACAAAATCCGTAGTTTGTAGATTGACATAAAGCCTCTATATAAGCCTATAGAGAGCAGTGCAATCAATATATTTCGGTTCTTCATATACTAACCCGATAGCCACAGAGTGTAGCGTTATTTTTATTGAAATCAAGATTTCAATACGGTTAGATTATATATCAAAGCAATCCCTTCGTTTTACATTAATGTTTTAAGGCAAGCACAGTAAACATTTACTGGCGAAGAATCAATACATATATGTAATATGTAGACAATATTATAAGTTTCATTTTTGGAAAACAGCGATATACTTGCTGTTAATTTCATCATTAAATGCAAACAGACCAGTATTTCATGGAAGAAAATAGTGTGCTAGCTACAAGCACATCCAGTGGCGCAGCCATAATTTTAATCTAGAGGGTAATAAAATTAGATGTGCCTGATAAAATTAAAAAATACCAATAATTTAATAAATTATTATTATTATCAGCTGGGATGGGATTAAACCATGATATGTTTGTTTCTTTATGTTTGCAAATTTTCTTTAAAAGCTAACTCATATTTATAAATGAAATTTATTATTATTATTATCATCATCATCATCATCATCATCATCATCATCATCATCATCATCGTCATCATCAACTTTCAAGTTTAGGCCTTCAGACCTGTTCCGTCCTCAGGGAATATCGTCAGTCCATCTTGTTCTTGGGCGCCCAACATCTCTACGTCCTTTGGGCTTATAATTTAGCATTATTTTGGGAAGTCGCGTTTCATCCATTCTAATTATGTGGTCATGCCAATTTCTCTTCTGTTGTTCTACTCTGTTGTTCATGTTAAATATGTTCAGCTCTGTTCTGATATCAGTGTTCTTTCTGTGGTCTAGGAGAGTAGTCCCTGCAACTGATCTTAGGAATTTCATTTCCGAAGTCTCTATTTTCCTCTTATCTTTCCTATTTAAGGTCCAATTTTCGCATCCATACATTAGATCTGGTGTTGCTACTACTTTATAAAGTTTCAGTTGCGTTTCTTTTGTAGTTTTCTGTCGTAAGTGTCTCCTGATGGTTCCGCATATTCTCCCAAATTTCTGAACTTTCATATTTATATCTTCGTTTTGGTCATATGTCACATTAGACCCTAAATATTGGAAGTTAGATACTTGTTCGATTATTTTATTATTTATAATAATTTTGCATCTAAGTGGATTTTTCCCTATAAAGGCCATTGATTTTGTCTTCGTAGTAGATATATTCAAGTTATATTCTGTCATTATGTTCTGTAATTTCAAGGATGCCATTTGTAGTCCATCTTCTGTTTCTTCTATGATAGCCTGATCATCAGCGAATAAAATTGTGTTTAAAACTGTATTTCCTAGTTTTATACCCCTCGTTATAGTATCTTGCCATCTCTTAATGGCCTCGTCAATATATATACTAAAAAGTGCTGGAGACATCGGGAAGCCTTGTTTAACACCTTGGTTTACTTCAGCTGTTGTGCCTGTTCCGTTGTCAATCGTAATTAATGTATTTTGATACAGGCTTTGTATAACATTTATTAGATGGATTGGGTATTCTTTGTTCCTCATTATGTTCCATAGTTTTCCCCGTAAGATTTTGTCAAAGGCTTTTTCGTAATCTACAAATAATATGTACGTTGGTAGACTGTATTCTCTCCTTTTTTGTATAAGCTGTTCCATTATAAATATACAGTCAGAACATGAACGTCCTTTCCGGAATCCGTTTTGTTCTTCTCCCAACATTACTTCATTTATAATATTCAATCTTCTTCTGATGATTTTTGCGTAAATTTTATAGGCTATATTAAGTAGACTTATTCCTCTGTTGTTGTTGCGGTCATTTCTATTTCCATTTTTGAAAATTGGACATATTTTGGATATTGTGTATGTGCTCTAGCATATATTAATTATTTGTAGATATCTTAATTTTACTTCTACTGGAGCGTATCTTATTAACTCGATGTTCATCGCGTCCGTACCTGGCGACTTTTTGTTTTTCAAACTTTTTAATATTTCTTCTAGCTCATAATATTCTATAGGATCAATATCATTCATTTCTTCATTTTGAGTTTCGTTATTATCTTTGTTCTTATTTGTCCACAAATGTTGAAAATAGTTGAGCCACTCCTCGTGTTTGATGTTGTTGATGTTCAAGCAGCCTTTCTCAGATTTATTTAGATGTTTTATCACTTTATAAGCCATATTTTGTGCTCCATGTATATCGTATTCAATGTCACTAACAAATTTATCCCAACTTACTCTGTTTATTTTCCTTACTTCTCTCTTCGCTATAGCACTTTTCTTCTTATAGTCTATTCCGTCTTCAGTACATTTTGTTTGCAAGTATTTAAGGTATGCCTCTTTCTTTTCCTGGATAATCTGTTTTATTTCTTCATTCCACCGCCATAGTCCTTTCTTATTTTTAAACTTCCTCCTTTTACCAAGGGCTTCATTTGCAGATTTGAATATAGTATCTTTCAAATTCTCCCATTCTAGGTTTACATATCTGCTTATAGCTCTATGATCCAGATTCTATTGTATTCTTGAACAGTATAACTTCCTTATACTGTCTTGTTGCAGTAAATGTATTTTGTAATTGACTTCATCTCTTTTGGGTGGTTTCTTATTTTTGAAAGCCCAATATTTAGGGATGCTTACCTTAGATATTAACAAATAGTGGTCTGACTATATATCGCAGCCCCGATAAGCTCTTGTGTCCAAAATGTGTGGTGATAATTTCGTATTTGACAAAATATAGTCTATTATAGACTTCAGACCTCTTGCTGCCCAGGTATACTTTTGTATTTCCTTATGGCGGAAAAAAGAATTTTTTATTTTTTATTCATTAAATACTGCAAAATTTTGTAACATTTTGCCATTTTCATTCAGAATTGTTTCTCCATTTGTTCCTAAAATTCTTTCTATAGGTGTTTTCCCCACTCGTGCATTGAAATCTCCGCATATGGCTATGTAATCAGTTTTGCGGACAGAATTTATGGGTTTCTGTAAATGCTCATAGAACACTATGCTTTCGTCTTTCCGGCCCTCTTCTGGAGCGTATATTCTCACAATTGTTAGATATCCTCTATGAACTGTAATTTTTACGTTTATTATCATATCATTTATAAAATTATAGCTATGGATTCTGGTCTTCCATTCTTTCCTTAATAGGATTGCAACCCCTGATGAAGCTCGTTTATTACCTGGTACTCCGGAGTAAAGCATGATGTAGTCTTCCAATTCTTTCGAACCTTTCAATTTCTTTTTCGTTTCGGTGATGACTGCAATATCTACTTTCATATCTTTAAACTCTTTCTGTAGTTCCATGTCTTTAATAGCTATTCCTCGTGCGTTCCATGTTGCAATGTTCAGTTTTTCCGTAATGCCAAATCGTTTACCCTTGTTCTTTGCTTTTGTCATCTTAGAGGTATCAGTCCGGCTAATTCCCTGAAGTTTGTCAGTAGATTATTAAGTCCCCTGGCCGCGTTACGAGCGCTGCGCACAGCTAGTTTGGTGGTGGGGCTGCCACCTCAAAGCCTCCAAACATGCCCCTCCAGAGAGGGCTGCTTCTTCTGCTCACCAAGTCTTGCTGGTCATCTATGACTCCCACGTCGCCCTGGAGACCGTTGAAGTCTTCACACGTATCCCTGTGCAGGGGGACACATTATACCCTGCGTCACTGGGTCCTCGACAGAACTTAGACACCAACAGCTGTTGCCTACCCCCGCGTCGTGGACGCGTCTGCCGAGATTTATCCACGTGTACCCAGTTATGACATAAATTTCTGCCCTGTGCACCGTGGACCGGGTTAGTAGCATTGTATAAGTCCATGGTTAGAGGCATTATTATTATTATTATTATTATTATTATTATTATTATTATTATTATTCAGCAACCTCCGTAGCTCTGTCGGCTAAGGCGCTTGCCTACCGAACCGGAGTTGCGCTCGGGTGCGGGTTCGATTCCCGCTTGGGCTGATTACCTGGTTGGGTTTTTTTCGACGTATTCCCCAACCGTAAGGCAAATTTCAGGTAATCTGTGGCGTGAAATATCTCACTATCACCAATCTCATCGACGCTAAGTAACTTCGTAATTGATACAGCGTCGTTAAATAATCAAGTTAAAAAATTATTATTCATCCCGTCTTAATTATGGAGATTTAGATATTAAATTTTTAATATATCAAGAAATAAAACACTTCACTTTGTTTCACTTAATTGATCTTTAAATCACCTCTGATTGATGTTCTGGCTAGTATATCTATTATCAGGCAGTACATCTCACTTGGTGACATGTAATCTGAAGAACAATAATTGTTTGTATACATATTAAGTCTGATTAGTGAAATAAGTTACTAGTCATCGATGTATGTAGCGGAAGGGGCAAGAAACTGGCCAACCCCACTATCTCCTGGCTTAGTTGTCTGATGAGTGATACCTTTTTGGTGTCAGTTATGAAGTTCCAACCTGACTTCAGACAATTTACTGAACAACAGCAACAACAACAACAATATTTAATTTCACAATTAACATACCAGTATCCACAGCTGTGGAGTAACTATTAGTACGTCTAAACCTACTTCATAGAGGACCTGATGGCAACTCACCACAAAGCATCAGATTCCTGGAAGACAGGCGACAAAAAGCAAAAGACATTAACCATAGACTCCTGAGCACCCCAGCGATGACAAACAGCGAATGGAAGGAAGCCAACTACCACCTGCGCCATCTATACACGAGAGTAGCAGCCCATGGACTACATCACCGAAAATACCTAACCAAGGGATACCACAGCCTCACCGACGGATGTCAGTGGACCATATGTGGAGGACCCTGCGATACGTATCACATCATCGAATGCAAAGGAAGAACATTGACACTATCCCACTATGCAAACGATGCTAACTTTACTTAATTGTACTTATGTACACAGTGTGTTTAATAAATATATTATTAATATTGGTACGTCTAACAGAGAAACTAGAGGATCTGAGCACAAATCTCGGTTGAGACAAGTTACTTGTTTGAAGATATTTCCCCGGTTTTCTCTTAGGGGAGCACTCCGCTAAAAATGAAAACTTTTTTCCTAATTACTTATTTCAATCAAATTTTGAAGGAAGTTTTACTATGTAAAGGACTAACAAAATCCAAATTTTGAACTACCAAATGTTTTTGGCTTTCTTTTGATTTTTATTCTTTTTCTATTATTTTTAGAAATATTTTCAAAGCCAAGATTTTAGTATGAGACCTCAATTTTTAAGCTTCTTTTTTTTGGTTTACATTCACAATACATAGAGAAAATTTTCTATGCAGTCATTTTATGTAATATCTCATTTCTTCAATTTAAAATTTTTTAAGTTTCCAAATGAAGAGTTCGCGGGAAAAACATTGAATGTCACATTCCTGTTAAGGATTAGATGATGATCTAATTGAGTCTATAACTGCAAGATGTAGTGCTGTTTCTATAGAAAATAAAGGAAGGGATTACTGTATTCGTGGTGATAATTCTCCTTTTTACCATTTTTCATAAGAACAACATTAAATTTCACAGTGATCCATTGAATTAGATAATGACATCAACCTTAAGAAAACTGTGACATTCATCGTTTTTCCCGCCAACTCTTCAAATGTTATTTTTCTATAATTCATTAAAAAAATATATTAATTAACTTGCAGCTTTTCTTACAAAATAAGTGCATAAAACATGCAGCTACCTCATAAATCTTGCAGTAAAATTTTCATCCAGATTGATTAATATTTAGCACAAAAAAGTTGGTGTTGATTCAAGAAAAATAAACTTACGAAAAAAAAAAGGATTTTATAGTAAACTAAATATTTATGTAACACATATCTATCAAAATTCTCCTCGTTACATTCATTTAATAATTTCAGGGAACCAACTTTAGAACAAAATGTTACTAGATTTCTAATTAGAAATTAAAAAAAAATAATACTTCTATGAAAAAATAATTTTAACAGGTCTTTAAATGCCACGCCTCCTTACAGACTTAATTTAACAACAGTATATTTGTAATCAGAATTGAACTGAATCCATTTGTAATATGACAATATACATTCTAAAGAAGTGATGCGCAAAATATAAAATTTTTCAGTAGGAAGAAAAAACACATTTATTCATTCTATGGCAGTAGTATATATGAGATTGTGAATTCTTACATTTTGGAAAGCAAGAAATACAATTACATATAGGAGATTTTATTATTTGCTGTATCACTATTTAAGTTATTTAATAGATCAAAAATCTGAAAATGGATATATATGTCATATAGGAGTTACTGCAGGAACAACAACTATATGTTCCAGTAATGGAAGGGCACAGTAACTTACTGAACTATAAATTTTGAAATAAATGTGCCCTCAATGTTTACAAAAAATAGCGCATATTTTACAGTTCACCAAGTTACATAATGGACTCGAGTTTCTTTTCAAGGTAGCCGAAGGCTCTATAAAAATTATCTGGATCAAACAAGTGTAGGTACACTCAACTCAGCTTTTGACCGCACGAAGAAATAAAAGAATCAATCGACAAAAAATTTAATATGAGAAAATTATTACTTTGCGCAGATAAAAAAAAACTCGCCAATCCAAGATATTATGGAGGCATGCTATTTATGTCTCATGCCATTGCAGGAAACCAGGTACGTCGCCATATTAGGCGTTTCGCCGCAATAAAGAAATACTGACCTTTTCATTTATTAATTTTATGGTTTCGTATGTCGATTAGCAAATTTTTTTAGCATATTTTATATTACACGAAAAGTGTATAAAACATTTCCGTATGAATATATTATATCTTTCATTTCATTTTATTTTTATTTTTATAAGAACATAAATTATGAGAAGGCGAATATAAAATAATACCCAAGCAGGTACAGAACCAGAACAAAAATTTGGGCCACCTGAATTTTTCAAGTTCCAGTTATACTGCGCATGCTCAGTATGTTATAATTGGAACTTGGAAAATTCAGGTGGCCAAAATTTTGTTTCTGTGTCAGTACAGCCTTCGCTCTTAAGGCGAAACCTCAACTCTCACTCTTACCTCAATTTATAAATTTTAAGAACCTGAAAAAAGCCCTGAGAGAATATCACAGAATGAACTAGACACGAGCAAGGGTGCACCAACCGGGGGAGGGGATCCCCCCTCAAAGTGATAAGTTGTAACATTTTTACTGAATTAGAAAAATAAGTTTTAAGTTTCAGCATTCCGACAACATCGCCGCTAACACACTCTACTCGTGATACTGATGTAAGAGGTCAACGAACTCTAGGTGTCTCGATAGGTGAGCTGTTCTCTGCCTCGACGTTTTCATCAGTTCAACTTGTGCAGTGGCTTGAAATTAGAGATTTTAAAAACTATATTTACACGAAAACTATTCACGCTATTGAAATAAACCAGAGAGATAAATTACACTATTTTTATTAGATTTATTTATTTATTTATTTATTTATTTATTTATTTATTTATTTATTTTATTGCTAGTAAGTTTGAAATGAATACAAGTCAATACAATGTAAGATAAACTAGCCCACTCCTGAATGAGTAAGACTCGTGCTCATGAGAGGATTCCAATGCAGAGAAAAGTAAAATTAAAATTGAGAGTGAATACAGATTAAAAAGTTTTTAATATGTTTAAAACCAAACTATAAATCCAATACAATTTTTTCTTTTTTTATTAATTTGGAGAGGATTCGTGGTTAAAATTATATTAGAATAAAATTTGTTTAATAATCTGGGTCCTTGACTCATGCTATGATATAAAGCTGCACTGGTTTTAC
Source organism: Periplaneta americana (assembly GCF_040183065.1). NCBI lineage: Eukaryota > Metazoa > Arthropoda > Insecta > Blattodea > Blattidae > Periplaneta > Periplaneta americana. The sequence goes on along the minus strand of NC_091123.1, from coordinate 129,358,169 downwards.
ATTTTGGTTCAGACAAACGCAGAGAATTCATATTTTTAGTTCAATATTTATGTATATACCTTTCCAAGTTATTCAGATCTTTTTGAAAATATTTTAACAAAATAAAATAATAAATTTGTTTAATGTCGAAAACTTCGAAATGTTTAAACAACAAATCAGTTGAGTAATCTTTCTGTTCCTATCTATATGGGCAAAAATCACGATCCTACTGGCAATAGTTACCGAATAAGATGTTGTTAAACATTTGGGGGAAAAACTTCTGGAAAAACTATGAACTTTCCACCAATATGATAATATAATTTTTTGCTATATACAATATGAACTATTCGCTCTGAAAATATACAAGGCTATTTCACTTCCACTCTATATATGCGATGATTGTCCAAATCCGACAAGTGACCTGGATGACATTCTTGAATCCGACGTTGACACATGGGCCTCCTTCGTCAGGCCACTGATAGAGCCAAGTTCAATTCGCAGACGAATGACCTGATAAGCCCCAGGGGTCCAGAGCTCCAACTCTCTCATGAATCAGCGTCGGAAACTCGTACAACCCTCAAGACTTCACTCCAACCTATTTTTACACGTAATATTGCAGATTATAGACTAGATGAGAGAAAGATGGGGATCGTTGGTGAAATGATAGAAGGAAACGGGAGAATCCCGAGAAAAATTCTCAGCAACGTCTGCCCTGTCCACCATAAATTCCATCAGGACCTGGCCGGGGATCGAAACCGCTAGTATTTGAGCCATAGATGCGACGACCTTCCCTATTATACTGGATTATTATTGACAGAAAAGATGGTTTATTTCTCATTACTGCCCAACAACAATTCAAGACATATTTCAGCAAATGGTTTTTTATAAGCAGAGACGAGAATTCTATGTATGTTTTACAGAAACAACAGGACATAGCTCAAACTTAGTAGCCTACTTATCCATTTCATTACATATCGGTTCCAAATATACTGTATGTAATTTTACCGTGCATATTTGCATGTTTTGGCCTTGTTGGGGATAAAAACATACATTAATGCATGTTTAACCCAGATAAGACTGACGTCCTACATATAGGACACCGGACGTTTCACACAAATATGATAATAACATTGACTATGACAGACTAAATATAAGAAAAAAAATTGGAGGCAATTTATAACACATAAGAATTATGGTATCGTGATTGCCGACTATGAAAATCTTACACAGCAATGTTAAAAAAATAAAACGTCCGGGTCCTATATATAGGTCTTATCTGGGTTAAGCAATTTTTAGCTTAATAATGCATATAATTTACATTATATTCAGTTTAAATACATGTTTTAATTGTTTTGAGTGGACACGTCAGTTTATGGATTTTTATGTTCCTTGTTTTAACTTAAGGAATCAGGACTGAAGAAGGAAAAGAAAAAACCGAAATAACACAAAAGTAAAATAAAATGTTAAGATTTTCACAACAAGATATTAGAGGACCTTTCCCTGGATGGAAGTTCACTTTTACAACATTTTACCGACGATTCACTACAGAATATGTGTCATTAATGGATTTATTACATCAGATATTTTGAAAATAGTAGAGAGGAATATAGCGGATTCAAGGAAATTGCCGACAAATAATTTAGGTCAAAAGCACTTTCTTTCAGAGATGTTGTAAATTCTCTCCCTTTTCCAGTACTAGTAGCAATTTAAATTCTTCTAAAATTGGGATAATTCACTAAATTATCTTTGCAGTGTGTGAACCTCGTAAATGGTTAATGCGTCTGTTAATGTGGTTCTAATATGCTTCCAATTAAAGCTTTCTCCATTCGGATAAAATGTACTAAACAATTTCAAGTCGACCAATATGTCGTATCTGCTTCACTTATTGCAAGAATGCAAAAAAAGGAAAGAATCTGCAATCAGTTATGTCGTGGGAAAGTGGGTGTAGCGGCGAAAAGCATACTGGGCAGGGTCATAAATGCGAACCCGGACTACGGATTCTTTTGTTCAGTGAAGAAGGTTATTTAAATGAAGAATTTGATCTGATACTGTCACAAATATGTTCATTCAAGTATTGCACCCATAACTTCTTGCAATGTAGAGAGGTCATGCTCTGTCTACAAAAACATATTGACCGACAAGCGCAGGAACCTCACAGAAATTAATTTAGAAATGTTGTAAGGTTATTAACTATGCAAAAGGAAAGTGAAGTGAAATAAGACATTTGGAACAAAAATGAAAGTGCTTATTTTAATGTATTTTTTGCTTGATCGTACATATTTCACAGTTTGATACCGCATGAATGCATGCATATTTTGGAATCTTATAGTGCATGAAATTCTCGTCTCAAGTTATAAATGTAAAAAATTACACCAGTCTCACTGTAGTGTAGTGTAAGGCGTCATGTATATGGTTTGTCTTCGTTAACGACAAGCAGAGAGACTATTCAAATAATGTCAGTAGATTGGACGACATTAAGGAAAATTTGAAGTCTATATTTAGTGTCTTGGAATAATTAATATTGGCATTTAACTTCTTGTTAATAAGTGAGCTGCTGTTTACAGTATTTTCCTTATACATTGAAATTTTAATCGGGGTTTCAGCCTAATTTTATGGAAAACTCTGGCATGAGTACGAAATCCTAGCTACATTTCAGAGTTAGAAGAGACCTTAACGTAACATGTTTATGTTATGTAGTTAGGTGAGTTTTACTAATATTTTCACTTGTTTCTGTTGCTGCAGGTGTCGAACAAGTAGTTATTATTTCTCACCCAACACTGCTGCCAACTGAAGCGGAACGTTATGAGCTTTGTTATCGTGAGTATACTTTCTAAGGTCTTCCCCGGAGCCAAGGTGGTTTAGGATAAGAATATCTGTGATTATCCGTGAGAAGAAAAGAGACGAATCCAGGGGAAAATAACTGTCTATATTTTAGGCTGCCATCGCAAGGAATCTAGACCCGATTCATGCATTGGTCAAGAATTTTGTAAGAAAGATAAGAAGGAGGTCCAGTTCCACAAATTTTACTCTCTCATTGTACGAATTATATTAATAAATTAATAATACAAATTATAATCACGTGAAATATACATAATTCTTTATAAGATAGGGTTACCTTTTACTATTTTAATTTTACGTCTTGATTACACAACTTTTAACACTGTATCAATTCGGAATATGTATTATATGACTTTCTTGTATTAAATTCTATACAGTAGTACCTGGTTTACACGTTTCGACCAATTGTGGGTTATCCTCAGAACTGGACGTTGTTAGTCTTGGCGCCTCTTGTTTTGTTTCCTGTGAGGGTGTGTTTGTGTGGTGTAATGTGGAGTCATAGTGTGTGTGTGTGTGTGTATTCTGAAATTGAGTTGTGTGTTGAGAATTCCATTGGGGTGTGTTTTTGTGTGTCTGTATATTTCATATTGTTCTAATGTGTTTTAGTTTCTGGCTTTTTGGTCGGATGTGTAGTATTTCCATGTCTGTATTGATGTCTCTGTAGGTGTGGTTAGCATTTGTGATGTGTTCTGCATATGTGGAGTTGTTTTGTAATTTTGTTATGGCTGTGATGTGTTCTTTGTAACGTGTTTGAAATGATCTGCCTGTCTGTCCTATGTACGGATTGTGTAATAATAATAATAATAATAATAATAATAATAATAATAATAATACAATTTATTGTGATGATATAAGATTTACTTCTTATTTATTTAACGCAATTCTATCATCACGACTCATATTCAATGGTTGAAATTAATAGATGTAACTTACAGGTTATATTAGAAACAATAACTGACAATCAATGCTATTGAAATTACCGATATTTAATCTTACAAAAGCCCAATTTGGTACTCTTTACTTTCCGATCATACGAATTAATCGTACAATAATAAAATTATTCATATGCGAAGAGAAAATAAATGAGTATATAATGAATAGGTGGAATAACTATTGGTTAAGCAGCACAAAATGATTAGTTACGATATAATTTTTTTTTTTCAAGGATCGACACCCGCTTAAATAGTAACAAAATTATGCCCGATTTCATATTAACACAATTTTCGTCGGATCGTGGAAAATTTGGCTCTTAGCTTTAAATTACATAAAGAAATTGGCTACTTATGTATCTGTGAAGAACGGCAAACTATGGACCACCTTCTGTTTCATTTTCCAGTTTTCGAAAATAGAAGATTTCTTGTGGTCGGACATTTACACTTTTGTAATGTAATATATTTAAGATGACCAGACGTCCCGTATTAGCCGGGACGGTCCCTTTTTTTTTTAGTCTCTGTCCCGTATATTTTTTAAGGTAAAACGCGACGCCAATATGTCCCCTTTTGTGGCAATAACTTATCGGCATAAAACAAAAAGGTGTTTAGCCTCAGACTAGTTCAGGTTAATTGAGTTTAAAAACCTAAATAATTATTCATCAGTTGAGTTATAAAAATTATGACACATAGAAAGTAAATTAATTAAATTTAAAAGCATAAAGAATTCATTAGCTGAGCTACACAAAAATATATGATACACAGCAAGTCATCCTTTGATTTAGGTTCTGGCTGATACATCTATTATCAAGCAGTACATCTCACTTGGTATGTGTTAGAGGAAGAACAATTGTCTGTATGCATCTGAAGTCTGACTAGCGTAATATGTAGCTAGTCGGCAATGTATGTAATGGAGGAAGAAAGGAAATGGCCATCCGACCCCATTATTTCCTGGCCTAGTTGCCTCATAAGTGGTGTCTTGTTGGTATCACTTGTGAGGTTCTGACCTGTCTTCGGACAGTTGACTAAACAGCAACAACACAGTAAGGAGATTAATTGAATTTACAAGCATAAACATCAACTGTATAGTCAGTCAATGAATTAGGTGGTCAGTCAGTCAGTTAGTTTCCAAGTCAGTCAATCTTCAGTCATTTAGTTAAGGGAGTCAGAGAGCCAGTCTGTCAGTCAGTCAGGGTGCTATACATAGACATTTCGCTAGCCCGCCCTACGAGCGTGCTAAACTAGCCCCGGCTATCGACTGATTACTTGTACAGGATTCATATCATATCATATGGCTAATACTGGTTTATGAATACGAAAAACGTTAGTTCGCTGATCATCCACCCGAAGCCTGCGGTAAGAATGTCTATGAATATGGTCCGTAGTGATTATTTATTTAGTTATGTTACGTTACGTTACGTTATGTTTTGTATGTGTGTATGTATATATGTGTGCATGTGTGCATATATGCATGTATGTATGTATATTTATTGTCATGAAAATTATGTACAATTTTGTGTCATTCCTTAATAGTGGTGTTGTTACATTTGAGTTTTCCAGGAAACCACCCTTAACTACATTTTACTTAACTATTACTAGCCTATATATTTCATATTACGTATTCTAGTTATTTCTGCTGTCAAAAAATCTGAAAGTTAGAATTTATAAAACAGTTATGTTACCGGTTGTTCTGTATGGTTGTGAAACTTGGACTCTCACTCTGAGAGAGGAACATAGGTTAAGGGTGTTTGAGAATAAGGTGCTTAGGAAAATATTTGGGGCTAAGCGGGATGAAGTTACAGGAGAATGGAGAAAGTTACACAACGCAGAACTGCACGCATTGTATTCTTCACCTGACATAATTAGGAACATTAAATCCAGACTTTTGAGATGGGCAGGGCATGTAGCACGTATGGGCGAGTCCAGAAATGCATATAGAGTGTTAGTTGAGAGACCGGAAGGAAAAAGACCTTTGGGGAGGCCGAGACGTAGATGGGAGGATAATATTAAAATGTATTTGAGGGAGGTGGGATATGATGAGAGAGACTGGATTAATCTTGCACAGGATAGGGACCGATGGCGGGCTTATGTGAGGGCGGCAATGAACCTTCGGGCTCCTTAAAAGCCATTTGTAAGTAAGTAAGTTATTTCTTAACAAAAACTCTTTCCCTTTAATTACTATTGCTTGGATATATGTATATATTTATATATGTTTATACCTTAGCTTTCCCCTTCCAATTTTTTTCTTTACTATAATCAAAAATTTTCCGAATTCCCTCAATTTTCTTCCGTTTACAGCTCTCTACAATTTCCAATATGCTATTTCTACAATTAATTTTAGTAATGCCTTCTGAATAAACATTGTCCTTGTTCTTTCATTTTCTGGGCAAGATAGTAGAATGTGTAACGCGTCTTCTTTTTGATTACATAAAGGACATAGTCTACTATATCTTTTCCTATGTCTCTTCTTCTAATTTTTAGCCTCCAACACGCTAGTCCCATCCTTTCTTCCCTGTTGTTAAATTTACTATATTCTTCCTATCCCCATACGATTTTCATTTCTTTGTAATAATTTAAAACTAGATAGATAAGTGCATTTACTGATGCATGATAAATTATACAAACTCATGTACACAAGATCCTTCGCACGAGCCCGTACGGCCATTCGTGCTGTAACTATGCACAGTTTGAATCTTCAAAGAAAACAAAAATAATACTACTAATAATAAAATAGTAAAATAACAGTTATTATTATTACTACCGTTATCATTAATTATCACAATTACAACTAATCTAACTTCAAACCAAATTTCACAAAAATAATAAAAAAATAAAATAAATGTAAGATATGAAAAGAGAGAGAAAAAAACACAGTGAAACATATATATAATTCAATTCCTTATTGAGACTGCACGAAACAATCCAACTAATAAATATAAAGGTAAAACATAAAAAAAAAACATACACACGCGATAAAATACAAATAGAAAAAAAAAGACACAATAAATACAAAAATAACATTATCCACTAATTACTTCATCATTCCAACACTAATTAATACCTCTTTCCCTTATTTTCTCGGCTCCCTCCCCCTCGGCCAGTTCCACCCTCAACTGTCGAACTTAAAACTATTTAAATTGCTAAACATGTCATGTCTCACTTTCTCAATACTACTCTCCATTATAATTTTACTTATCAAATTTATATTAGTAGTAGTAGTAGTAGTAGTAGTAGTAGGTTATTTTACGACGCTTTATCAACAGCTTAGGTTATTTAGCGTCTGAATGAGATGGTGATAATGCCGGTGAAATGAGTCCGGGGTCCAACACCTAAAGTTACCCAGCATTTGCTCATATTGGGTTGAGGGAAAACCCCGGAAGAAACCTCAACCAGGTAACTTGCCCTGAACGGGAATCGAACCCGGGCCACCTGGTTTGGCGGATAGACGCGCTAACCGTTATTCCACAGGTGTAGACTCATATTTATATTGATTTCACCAATTTCTTGCCACAACCAATTTAGTCCTACGCAGCTTACATTAATTTCTAATTCTTTTATCCAGTCAGACTTAGTTTTCATCGTTTATAGGAATTTTAAACATCTTTTCAAGACACATTTTCTTCTTTCTCTACATTGTAACATAAAAATTTAATTTCAGTGAGATATATCTTAACCCTAATGCGAATTAGGTCGTCGCATTAGAGAACAAGAGCTACCCTCTTGCAGTAGGCCTTTACCCTTCATGGAGATACTGGGGTTCATCATCATCATTATTATTATTATTATTATTATTTTTATTATTATTATTATTATTATTATTATTATTATTATTATTATTATTATTATTATTATTATATAGGTATTTGGACAGTCAGACTACATTTTGCATAGGTAACCACTTAGATATTTAACCTCCCAGTCAGTAAGACAATTAAATAATCACTAAGTTAGGTAACTGGTTAGTCAAACAATCTATCAGCACCAGTTTCAGAGACAAGGACTCCAAGTGCTTAAAAGGGTAAGCAGTTGTTGCTACAGATACGATACAATGTATGTAACAACCTGTAGCTGTAATAAACTGGATTTGAGACAAGATTCCGCCATTTTTCTGTTCAGGCTGAGAAGCTGGTTTTGACACACGAACCGCCAGACCGAAATCTCGATCAGCAGTTTATTACGTTTGGCAGCTGCGTAAATTGAAGCACGTGGATTTATCACTTGTGTTCGTACATCACAACCGCTCAGACCATAAAGTAAATTTTATACAGTGTGGGCAATAATAAAAAGGCCAAATATTCCAGGCCCCACAGATAGAAAATACCTTATTTATTAATAATACGTTTTTTTTTTCGATTAATGATTCCGCGAAGGATTGCTCAAATTAACACAGATCTCGACTCAAACACAGAAACTACACATCCTAAATAATTAATTTAAAAGTAATATGATGTATTTTCAAAATGTACTGTACTTATATACAAAATACTCGTATATATTTTTCATTATTTTACTCATACAATTTGTACGCAATCGTTAAAAAGCAAAGCTGTTCGCTATTCCGTAAAATATATATATATATATATATATATATATATATATATATATATATATATTCTGACTCTGGAACTTTTATTTGAATGTTTAAATTATGTTTTTTATTTAAATATGCTCGTAACTGCCGAAGTTATATCAGCGTCGCCGGTGTGCCGGAATTTGTCCCGAAGGAGCTCTTTGTACATGCCAGTAAATATACTGACATGAGCCTGTCGCATTTAAGCTAACGACCTGGGCCGGGATCGAACCCGCAACCTCTGACATAGCACTCTACCGACTGAGCTACCCAGGCTTACAAAACTTTTCTTGAACATGAGCTTTTGTTCCCTTTTCAATGATGTGCCTGTATTGTTTTATAGGGTGATTCGGTGATTCGGTGAGCTGTCGGTCCTATGTAAAGTGATGTCGCAATGTGTATCCCTGGAATCGACACTGAAGACAGAATGTCCAAACAAAGGAAAAGCGACAAAATATATATTACTATTACCATTACCACTACCTCTACCAGCACTTCTGTCCTGTAGCAGAAAATTCTGCTTGTGGATTTTCGACAAATGTATTACTCGACCAAGGCCAGTGGAGTCTGCAGCTCGGAGCCGTGGCGCTACTGCTCCTGCGTTCGTAATACAGCATCGCGATAGTTCACATTACGCCCGCGGCTCCACTCGCCTTGGTTAAGTAATAATAATAATAATAATAATAATAATAATAATAATAATAATAATAATAATAATAATAATAAAATAATAATAATGATAATAATAATACTTATTTACAAATGGGTTTTAGAGAACCTGGAGGTTCATTGCCGCCCTCACATAAGCCTGCCATCAGTCCCTATCCTGAGCAAGATTAATCCAGTACCTACCATCATATCCCACCTCTCTCAAAATAATAATAATAATAATAATAATAATAATAATAATAATAATAATAATAATAATAATAATAATAACAGTAATAGTAACAGTAATAATAATAATAATAATAATAATAATAACAGTAATAGTAACAATAACAATAACAATAATAATAATAATGACAGTAATAGTAACAATAACAATAACAATAATAATAATAATAATAATAATAATAATTATTATTATTATTATTATTATTATTATAACAGTCATAGTAATAATAATAATAATAATACCAATTCGAGGCACGACAGTCCATGAAGGACAATGATCGTCCAGCCGGCTGCTGACCTCACGTCCACATGCCGAAGCAGAGGTGGACGATCATCCAACCAGGATGCAGGTATCGTATTGTTAACACGGTGATCTCCCCCAGCCGTTATAGCGGGTTTCGTAATCACAATCAGATTTCGCTACCTATCACAGCTCCCCTTGTGTATCACGATGCTGGGTGGGCACTGGTCCCATACACTGGCTGAAATTTAAATGGCATTACAGCAATTCAATTTTACCATGCACTATATATCATCAAGTATATCCACATTTTCAGGTTAATGTTCTTCACCTGCAGTACCGTGAGTAACGAGATTCCTGTAGAAAACATGATGTACTGGTGGGATCTATTCCAGAAGTAACATTACATCTGATAATTTTCGACTCTCTTTAGGAAGTTGTGTTGAATATTTAGGTTGTAAATCACAAATTGAAATTGTTGAACTATGACAACCCCATTTCTTGAGAGTGTACTGAATGTAATGACAGTTCATGCTAGATAGTGTAACCAACCTCTAAAATGCCTGGTAAAGCTGAGTCAATCTTAAACAAAGAGGCATTTGAAAATTGGAGAGGTTTCTTTGAATCTGAAACTATTTTCTTCAGTATTGAATAAGTCAATGGACGAAAATTTTTAAAGTCCAACTGATGCATTTTCGTTACTGTAAACTTCTTTTTTTGAACTAGCATTTAAGATTAAACAGGGTGTATCAAAAGGTCAGGTCAAGTCTTAAGGAGGTGATTCAGGACCCTATTTGCAACAAAAATCCTAATGCATTTTTTCAATATTCATCCCCATTTCCGAGTTTCACGAATATCACGTACCGTATTTATCCCCATTTGATTTCACACCTAATGGACCTGTCTGCTTGAGAGAAGGTAGGCTAATTGTCAGTAGTCCAGAGCAGATGCTCAAAATGACTCCCTTTCGCAAGAACACACGCTTCAGCACGCCGTCTGACTTCTCGCTGCACATTATCCAATCCGTGCTCGTGTATCTCCATTGCAGCGGTGTTAATCTTTGCAACGAGCTCTTTCCTGCTTGCTATCTCCGTTTGGTACAATTTCTTCTTCATGGAGCCCCAGAGAAAGAAGTCCAATGGTGTTATGTCTGGAAACTGGGCTGGCCAGGCAATGGGACCACCCCTTTCAATCCATCTACCTCGAAAATGGTGATCTAACCACTGGCGTACTGGAAGTGTGAAATGTGGTGGAGTACTGTATAGTTGATACTATAGTTGCCCGGCCAGCCCGGTCCCCAGACTTAACACCATTGAACTTCTTTCTCTGGGACTGCAAGGAGGAGAAAGTGTACCAAACGGAGATATCAAGCAGGGAAGAGCTCGTTGCAAAGATTAACACGGCTGCAATGGAGATACACGAGCACGGATTGGATAATGAGCAGCGAGAGGTCAGACGGCGTACTGAAGCGTGTGTTCATGCGAGAGGGGGACATTTTGAGCATCTTCTCTGGAAAACTGACAATTAGCCTACCTTCTCTCAAGCAGATAGGTCCATTAGGTATAGAATCAAATGGGGATAGATACGGTACGTGATATTCGTGTAACTCGGAAACGGGGATGAATATTGAAAAAGTATATTAGGATTTTTGTTCCAAATAAGATCCTGAATCACCTCCTTAAGGATTGACCTGACCTTTTGATACACCCTGTATATGATCAGTCTTCTGTAGTATAAACGGTGGAACAATATCTCCGAGAATACAACTCTACTGTATGCGACCAAAATCACGATCGCTCTAGTTTGAATAACTTCTTTGTTGAATAGTGAATTATATTGTTGTCCTTTATTTTTCATTCTCTTGTGTTTAAAATGTCCCCAGTCTTGATGGTGACGCTTTCTTTTCCTGTTTGGAGGGAGTTTGATTTGACTGATCTCAGGTTCCCTTGATATGTTTAATTCACACTGAAACAGTGGAGTAAAATATACATATAATATATATTCATATATATATATATATATATATATATATATATATATATATATATGTAACTTTTATAGCGTTTAACTTTGATGCAAGAAGGTGTCATCCCTCAATACTATTTTAATAATGAGAAATTAAATTAATCCTTACCTCTTCCGATGTGTTTTCATTTCCAGTCAGATATAATATAATCTGGGTCGTCGATACTATCATCAGTGTAGTTACGTCATCGTTTCAATTAACTTATTTTTTTAGAATCTGTTCATTTGGCTACTTTTTCCTTCCAACTTGATGTAGGTGGCGCCTTATTGCTCAAAACAAATGACTCTTAACATTGGTTAGGAAAAGGATATGCATTTACTGCTGCGAAATTTATACTCATACCAGAGCCATCTTTTGACAGAAAGTGCACAATATTATTCCACGTATGTTTGTGTATAAATCTCAATTTTCACAAAAGTGAGGGTTAGCACCTTATTGCACCGAGCCCTTCAATTATTAACAACATAATCAAGAGAGCATTAACATCTTCTGGTATCCCTGCTATTTTAGAACCCACTGGGATTATCGCACGGATGGAAAGCGCTCTGATGGATTAACCTTGTTCCCGTGGAGCAGAGGAAAATCGCTAATATGGGATAGGCCTACGTCATGCGTGGATACCTCAGCTCCATCCCACTTGCCATCAACTTCTAAAATCGCAAGCTCTGCAGCAGAATCTGCCGTACGCAGTAAACGTCGTAAATACGTACATCTAGTAGACAATTACATCTTCATCGGTTTTGCTGTCGAAACACTAGGCTCCTGGTGTAAAGAAGCAAAAGACCTGGTTTCCGAAATTGGTAGAAGTTTGGTGACTGTTACTGGAGACCATCTCTGCACCAATTACCTACGGCAACGAATAGCAATAGCTATCCAACGTGGAAACGCAGCCAGCATTTTGGGAACCTTTCCAGAAGCCAATTCTCTGGATGAGATTTTCTTTATTTTAATGTCTGAAAGCAAGACAAGGGTGAAGTACGAAGCCCCTAGAATGAAGATAAAACTCCACTCACGGCAAGAATCGAACCATTGACCGCTTCGTTGAAAAACACACGCACTATGTACAGAGAAATAGTGACAGACCATAACTTCAACCTGTTACGAATTAAAGTCTAAAAATTCCTCGGGATGATGAAATTACTTGTGTTCATGTGACTGATTTTTAGATTCCGTTTGTTTTGTGTTGTGCATCGCACTATAAACAAAATTATTCTAAAAAAGCGCACATCATGATAGAAGTAACAATTTACAATACAAACAGTGTAGCGATTGCTGATTTCTTCACAACATATCGAAAGATTAACTAGTCTTTTTTTCAATGGTATCGATTGCTCTCAATACTCCTAAGTATCAGTTCGACAACTAAACTAATAAAAGCCTATTAATCCGGGTCCCAGTGATGACCTATACAAGTCATTTTATGATATAGCAAGCGTCAGCCTTAACACATTTAACACAGCATTTGACAAATGTCCTTTTATTCCTTCTGAAATAACACATACAGTAGTCCTATAGCAACACCTGTCTCGCGATCAATTCCCTCGTAATTCAAGTCTATTAACTCTCTTTCACTGTGAACTTAAAGGGCAAGTAGATTGAAAAACTATATGCTTCTCTATTAATTAATTTTCTCATTATTTCACCATTCTTGTGGCATTTTAGGAGCTAGCATTAACACTGTGACATACTGCCGTTTCGATACCGGCGGTTTGAACCTACGACCTCGCAGAAAGAGAACCTCTGCCACTTTGCACCTAGAATCTCGGTAAAAGAATGCGGCAAGATGCATTAATCTCAGCTTTCTTGTATAAGGCGTTGAATATATAAGTTCAAAGCGTAGTTTGACCCTTGCAAGGTGGCATAACATGGGAAGAGAAGATTCTTAATTATCATTAAAACAATAGCGCGCCTGGCCACGTGAAGCGAATGGTAAATTGCATCGCGGACTACAATCAACCGACCCCGCCGCTTCTGCATCTTCGAGTAGAAGGTTATTTAAGAAATAGAAATGAACTTGGGTCATTATGCAGGATCTTTAAGTCAAGTGTTCAGGAAATTATTCTACTGCCGGGAGACAGACAAGAAATGTAAGACCGCAAGAGTTAGGCCTACATCCAGAAGTTTGGAGATCTATGTCAGTGATGTACGAAACAAACTGACGAATTTTTCGTACTTTGCTCGTAACGGAAAAAGATAAAAAGATTTAGATATATAGTATATTACTTAAATAGTAATATACGTTACAAGAGCGGTATGTTAACGTTTTCATGTTCGAGGAAAAGATTGAAAAAGCGAAACGTAGTTGAGCTTTTTTAATTTCCGAGAACATGAAAACAAACATACCGCTCGTGTATCGTACATTATTTTGTGCGAAGATCGTTTATTACATAACTGAAAGACGAATTTCTAATTAGTTGCAATGTTGGTTTCTGTTTAATGACGACAACTTCGGAAAACCAAAATATCTTTCTTCAACATTGTTGCTATAAAATGTTTTCTGTGTTTACTATACTCCAGCAGGCCGTGATACACGTCTGTCTATCCCCCCCCCAGTCTATAAACACGAACTTAAAACAAACGGTAAGGTTATGTAATAATTTATTTATCATTTTAATATTTTAACAATATTATTTATATGACATATTGCAGTAATAACATCGGCATCTGGAATCTTGTTGATTTTTTCACGGCTTCCTTAATGTTACTTGTATCAGGAATGCAATAAGTTTCGTGGAGTAGTAGATTTTACTTAATTTTTGCAAATATTTAAAAACAATAATTAACATTGCAATTTAGGTGAAATTGCAGTGGTAAGTTTCCAATTTATAATGATTACTATGTTAAACGTCTCTAAAAATAATATGTTAAAAGCCTAAAGCAGTAAAATGAATGTCGCGCTTAAGCGGTAAGAAGAGGGAAATTGTTATGTGTGTTACGTTGGGAATACTGAATGTGGTATTTGACACTTACCGCGTATTGGTTCTGTGCGGAAAACAAGCAAATACGCACGATCTCGCACAAAAGTATTTTACATGTCTTGCAGTATTTTCAGCTTAATTGTAAATGTAGTATATAAGAGTTATTTAGAGTAAATCAACAAACTTACATGTTTGTAAAACAAGAGTAAGCAATTTTGTTTAAGCTGTGAAAAATAATAAATTTTTAAGGACACATTTATTTTCTATTATCAGGCAATACATCTCACTTGATATGTGTCAGAGGAAGAACAATAATTGTTTGTATAGATCGAAGTCTGATTAGTATAACATGTTACTATATTTCGTTCCAGAATGTCTGACAAGCGACGTAAATATCGCCGGCAGAAGGAAGGAGAAGGATAAAATTGCTATTCAACCAATGGCAGAGGTCTCATCCCAGGCTTATCTTGAAGTTTGCTGTGTGAAGCGTTCTATCTCTGACCAATTTCAAGATAAGACTGAGATGTGACCTCTACCAATGGCTGGATAGCAATTGAAGCTCTGGTTTCAATAACAGCTTAACTTCACTTCCATCGTTATTCCATGTCTTCTCTATCGACTATAAAAGTTGTATTTTATTTCGTTGACCCTAAATGGCAGGGGAGTTGATTATGTGAAGTGCTGTGCTAAATGAAAAGGTTCAAAATTCACAATACAAAAATATGTTACACTCATATCAGGGTCTTTGGCATTATAATGTAGTCTACTTACAATACCGCTTTCCAACCATTCAGTTTTCAGGACATAATATACCACCAAAGAAAGAGTTTAATCTAAAATATCCCCTTCGTCCTGGCTTAAAATTATCAAAGAAAAATTATATTATATCATGATTGAAATTTTTGAAACCAGAAAATGCACGTTCTCTTCAAAATATTTTGGATTCTGAACCAGTGCTGGATGAAAATCATCTTGAAAGTGAAATCAGTGAACATGAATAAGAATAGGCCTATATAAACTGAGACCATTCTGTCCGACACCGGGATGGGTATCCGCTGTGGCTTGGTGGGTAAAGCATCAGCACGTAGAGCTGAAAACCCGGGTTCAAATCCCGGTGCCGGAGAGAATTTTTCTCCGTTCCATTACTCTTTCATCGTAAGAATAGGCCTTTCTGACACTATAGTAGAGGAGTTTTCATCTGTAGCATAGTTTCAGAAATGATTTTATTAATACATAATGTTGTTTTCCACCGTTGTGGCTGAGGGGTTAGCGAGTCTAACTCCGAACACAGCGGGCGCGGGTTCGATTCCCGGTCGGGACGAGTTGCCTGGGTGAGGTTGTATCTAGATTTTTCCCTCACTCCTATGGATGAATATCAGGTAACTTTATCAGGCTATCATCCTTTCATTCATCATCCTTTTACTTCTTCTGGTTTTCAGATCGCTATAGAGGCAGCCCTCCGAAGCTGCTGGCTGTCTCGACCGGTCTCCGTGGATTGTGTTCAAATGATGATGGATAGCTTCTGCATCGGAACCCGAGGCAGACCTTCTCGGGGGAGGACTTCCGCCTCGAACCGTTAAGGGAGAAATCTCATCTTTGTTGTTCAAACAAACGAGCTTTAATATATTATTACAAAGGTGGAGAGTTCAGCCGACGCTACGGCATAGCTCAGATGGTAAGAGCACTCAACGCGCCTAGCTGAAAGTCCTGAGTTTGATTACCGGTGCCGGAACGAATCTTTCACTATTAATAAGCAATGAACTTTTATTCGCGATTCGATCCCATGCGTCCGGGCGTATAATGTTGATGCATCGGCCTCACACAACTCTTCGTACACTATTCAAACTTAATTTGCAATCCCGATAATGCAGCCGTCCTCTATTTCAAGAGGTTGGCTGGATTGTGGTGTGAAATTTGAGTTCCTTTAAGATGCCGCCAGCCTTCACTCCGAAACCCATCTTGCTGCCCGCTCCATCAATCACCGATAGTTCCAGTCACGATTGTTGGATGAACCTAGTAGCCTACTTCCGATGCTATCAGATCTTGACACACTGCTGAAAATCTCGCGTTTTCTGACACTTACGTTTTACCTCTCCCTCTTATTCCGAGGGCACGTGCTCACTGACTGATGGACCAAAACAGTGAAATTTCCGTACAAGAGGAGCCTTTATACTTTGCGGAAAATAGCGAAATTATTTCGAAATTAACAGGAAGTGGTGCACAAAATGTTTGTCAGTTTAAACACATCAAATACACCTTGAATCAATGAAAAACGGAATACCTCCAGGTTTAAGAATATGGCAGGATCAATATTTAATTTTTATTCCTTAAGGGGTTAGGTGCAGCATGCAGCAGTAAAATTTTTGGAAACAATCAACATTTTTTTTTCCCTCCATTACTGTATCTTGTACAATAATGAAAATTGGTATGTGTGGAACACTGTCCTCCTGCTATACGAAAAAAATATTTTTACGATTTAAAAAAGATTGTTTAGATTTCTTTTTACAAATTCAAAATGTTGGCAGTTCAATGTGCAGATGAAGCGTTTCCCTCATAATTCATAAACTTGTTAACTTTTTCATGTTCTCTCGCTTTTATTTTATTACTGAAACTCATGTTTACAATATCATGTTCTTTCAACTACAGTCATTAATAAATAATATATATTTTTTATTTTGTGTTAGAAGAAAGTACTGATACTTGACCATTTTTAAATGAATTTATTTTTTATCAGACAATCTATCAAAAGTAGAGAAGTGATCTTGCATTATATTGTAGATAATAACAAGCATAAATACACACAAAAATTTCATCACAGAATGTTGGATAGTTTTTTTTAGTTACGTGGGAAATACTTCATCACTGCACAGTAAAATGAATTTTGAAAAAAAAAAAATGTAAATGATTTTCTTTAAATCGTAAAAAATATTTTATCATATAGCAGGAGGGCAGTGTTTTACACATATCAATTTTCATTATTGTACAAGATACAGTAATGGAGGAAAACAAATGTTGAATATTTCCAACATTTTATTGCTGTAAGCTGTACCTAACCCCTTAAAGAGCAGGATCACAAAAAATATAAAATAATCCAATGTTTTATGAAATGTCATATAATTGAACAGAGATTTATGGTACCCTAAAATTGTTATTTCGATCATTAACGTATATTTAACGAGTTTAATGCCTAAACTGACTATCTTGGTCTATATTTAAAAACAGTCAACTTATAATTATAATACAACAAGAATTTCGGAATATGTATGATAAGAACTTTCTTGTGTTAAATTTTAAGGTACCTTGTTAACATGTTTCGACCTATTTTGAGTCATCTTCAGAACTGGTCGTTGTTGGTCCTTGGCGCCTCTTGTTTCCTGTGAGGGTGCGTTCGTAGTGTAGAGTCTAAGAGTGTATGTGTTTTGAAATTGAGTTGTGTGTTGAGAATATCGTTGGGGTGTGTTTTCGTGTGTCTGTACATTTCATATTGTTCTAATGTGTTGAGTTTCTGGCATTTTGGTTGGATGTGCAGTATTTCCACGTCTGTGTTGATGTCTCTGTAGGTGTGGTTGGCATTTGTGATGTGTTCTGCATATGTGGAGGTGTTTTGTAATTTTGTTATGGCTGTGATGTGTTCCAACCACACCTACAGAGACATCAACACAGACATGGCAATACTGCTCATCCTACCAAAAAGCAAGAAACTCAACACACTAGAACAATATAAAATATACAGACACACGAAAACACACCCCACCGATATTCAACACACAACTCAATTTCGAAACACATACACTCTTAGACTCTACACTACGAACACACCCTCACAGGAAACAAGAGGCGCCAAGGACCAACAACTACCGGTTCTGAAGATGACCCAAAATAGGTCAAACATGTTAACAAGGTATGTTAAAATTTAACACAAGAAAGTTCTTATCATATATATTCCGAAGTGATACAGTGTTAATAGTTGTGTAATCAAGATGTACAACAAGAATGCCTATTCTTAAACTCTACGGGTGCTATTTCTAGATATTTCGCTAGCCCGCGCTACGAGCGTGCAAAACTAGCCCAGGTTATCGACAGGTTACCTGTACAGGTTTCATATCATATCATATCATATCATATCATATCATATCATATCATATCATATCATATCATATCATATCATATCATATCATATCATATCATATCATATCATATCATATCATATCATATCATATCATATCATATCATATCATATCATATCATATCATATCATATCATATCATATCATATCATATCATATCATATCATATCATATCATATCATATCATATCATATCATATCATATCATATCATATCATATCATATCATATCATATCATATCATATCATATCATATCATATCATATCATATCATATCATATCATATCATATCATATCATATCATATCATATCATATCATATCATATCATATCATATCATATCATATCATATCATATCATATCATATCATATCATATCATATCATATCATATCATATCATATCATATCATATCATATCATATCATATCATATCATATCATATCATATCATATCATATCATATCATATCATATCATATCATATCATATCATATCATATCATATCATATCATATCATATCATATCATATCATATCATATCATATCATATCATATCATATCATATCATATCATATCATATCATATCATATCATATCATATCATATCATATCATATCATATCATATCATATCATATCATATCATATCATATCATATCATATCATATCATATCATATCATATCATATCATATCATATCATATCATATCATATCATATCATATCATATCATATCATATCATATCATATCATATCATATCATATCATATCATATCATATCATATCATATCATATCATATCATATCATATCATATCATATCATATCATATCATATCATATCATATCATATCATATCATATCATATCATATCATATCATATCATATCATATCATATCATATCATATCATATCATATCATATCATATCATATCATATCATATCATATCATATCATATCATATCATATCATATCATATCATATCATATCATATCATATCATATCATATCATATCATATCATATCATATCATATCATATCATATCATATCATATCATATCATATCATATCATATCATATCATATCATATCATATCATATCATATCATATCATATCATATCATATCATATCATATCATATCATATCATATCATATCATATCATATCATATCATATCATATCATATCATATCATATCATATCATATCATATCATATCATATCATATCATATCATATCATATCATATCATATCATATCATATCATATCATATCATATCATATCATATCATATCATATCATATCATATCATATCATATCATATCATATCATATCATATCATATCATATCATATCATATCATATCATATCATATCATATCATATCATATCATATCATATCATATCATATCATATCATATCATATCATATCATATCATATCATATCATATCATATCATATCATATCATATCATATCATATCATATCATATCATATCATATCATATCATATCATATCATATCATATCATATCATATCATATCATATCATATCATATCATATCATATCATATCATATCATATCATATCATATCATATCATATCATATCATATCATATCATATCATATCATATCATATCATATCATATCATATCATATCATATCATATCATATCATATCATATCATATCATATCATATCATATCATATCATATCATATCATATCATATCATATCATATCATATCATATCATATCATATCATATCATATCATATCATATCATATCATATCATATCATATCATATCATATCATATCATATCATATCATATCATATCATATCATATCATATCATATCATATCATATCATATCATATCATATCATATCATATCATATCATATCATATCATATCATATCATATCATATCATATCATATCATATCATATCATATCATATCATATCATATCATATCATATCATATCATATCATATCATATCATATCATATCATATCATATCATATCATATCATATCATATCATATCATATCATATCATATCATATCATATCATATCATATCATATCATATCATATCATATCATATCATATCATATCATATCATATCATATCATATCATATCATATCATATCATATCATATCATATCATATCATATCATATCATATCATATCATATCATATCATATCATATCATATCATATCATATCATATCATATCATATCATATCATATCATATCATATCATATCATATCATATCATATCATATCATATCATATCATATCATATCATATCATATCATATCATATCATATCATATCATATCATATCATATCATATCATATCATATCATATCATATCATATCATATCATATCATATCATATCATATCATATCATATCATATCATATCATATCATATCATATCATATCATATCATATCATATCATATCATATCATATCATATCATATCATATCATATCATATCATATCATATCATATCATATCATATCATATCATATCATATCATATCATATCATATCATATCATATCATATCATATCATATCATATCATATCATATCATATCATATCATATCATATCATATCATATCATATCATATCATATCATATCATATCATATCATATCATATCATATCATATCATATCATATCATATCATATCATATCATATCATATCATATCATATCATATCATATCATATCATATCATATCATATCATATCATATCATATCATATCATATCATATCATATCATATCATATCATATCATATCATATCATATCATATCATATCATATCATATCATATCATATCATATCATATCATATCATATCATATCATATCATATCATATCATATCATATCATATCATATCATATCATATCATATCATATCATATCATATCATATCATATCATATCATATCATATCATATCATATCATATCATATCATATCATATCATATCATATCATATCATATCATATCATATCATATCATATCATATCATATCATATCATATCATATCATATCATATCATATCATATCATATCATATCATATCATATCATATCATATCATATCATATCATATCATATCATATCATATCATATCATATCATATCATATCATATCATATCATATCATATCATATCATATCATATCATATCATATCATATCATATCATATCATATCATATCATATCATATCATATCATATCATATCATATCATATCATATCATATCATATCATATCATATCATATCATATCATATCATATCATATCATATCATATCATATCATATCATATCATATCATATCATATCATATCATATCATATCATATCATATCATATCATATCATATCATATCATATCATATCATATCATATCATATCATATCATATCATATCATATCATATCATATCATATCATATCATATCATATCATATCATATCATATCATATCATATCATATATCATATCATATCATATCATATCATATCATATCATATCATATCATATCATATCATATCATATCATATCATATCATATATCATATCATATATCATATCATATCATATCATATCATATCATATCATATCATATCATATCATATCATATCATATCATATCATATCATATCATATCATATCATATCATATCATATCATATCATATCATATCATATCATATCATATCATATCATATCATATCATATCATATCATATCATATCATATCATATCATATCATATCATATCATATCGCTAACACTGGTTTATGAATTCGAAAAACGTTAGTTCGCTGATCATCCACCGGAAGCCCCTCGCTAAGAATGTCTATGAATATGGCTCTACAATGCTAACTACTATTATATTTATTTTGTATAGACGAGCAGTTGATGTGACCCGTTCAATTCGAAACCCTCTCTGTTATCCTGGACTTTCCTAATGGCATATTCTACAGCAAAGTTAAAAAGTAAGCGAAACCATCTATATATAAAACATAGCTCGTAAAATTGTATTGGATATTCTCTATCTTTATCATGAACTATAGAGTATCTCATGTTGGATCACACACAACTTTGAATGTAATATCTAAAGCGTGACAACACTTTCACTGTAATACGTACAAGAAAAAGATAGTGGCGAAAAAACATGACACATGGTCACTAAACAAATAAATAATTTATATCCGTTCAACAATAATCGGAGTGGTCATACACTTGATATAAACTAGAGCTGACATCGCTGATTTATTTTCTCTCAATGGTAAAGCAAAGGCGTAGATAATGTATAAAACATGTATCAACCGGAATTCGAGTTTGAAACGTGAACTAGAAACAATTAATTTAATTAATGCTGCTTATCGGTGCCGTTAATATTCAGTGCAGTTAAATCATGCCAGGGCTTTTATGAGCAAAGAATATTACGGCTGGCACCCGATATCACGTCACAGGCGGATAAGTATTACTAGTCTCTCTGATTAATTCCTTCGTGACGACTGGCGTTGCACTTGTAACGATATCTATGAGCTGATGCAAGGCTGAGATTTTCAGACTTTCTTTAATATGCACTAAACTAAATAAGCAGCAGAAAATACTACAGCTGACATTGTGTAACGACAAGAGAATGATTTCTAGGTGATAAAAGGAGAGATTGAGACTTTATAAAATCTTATTTTGGACCATTTAAGAATTTATACAGGATGAGTCACGAGGAAAGGTACATGGTGTGAGGGTTGATAACATTGGTGATTCTAAACAAAAAAGTTTCTAAGAACATATGCCCTCTTCTTAACAGAATTTCACATACAGCTGTTTGAAAATCACGGGCATCAGTCTCATGTCCTTCATCAGCACTCATATGCGGACACAATAAAAACGACATTAGGTTGTAGTAGGATTAATGAAACGTATCCTGGGCGTTGGATCGGTCGCGGTGGAGTCATTTCTTGGCCACCGAGATCACCAGATCTTACTCCATTGGATTACTGTGCGTGGAGTTGGCTTAAGAGCAAAGTCTACAAGGGCAAAGTGTAAACTTCTCGCTCGTATTTTACATGCATTTTGCTCAAGCGAAAGAGTCCAAATCAGCTCAGATCAGCAACACAGCAGTTGTCTACAAGAACTGCAAAGTTCATTGAAGTTGTTAGTTGACTTTTTTAAATGTTCTGTAAAGAAAAATACACAAACAGGACATAAGGTAACAATGTTTTAATTCAATATCACTCCTCATTCTTTCCACTAGTTTTCTCCGAACCCGTTAAGAACAGGATATATGTTCATATTAAAGTTTTTTGTTCAGAATCACCAATATTATCACCCCTCAAACCATGTACCTTTTCTCGTGACTCACCCTGTACAAAATTAACAATTAGTAATTTGTATTTTGAAACTTTCTATAGTTAAAAACGTTACAAGTGTCAGAACTTTAAAAAGGTAATGTATCTTTAGGACAGACGGGTCCCTTTCCAACACCGGTGTGGCATCATCTTCAGTGTTCTTGGAACTACTGCTGCTCCAGCTGGTCTTGATTTCCGGAGTTTGCCTTCGTCAGTAGTGGGGGTGGGGTGTGTGTTGCTCTTATGGTGAGACTGGTTGTTTGTGTGTCGTGTATTATGATATCGAATTATGTATGTTTATTGAATTGTAGTTTTGTGTATTAAGTATATTCTGGGGATATGTTATTGTGTGTTTGTATATTTCGTATTGTTCTAGCATGTTTAACTGTAGACTTTTTGGTGTCATATTTATTTCCATATTTGTTTCTATGTTATTGTAGCCGTGATTGTTGTTAACAATATGTTCGGCGTAATTTGATATGATGTATGGTATAGTTATGGCTTCAATGTGATTATTGTATCTTATTTGTATGTATGTATTTATTCACACTTCAAATGGGTATATACCCGGTGGTAGTGGTAACTAATTACACTCAATAATTGCAATTAATAATAAACACATTAATAATTAATAATAATAACAATAATAATAATAATAATAATAATAATAATAATAATAGTAATAATAATAACAAGGAGCATCTTGAATTAAATGAAGCACGATCACTTAAAATAACATTTGAAGTAAATCTAAATTGTATCTTAACCCTAAGTTCGAACTAAGACCCACGAGTCTGATAGGTTCATACCTGCACAAGTACCATTCGGCACTACACTTATTTCGCTGTCAACTCACTCACTGCACTGATTCTATCCTTATTTCACTATCACTTCAAAACCATTTCACTGTTCAAAAACGTTGCACAGCCACTATGAACTATAGAACTTCACTGACACAAACACACTTCACTTACACAACAGACTTCACTGACACTACACAAATCACTGACACAACGTACTTCCTCACTGATACAACACTTCAAATAACAAAATATCAATTACACCCTTTAAATAGTATGTATAATATACTACTGTCTATTAGTAAAGTCCTTAAGCCTATTCTTAAATGCATTGTTGGTTATTGGTAAAGCCTTTAGTAAGTCTGCTGGTAAAGCATTCCAGTCCCTGATAGTACGATTGAGAAAAGAAAATTTTCCAGTGTCCGTCCTCTGTCTTCTTTCCCTCAATTTATATAAGTGGTCGTTCCTTGAAATGATCTTCCAGTCTGTCCTACGTGAAAATCTGGATAGCTATTCCATTATAATTTGTAAAGCCCTGTTGAATTATATTAATTGTTGTTTGTTTTATTTGATTATTTAGATATTTCTGTATTGTGTTATTTGTTTTATATGCTATCTTCTATATTAGTTTTCTAAATGAAGTCACACTTTTGTATGTATTGGTATTGTGATATGTCAATGATATGAATTTATTCTCGTGTGTTGTTTGTGTTGGCTTGTTCTGTTTTTTTTTTTTTAATTCTATATTCTTCTGTCTTATGCATATTTTTCTCTTTCAATTTTGTCTTAGGTATATAATTTTCTTTTGTGTTAACATTATTGCTTGTCAAAAAATCTAAAAGTTAGAATTTATAAAACAGTTATATTACCGGTTGCTCATTCTTCACCTGACATATGTAATTAGGAACATTAAATCCAGACGTTCGAGATGGGCAGGGTATGTAGCACGTATGGGCGAATTCAGAAATGCAAATAGAGTGTTAGTTGGGAGGTCTGGGGGAAAAAGACCTTTGGGGAGGCCGAGACGTAGATGGGAGGATAGTATTAAAATGGATTTGAGGGAGGTGGGATATGATGATAGAGACTAAAGACGGGTAGAAAAAGCTGGAACAGTTTATTTGAAACTGTTTCACAATTGAAAGTGTTTCGTATCATAACAGTTTCGTGAAATAACCTGTTCCAACTGTTCCAAAGAGTGTTACACTGCTCCAACGTTGCACATGGTTCCAAGAGATAAACAGTTCAATTTCTAAACAGTGTTTCTCTTCTTTGCTGTTTGCAAAGAGCATATGTAGCGCTATCATTGACCTCCAGTCGAAAGTAGATATAATATTATCTATGTTCCACACGGACTTCGTGCAACAGTGGCCTATGTAGGATCGCGCAATTTAATTGTACGAATCAAATTCCCTAATAAATCTGATATTTTATTATTAGCTGTCCATTGATGGAGAATATGATCATGGTGCCCTCACATAGAGTTAATTATTAATATACCGCGAAAAATATCATCGGCTAATGTCATCGTTATTAAACTATTTTACTATTTTTACTAAAATCGATTCATTTTGAATTGTAGTTATTTACTGTACCCTTAACAGTAACCTACGAAAACTGACTTTCGTTGTTACAATACACTGAACAGCTAATTTAAAGACGATTCAAGGGCTTTGAAACATGTTCTCGAAGCAGATGAGAAGTTGAAACAGTTGGAACAATTGGCACTGATGTTGTAAACATATTCTTATGAAACTGTTATTTTGGAACAGCTTCATTCATGAAACAGTTAGAGTCGAAACTGTTTCTTAAAAAGAACAGTTTATCCCATCTCTAATAGAGACTGGATTAATCTTGCTCAGGATAGGGACCAATGGCGGGCTTATTTGAGGGCGGCAGTGAACCTCCGGGTTCCTTAAAAGCCAGTAAGTAAGTAAGTAAGTAAGTAAGTAAGTAAGTAAGTAAGTAAGTAAGTAAATTAACATTATTACTACTATGATTTTTTTCAGCCTCTGGATGAGTGGGAGTGAAGGTCTTACGCATTAAGTCTAATAGAATAGAGCAATATTATTATTATTATTATTATTATTATTATTATTATTATTATTATTGTAACATTTTTATACTAAACAGCAATGTAACTTTATTATCTCAACAATAGGATTTGCTCTCCACACAGCAACACAGCGTTCGTTATTGCACTCCACAGACGACAATGACAATTTATTTGGACTATTACGAACAACAATGAACTGTTAATCTTAACTAATATTTACAAAGCACTATTTACAAATCAGAACTGTCAGTTCTCAGTTCACAGTTCTTCTAGCTCAGTCACTCGAGTTCACAGCATCTCGAACCACAGACCTTCAGAGACAGTCCACTGTACTCGAAATCAGGTCCCTCCAACTGCGGTCCACTGCACTCGAACTCAGGCCTTCGGATGCTGACACAGTTGCGGACGCACACTCAAGTCGAACTCCGGTACACAAGACTGGCTGGCTTGCTCTGTTCACTGGCTTACTCACTGAATGGCTGAATAAACTTAAACTGCTCAAGTTCGCTCGCGTTTCTTCTTTTATAACTACAGCGACGTAGCCTGGAAAGTTCGAGTTCGCGATATTTCGACGCGTGTGTCCATTCTCGAATCATCTCGCACGCTGCTGCTCCCCTCCTTCACCGCGCGTAGCACATGCCCCAAAAGCAGATGCGCGCGCAACCTCTAGTTTGCCGCGTTGACGTAATACACCCCCTCTGCCCTTCAGCATGCAGATGCTCACCGTACCAGCGTTTCGTCTGCCGCGCGCCCTGTCGGACGAGTGTTCGAACCCCGTTGCAGCTGTCACATTATTATTATCATTATTATTATTATTATTATTATTATTATTATTATTATTATTATCATCATCATCATTATTATACATGTACAGTAGTTATGAGTTGTGTGTCACTTAAATCATTGTCCTTCAACTACATAAAACTCAGGTTGCACTGTACACTATACCGTTTGATTATATGAGGACAGTCTGTCCATCAGCAGGTAAAATTAATACACTAAGTACAATATCTTCCAATTTGCGTGTCGAGACTTTGTAAACCATCTGTGTGAGTGCGGAACTAGATTTGTTTTCTGTCTCGCTCCCACGAGCAGACAAGGCACTGTTCTCTCGTTGAAGAAAACAGAAGCTGAGTATCTCCGCATGCCAGGACGCTGATTGCAGTAAGCAGAATCATTCAGCAGATGGCGTAACGACGGTTTAATTCCTTTGTGAGTTATTCACGCATTTTATTCCATCACGAAGGTAACAACCAACAACCTACCTTAAAGGGACAGATGGACCGGATCTTGACTAGTTTCTCCTCAAGTTACGAAACCTACGCCGCCCGTCAGTGTAATAATAAAAGCATTTTTTACCGGCGAGTCAAGCCTAAGTTATTACTGCTTTTAACAAGGTTCTCTTATACAGAATTTTCGTGGAATGATTTTCGCTTGTGTTAAAAATGGACTGTGGATTCAATTATTTTAAATTGCAAATACATGAATATAAATCATAGATATAATTTTTTTTATTCACGATTTATGCTCAAATCTTCATTCTACAACATTAAACGTTGTAGTGAATATACAGCATGTCTCTAAAAATGTTATGAGTTACGTGGTAGTAATTACACAGGGGTAGCACAAATGATTTAAGCGGTTTCATTGTCATGTATTATGAAAATTGAAGGATTCAGAGCCATAGTGGGCCAAGCGCCAACGGAGAAAGCAAGGGTTAAAGTTAAGTGAATGCCATAGTTTAATGAAGAGTGACATATCATTTAGTTTTTAATGTGTATACTTTATATTACTTGCTACATGTTTCCAATGAATTATGATAATAACTTCATTTTAACTCTTGTTTTCTATGGTTTTAGTAAATGGCGCTTGGCCCGCTATGGTTCTGAAGTTTCGTTTCAACTTTCGCGTAAGTATCTCAGTACACTGTGTGACCGCTATGTGACTAGATATAGACCGCGCCACCGTTTTTGGCATGTGGAATAATTAATGGGAACCTTAAGTGCGAGTATCTTACCTTTGTAGCAGAGTATGGGCGATAAAGTTGGCAATTGTGATTGGCAGATTGTTGATGTGACATGTATTTAGGAGGAGGTACCGTTCTCAACTGCAGTGGTAACAGAACTCACTGACTGGAGAAATGTAAAAAAATACATATGATAATATTATATATCATGAATAATTTTATAAATTTCTTTCTTAAAAGCTTCAATTTTAAAATATTTCAAATTAGGAAAATGATTTGTAATTTTATCATAAAGTCTTGGGCCGAAACTAGCATCATGTTTAAGAGTTGCACTTGTACGATAATCAATTAATGGGAAAGTAGACTTTTGTCTTCGAGTACGATATTCATGTCGATTAGACTTAGGGGAGAGTCGGGTAGTATCGGACATCAGGTAATATCGGACAGTGAGTTTCTTTCATATACCACACGATGATAGTACCTGATTGACATGATTACGTTTCTGTGATGTCGCATAGAGAAACGTAACCATGTCATTCAGGTACTACCATATGGTGGTAGATGAAAGAAACGCACTGCCCGATACTACCCGACTCTCCCCTATGTTTTATTTGATTTCTGTGTTAGTAAGTTAGTAAACTATATTTATAAATTACTTCAATAGTTAATATTTTAAAATCGGTATAAATTAAATTTGTTGGGTAATCCACATTTTAGGTCAGACAAAAATTGCTATTAAACTTCTGTATAATAAAATTAATGGATTAAGTACAGCTGATGCTGCACCACCTCAATTTATTATAGCCTACCATATTGTATTAATGATTGTACTAAAGCTAAAAATATTATTCTCAATGCCTCCTTAGTGATAAAATTTCGAAGTATTATGAATTTAGAAGTTGTCTTTCTTATACTTGTATACATAAAATCAATTTGTTTATGTTTTTAATATTGCCATTTCCACTTGTGAATGCAATTTCACTGTTTTATGTAATGCAGGAAGAGTATATTATATTGAAGGTACTTTCAAGTGTTACTCGTCCTTATTATGCCAGTTGTTTAGTAAACATTTTATAAATAACAGCATTTATATCCCTTTGATATTTGGTCTTTTACCGGTAAAAAGTCCGAGACATCTTGTAGAAGCAAATTATTCATTCCTGAAGCTCTTTGTTGAGCCCTATACAGATTTTGAGGAAACTATTCATACAGCTGAAAATTCAGTATGGTCTACAGCAGCGGAAAAGGGTTGCAGGTTCCAATTAGGCCAATCGTGTTGGAGGAAAATTAGTATAATATTATGAAACAAGTGTATAATGTTATACTTTATGACACGAGTTCATGTTTAGGGAACAAAAGAAGTAAGTTTCCTAATTTTGACGAATGCAATAAATGTATAACATTATAAACGTGTTTCATATGTTATTTTTGTACGACAGCATTATAAAACAATTAATAAAGAAATAACATCAGATTTGTAATGATGGGTAGTTTGATATCATGGTCTATGAAGAAAGATGTTGATACGATGACAATGATTTATTAACCACGGCACATGATACGATCACAGGACAGGTCTTGTCTCCTCTACTTTATATGCTGTTCAAAGTATGACACTCACTTTCTTGAATAAAAAATATGCATGCAAAGTGTTTCATAATGAAATACGTCTCTGTATGCAGAATCTTTGATCCAAGCACAATCATTTATTGAATTCCCCCCGGACTAAGAGTACTCGTATATGTACATTGTTTCCCTATGTACTTAGACCCAAATTCCATTGGGTGGAAGGGTATTCAAGTATTAGAAAATATTAATGCGTAACACAGAACTTCAAAAACTCGACAGCTTCACTATGTGACATATCTTTACGTAAAATCATATCACAGTCTACTATATACAGTCGCGAAGCTCAATACGTAGTAAATATGCAAACATTAGATAGTTGCTCACCACTAGGAACGCTAATATCGCCTCATTACAGGCAATGCAAAATACTACCGTCACAGTCTATTGTTTCTAGCACCCTCAAAACTCAAGCTTCGTGACTGTATATAGTAGACTGTGATCATATGTGAGTGCCACCATCTTGTACTCCCCTTACTTTACCTCCTATTTTTCTTGTTCTTCTTCTCTTCTCCTTGTATTTTACTTGTTCCCCCTTTCTTTTTCTTATTCTCCATATACAGGGTGTTTCCGTAGTGGTGTTACAAACTTTCAGGGATGATAGCGAAGGGCACATGTATCAATTTGAGATAAGGAACCATGGTCCGGAAATGACCGAGTCGAAAGTTACAAGCAAAAATATTTCTGTGGAAATGAAATAATTTTATTCATCTCTACACCTTATTTATGTGTATTTATCTGTACATCGTACACATACTGTATTCATCTGACGTTGTTTACGCTGTCTACTTACAGTATTACATTCAGTACGCTGTCTGAGGGCTGGGACAGGAAACTACACTAAAGCAATGCAGATAGCGTAATGTGTAACGGACATGGTCTGTCCTGATATGCACGTTTGTAGACAGCAGTGTATGTGTACAAGTTGCAGTGTCCAGTCGATCAGTCCTAGTGAAATGGAGTAGTACAAGACAGCGGAATAAGCAGACCTGATTTTCTAATACGGATGAGCCAAAGGGAACAGTAGACATGCTCACAGATTGTATCGGGCAAGTACTCACGTAGGAGACATCCGGCCCATACCATCTTTCCATGACTGTTCCAAATGTTAAGGGAAGGAGGGCACGTGGTGCCAAATTACAATTTCATTCCCACACAAATAAATTTGCTTATAACTTTCGGCTCAGTCATTTCCGGACCATGGTTCCTTATCTGAAATTGATAGCCCTTCGCCATCATCCCTGAAAATTTGCAACAGCACTTCGGAAACACTCTGTATATTATCCCTTTCTCCTTGTGTTTTCTTCATTCTACTTGTATTCCCGTTTTGCTCTTATTCTCCCTCTTGTTCTCCTTGTATTCCCCTTGTTCTCGTATTGTTTTCCTTGTTATCTTTGCATTCACATTTTCCTCCAATTAGATTAGATTTAGATTAGATTTATTTATTTAACCTGGTAGAGATAAGGCCGTCAGGCCTTCTCTGCCCCTCTACCAGGGGATTACAACTATAACATGAACAATAAGATTACAATTAATATTAAATTTACAATTACAATTACAATAAAAATTAAAGTACGACAAGAATACCTGATTAATGAAAGCTAGACATTTTATCATAGAAGTTAAGAACAAAGAATATTTTTGTATTTACTAAATTACAAATTAAACCTACAATAACAAAATTCTATAGTGATGAAATTACCGGATATTGAGATATTTTGTGGTAGATTAAGATAACTATTTACAAGAAACCATGTCTGAACGAGTCTCAATTACTCTCTTGTTATATTTACTTTCCCCTTGTTTTCTTTATAGTCTCCTTGTTCTCCTTGTCTATACTCGCAGTGCTTTAAGAATGTCATTTGGCATATAAGTCCATAATAAAAACGAATGTGAAGGACAGAAATGTAGAATGGAAATGAATCGGGAGTGTTGAGAATAAAATGCAAAGTATGGAAGAAAATGTTATATGAATTGATGTCAGTGCTAAAGGCTATAGGATATACCACGACATGATCGACGGAGCTGTCAGGAAGATACTGTCTAGAGACAACTCAACCGGGAAGATGCTGAAGATCGACAAGTATGGAGATTCAGAACAGACAGCGATCTGATGTATGTAGCTGATACCCTGTAACTGTAGAGTACACAGAGAATAATCAGTGACATTGATCGTCAGCACCAACTGATTACGCTGCCGCTAAAGGTTTGATGTGGAGGGGAGTTTATTACCCAAGAGAAATTCAGTAACTACGTGATACCTGTGAATTCAATATCATGTGCAAGTCTCCAATGGAATATTCAATCATACCTCTCACCAGATCTTCATTTTGTTCTCCACAACAGCTGTGATTTAATATTGTATTTCGTCAGCCATATGTTAACTATTAACGCAAATTGTTTTCGTGAATCCACATAACTTATCACCAAATGGTGTGCTCCAAACGACACTTTCTCGATGTAAATTTTTTGCATTAAGATAGTCAAAGTTTCACGTAAAATTATTTTCAATAAATGTCTCAAGAC
The DNA here is from genome assembly GCF_040183065.1 of Periplaneta americana. Classification (NCBI taxonomy): domain Eukaryota; kingdom Metazoa; phylum Arthropoda; class Insecta; order Blattodea; family Blattidae; genus Periplaneta; species Periplaneta americana. The sequence goes on along the minus strand of NC_091123.1, from coordinate 129,325,341 downwards.
CACTTCAGTTGAGACTGAATTCTTTCTATAGGTCACATTCAAACTCTTTGCGATATATATTAGTATTTTGAAGTTCTGTCATTGCTTTTCGCTTTTGTTTTTGTGCGATTATACAGCCGTACCTTCGTCATTAATTTACTAGCTTAAAATATCCACAACTGTAGAAAATCAAAGTCAAAGCCCAATGTTATCCAAACGATTAATGCCCTCCAATTTTACTTATTCAACAATGCCATTTCTGTAGTTTTTATAAAAGCGTAAATAAAAACTTTATAAACAATAATCCAGATTCTCGGTCCAAATACGCCCTCTTACCGTTGACTCAATCTGATGCTGTTCTGACATTAATTTAATGTAATTCAATGTCTATGTGTGCTCTCACTTGACCTTCAAAGTCAGCTAACAATACAATCTGAACAACATGGATTCTTGTTAATGTCAAACTAAGCTCAAAATCAATCTTGACGGCGTTATGAGCACACAAAACTCCAAAAATGTAAGATTGGAGAAAGCTAAATATGATGCTGACGGTAACTATATTACAGTAACCTTACTTACTTACTTACCTACTGGCTTTTAAGGAACCCGGAGGTTCATTGCCGCCTTCACATAAGCCCGCCATTGGACCCTATCCTGAGCAAGATTAATCCAGTCTCTATCATCATATCCCACCTCTCTCAAATCCATTTTAATATTATCTTCCCATCTACGTCTCGGCCTCCCTAAAGGTCTTTTTCCCTCCGGTCTCCCAACTAACACCCTATATGCATTTCTGGATTCGTCCATACGTGCTACATGCCCTGCCCATCTCAAAAGTCTGGATTTAATGTTCCTAATTATGTCAGGTGAAAAGTATAAAGCGTGCCTAAGAATGGAATTATCTGTCGAAAGCTAATACCTACACTCTGTTCATAATTCGGCCATTTTCACATTAGAATGTTTATTGAACTAATGAAATTTTTTCACAATAGGGACTAAGCGAAATTTGTATGCGTTTGAAAGTATTAATTTATCAATTCTTGACCAATTTTGATTGCTGCGATTTGGGTAATCAACTTCGCGTTCCAAAGATGGATCATTTGAATGGTTGACAGAAGAAAGAGAAATATGAGTGAAATATATGTATTAATGAAAAGACGAAAGAAAGAAATGTCAGAAATAGAAAGGAGGAGAATAAATACGAAGAGGAAGAAAGAAAAAGGTGATAAAATATAAAGAAGGAAAAGTAAAGAACTTAAAAGATAGGAATAAAATAGGCCTAATAGAAGTCACCAATTCAAATGTTACTATCTTTTCTGTTTCAGTATTCCTATGTTAGTATTTTAATCTTTACAAATGCTATGGTAAAGCTTTTTCATAATTTATTTGTCAATAGTATCAAAAGTCATTTTGGAGTCAATAAACTCTATACAGGCTAATTAGATTCTCTCTCTCTCTCTCTCTCTCTCTCTCTCTCTCTCTCTAGGTAATAACTAATTCTTTAATCCCAAATAAATTTGCAATTAGAAGGGAAAAAAGCGAAACCAAACTAACGAAATGAAGAAGAGAAGGAAAATACAGTAAAACCTCCCTAAAACGAAATACGATCTTTCCAGAATTTATTTCCCGTTTCCACAGGTTTTCGTTTTACAAAGGCTGAGTTCCGGCAAAAGTGAGAATAGACCGCTGCAATATGCTCACCGTAGGAAGAACACAATGAAGAAATAATTTGAAATAAAAGTTACTGCAGTACATGCAAAGAGAATTTTATTTTCATAATAATTAACTTACGTAATTGCAGCCTCTCTTTCTCTCTCCCTCTCTCTGCGCCCTAGTTTCTTGCCCCCCACATTTCTTTTAAAGTGCATTGCCGCGACGTTTTTTTTTTTTTTTAAGGAACGTTGTAGGATTTCCTTCGCGTCTTACATCAATTCAGAGTGTAAATTGCGCCCTGATCCATCGGTTGTGTAACTTAAGTTGTATTTGATGAAAATAGATTAACTTCACGTTAGACAAATCAATCCTTGGATGGCAGGTAGCATTGTCTAAAACCAGTATGACTTTACGACCTTGACGTTTAATTGCTCCATTAAAATTATGAAGCCCTCTTCCATGATAGAACTGGTCATCTAGGGTGCTATTCATAGACATTTCGCTAGCGCGCGCTACGAGCGTGCTAAAGTAACTCCGGCTATCGACTGGTTACTTGTACAGGACTCATATAATATCATATCGCTAACACTGGTTTATGAATACGAAAAACATTAATTCGCTGATCATCCACCGGAAGCCCGCTCTAAGAATGTCCATGTATATGGCTCCTAGGTTTTTATTATTAAATCTCACAGTTTCACTTTATTCTCACTATTATTTAACACTGTATTAGCATATTCATACAAAACTCAGAATACATAAACGGAAATGTGAAGCTAAATTGAGATTACATTACAATTATTTACAGTTTTATTCTACTCGCAATTTCTTTATTACTGTATTGGCTTGTGAGCACAAAACTGACAATAAATGAAAGAAAATGCAAGAGGGTTGGAAGAAGTAACGGTACAGGAGATCAGTAACCTGCCCGGGACCTTGACAATAAGCACAGAATAGTGACACAGTTAGAGAAGCTTCACCCCCAACTTCTGACAAAGAATAGCGAAAGTCTTCCAGATCACTGCATGTACAGTCACACAAAAACTTATGTCATGCTTCGTACAGTATTATCTCAAAGTTGAAAATGGTTTGAAAGAATTTAGCAACAATTACGCTTAAAATTATCCGTTTTAGTCATGTTTTTTACCTAAATGGTGTCCAAAAATGTTTCCGTTTTCGCGTTAGGCAGTTTCAAATTTTAAAGTATTATTTTACGTAGGAAACCATTCCGTTCCCAAATTTATTTTTCCTTTGTCCAGGTCCTTTTTATGAAGTGTACGTTTTAGCAAGGTTTTACTATAATTGGCTTAAAAAGAAATACAGTCAACTCTGGATATAGTGAACTCGGTTAGTGTGAACATTCGATTATAGTGAACCTAAATCGTTGGTCTCTACCCGCATGCATTAAAACGTACACTAAAATTTCCGTTTATAGTGAACCCTCGCTTCGGTTATAGTGAACCTTGTATCCTGACAGATTCTTATTTGAAGTCAGACCTTCTTGTATAAAATTGAGAGAATGTGTTGAGAACAACATTCTAAGTTCCTTACTCCTTTAGTCAAAGGTCAAAGGTAGGATTAGTGATTCCTAGACACTGAGCTGTACTGTAAATCCAGGCAACGCATGACGACCTTGTCTCACTCCACCATCGAAGGGTTGACATTCTGTTCTCAGGCAGTCTACTCTACTGTTATTTCTAATCCTCCATCGTCAGAGGGTTGCCTTTTGTTCTCAGAAACATTTCCATTATTACTGATAGCATCGAAACAACGGAAAATGGAATCGCCTTCTTTTATTAAAAGGGGACGAACATGTCCAGAGCATAAATGAAGGTAAGATTTCGATGGTTTTCAAACTCCATCAACCCCCTCCCAGTTTCCATTAAGTGACTCGGGAAATTCCAAGGCTGAATATGCAGTCACACCATAACAGCGTTTGTCATTTCTACCTGATCTAGAATCGACGACAATTCGGAAGGCGGTAGTCTGCTAGCGTTTGCGTCGAGAGAGAGACAGATAGAGAGGGCAAGGCAGCGTACAACATTGCCACATCGTACTTCACGAGCACGAGCAATACAAATAGTGCAGGAGAGAATTTAAATTATCAAAAGACAAAAATGACATTAGCCGTTTATTACTGTAAGCATGACACCAAACAAACCCTCTTTCCTTCACTAGCAATATTCTTTGCACGTTTCTCAATCCCACGCCACATGTTTCTCTACAGTCGTTTCTTGCGCGCTGGCAACGTTGCAGTCAGCATCAACATGGCCGTCAGCGTTCTGCTCGTCAACGTTTTTAAAATAATTATACACCTTAAACACTATTTTCCGCGCCTGTCTGTGCAATACTTGTCATTTTACAGTCTCTTCTTCCATTTATTTATCTTACACATACACAGTAAATGTTAGTTTTACTTATTCAATGTATTGAAACACTCACACGTGAACAAACGGACTCTGGAAGTACTTGTTATAGACTGATTCTGATTGGTTCTACTATACAAGTTGGTGACGTCACATACCAGAAATGCTACGGAGCATATAGCAGCTGACCGTCTTCCGAAATGCCGTCTAGTCTAGTGTTCCAATAGTGAATGTACTGTATAAAAATGTCGAAGCGTAAAGTGTTTTCTTTGGAAGATAAGGCGAATATTATAAGTCACATTGAACGTGGCCTTTCGCAAGCGGACGTGGGTCGACAGCATAGTTTAAGTAAATCAACTGTGAGTAACAGTATACAGTGTAATCCATTCCACAGAAATGAAATATTTTATTTTTCTTGTTCACAATTTCATAAATTTCTGTCATTTAAGGTTAGGGGAGAGACACTTCGGATATAGTGAACCTCGGATATAGTGAACGAAATAAGCAAGTCCACAGAGGTTCACTATATCCGGAGTTGACTGTATACTGAAGAAGAAATGAAACAGGAAGAAGTTGAAGTAAACGACAGAGTAAAAAGAGATCAGAATCAATTAGGAGGAAAAGACTGAAAAGTTAGAGGAGGAGGAGGAGGAGGAGGAGGAGGAGGAGGAGGTGAAGGGATTAAAAATAGCGACAGAAAGTAGAAACAGAGGACAAAGACTAAAAAGAAGAGAAGCAGTCAAGTCTGAAAGAAGAATTCTGCAATAGGCGCCCTCTTGAAGGAGCGGCAGTCGCCCTCATCTTGTCACTCTGATCCTGCATGTCCAATGTGGAAGAATGAGACGAAGGCTGTCACATAATAAGGCAGGCGTGTCCGACTAATAAACTGGACGCATCCGACACACTCGTCGTATTAGGCGATTCGATTCGCTTCGCTCCGGGAAAGAAGATCCCATCAAGCACGTAAGTCGCACTGACGCAGATACAATGATACGGTATCTCGTCCAGAATCCGGTACAAAGGATCCAACCTGTTCTTGAGGATCAAGTGATAAACAGGAAGTACGTTGCGCAACTGTCCAGAAGCTCTCTGAGTTATGACAATTACAAACACCTGCTTGACGAAAAATGTATCCAGCAAATTACGAGCTGTAACTATAGTTTATTATTCAAGTCTCATTTTGTAGTATTGTCTTCGATCAGACTGATATGTCTTCCTTAAAACTGGTACACTTAAAATTTGTTATAGACATTTATAAACTGTATTCCACATTCAATAATGTTTCATTAAATAAAATACTCTAGTGAAACTAATTTTTCTTCTAATAAAATAATATCACCATTTCGAAACATAGGCCTATTCTTCATTATTTTATATCTAAATACATGTAACCTATTTCTCCTATTTACATATTAGAATTTCAGGTATAACTTTTCATGTTCAATAATTACTTTACTGTTATCAACGAGTTATATATGAGGGAGAGGCACCAGTAAATCACAAATTGAAATAGCAACCCATATTATTTAGTATTTATTTATTGGTTTATTTATTGATTTATTTACTGGTGTATTTATTAATTTGTTTATTTATTTATGTACTTATTTACTTATTCACTTATTGATTTCTTTGTTTATTATTTTTTATTATATTTTATTTATTCATTCATTTATTATTTAGTTATTCATTCATTCACTCGCTCCCTTATTTATTTATTTATTTATTTATTTAACATTAAAAATGTCCCCGGGGTGACGCGTCACCCTAGATGACTCCATTTTCTTCTGTAAGTTTGTCTAATAACCAGGCTTCGAGACTTGAGACCCGATACAATAAGTTTACTGTGCATGTACTATAGGTTGTTGACTCGCTGCAGGTAGTGAAAGGTAGAGATGTGTTGAGGTAACAACGTTGCTATTTAGAACAGAGTACGGTAGTATGGAGAAACACACACATATGTACATCCTGGAAGTAAATATACATTACGATTACACAATGACAATGTCAAAAGAATGTGAAAAGTATTTATTCTCCTGTCTTGTATAAGCATTTGTGTTTAATTATACACAGTGTTAATGTTGGAAATAAACATGCAGCAATTTTAATTTCTTCATTTATCCTATTGGTCGTCTTTAGGAAGTGCAGTTACAGTACCGAATTGCAGTGTCCTACAAGATACATTTTCAGTGTCTCAAACGTAAACCTTTTTCACTTATCTGCCGAACAAAGTTTGTACTGTAAAATACTGCTCTCCACGTCGCATGACGTGATAGGAGCAAAACGAAAAAACCTAACATCACTGTAGTCTCTGAGAGACAGTCATTTATTCTCGGGTGACTCTATGTCCACTAATTTGCTGTTTATATTGCACAATGTTCCATATCCGTTATTTTTAGATAAAATTGATTTCCATTTCTGTTTTACACGTTCAGTAACCGGTGTACTTGGTGTCTCATTAATTCTGTGTGTCATTTCCTCAACTAATTTGAGGGCTTACGGCATCTCTTGCTCTGACTTTTCTAACCGTGTAATAGTTTCAGACACAGTTCGAAAATAGGTTTGTATGAAAACCAAATTATTCGTCAGAACATTCAAATGCACAGCGTTTTCCTTTGCGTATTTGTTGGCATTCATTCTACAGTACCCCACCACTATACTCAGTACGCCGTTATGCGGATTTTCCACTGAACTGCTCTATCGGGTCCGAAGTCTCGAAGCCTGCTAATAACCTAATAATAGCTTATGCTATTCAAAGACAATAAAAGTTTCACTACCTGTAGTGGAGGGAGGAGATAAAAGTCGTGAGGTAACAACATACTCAGGTGAGCAGTAATGAGTCCAAAAAAGGATGGGCAGTCCACGGTTAATGAATTATTTATTTATTTTTGACTATCTTATTTATTAGTTTATTCTAGCGGAGTTCAAGTCATTGGACCTTCTCTTGCACTTCACCTGATCACAAAAGACAGTAGCAGTCAAATTTAACAAAAGCTGAAAAGAACAAAATATTAGGTTGTTTAAGTAAGGTAACGGTGGCTAGGAGCGGGTTAAAGTTCTATTTTTCACAAATTTAATTTAATAGTCTGACCCAATATTTTGGGTTTGCCTTGCGACACAGAGTAGTTCACATAAAATTTGAAATGAAAAATTATATAGGGGTCTTAGCAGTTTTCAAATAAAAGAGATTAAGATATAAGAGAAAAATAGAATCTAGTACAATTTAAACTGAGTATACATCATAAATATGCTGGCGAAATATCGCTACACAAAATTGTATTATGGTGGTGACGATGGCATCTTGAAGATCTCTCTTCAACTTGTATTTTTCCTATTGTTTACAAAGGTTTTCGAAATGGTGCCTCTCGCTCTGAAGAAGAGACCGGTAACTGTGATTTTTTCAATGTTGTATTTCGCTGATAGGTACTGAATCGTGGGCTGTAGATCTTCTTTTTCTCTTCGTTCACTTCAAATGGCTGAATGGCTGAGATTTCAAATCTGATCGTAGGATCAATTATTTTGGCTGTCTGTTTATTCCTATTTATAGCTATGATATCGATCCTACGATTGCTCCCACCATCAGCATTACAATGAACTTCCTAGTGAACGTCTAGATTTTTGGATCGAAGTGCATCTGCGATCATAGAATGTATGATGTTATTATTATTCAATAATGTAACTAATAAAGGACAAAATCTCAATGTTTTTAAAGGCAATGCTTTTTGTGTGGTGAAAAATATATCTAGTTAAGTAGAAAACAAAGTTAGATTCGGAAAAATCTGTTTGAGGACGTCCCGTAAAAAGTGAAGAAGAAGAAGAAGAAGAAGAAGAGGAAGAATATAAATTGATTCGTATGAGTTGCAATATGGCATTTATGCGGTGTCGAACAGGAAAGTGTTTTCTTTGAGGTTCTCACAGTTGGACTGAAATGTTACTTCGTAAATAAAAGGAATTATCCCCTAGGGCAGACCTGCAGAACTGTAGCTCTTGAGAGCGACTGCTTTCCACCCCTTTTTTACCCCACCCACCTTTTCTACTTGTGCGGTCACGGCGTTCTAGTTACGCTCGGCTGCAACAACATTCATTCTCGGGGCGGAAGTCGATCATCCCCAATAGAAGTAGAGTGAGGTTGATGTCATAGTTCTCCTACTTTGCGAGTTCTGCAGGCCTACCCTAGGGTTAAGCACTAATAACTGATTGACTCAGTAAGAAAGTGAGCTATCACACAAAAGTGAAAATAGAACAATTTTTATGCCAATGATTAGTTAATTTTAACGAGAAATTTAAATTCAGTCTTCTATCTGAGTGTAGAACTAAAGGAGATATTAAAAACGAGATAATACGTAATATAACTTTAGAATTTTGTGACCTTTTTCCAGTTAATTTAAGCTGTGGGATAGTTCACTCTCTCGCTGAGCAACACGCTTGAAAAATTAAAAGCCTTTTAAATAGTCTAATCTTTAAATAATTAGAACATATATTTCTATACGTTCCTCGTACAAGTGCCACTAAAATACTCCTCAAGCACTGTAAAACATGTTCGACAGAATTCGCTGCAATTTTCTCATTAACGGCGAAGGCATTTCAGCAGACTATGCACCTTATTTGGAGCTGCAACTCATCAAGTCATTACGTGTAATCATTGCTGACGGACTAATTTAACATTAATTTGTTTATAGGCCTTCAAGTCTTTCCCTTTAAAAGTTTATAATTTGCAACTATTTATGCAAATGAAGACGGACCGGCGCAATGCTGATATACTGTATACAGACGCCAAATTACATGGTTTAGATTACGTGTAATGAAATGCATAAACTAATTAATGTGAGAATAATAATAATAACAATAAATATTGTTGCTAGTGCCCGCGAGATATGAAAACAAACATTTGTGAATGTCTTGGTGATTGGTGACTAGCAATTAACATAAGCCTGAGCGGCTAATACAGGTACAGACAGACACGAAGGCAAGATATTTTTACGTTTGAGAAGTATGAGTACAGTGTGTTTCAAAATAGGAGATCTTTGGGAAAATAAACATAGGAGTAACATTTTTGAATTCGAGGTTCACCACAATAAACAATGCGGTAAGATACGACTATAAAGTTTGACCTTCATATACTATGAGAGTAAGCTGGTAGAAATTCTTAGCAAAGTATATCCCTAAGGTGAAACATGAGCAATAATTCGCAATGTGGTGAACCCACATCATCATTTATAATGTCAGTTAATGACCTCAATTTCCCATTGGCTTCTTGCAAGATGAATGGCTGTTTTGTTCCAACCTCTTCCGCTTCACTACTGGTTATCACTTTTTCTGCAGATTCACCCAACTCGTATGCAGTTGGATAATGAATGGTTCAAGTGGTGTGAAACTCCTGGGACCCGCTATTACAAGTTACCATAAGCATATATCCACATACTTGAGGTCTATAATTGCCTCGTTTGGCTGAATGCAGCTCTTTACTTTGTACAATACAACGTTTCTTGTATTCCCCTGCGGTAGCTGAATCTTCAGACCTTCATCCTATGACGCAGGCGGCCCGAATTCGAGTCCCCGTCAGTGACTCTTGTGGCGGAGAACGTCGTATTTGGGTTTTTCTCAGGGTTCTCCCGCTTCCCTTTACAGTGGAGCCTCAATTGTAGGCAGTTTGATTCTAGGAGGAAGCACGTCGACTCAGAGCTCAGCCACCTTACAGGGTCCGCAAGAATAATGGTCAGTATTTCGAGCTCTGGCTGTAGAGTATATCGTAGTTTTACCAACAGAGATTCGTGGCAGTTTTGTAAATTAGATCATAAGAATGTAATGAATAGATAGACCTATACTGTATATTTGAAAAGAAACAAATTTATTGCAGTTGAATTTAAACATAAGATAAATAAATGGAGAATTATTAAAACAAGGAAACATTTTATACTTTTGTGACATCCTTTTTTCATGAAAGAACTCAGCACTCTAGAGAATAAATATACACATGAATAAAATAAAGTTAATTATTTCTTGTGCCACCGCGTAAAAAACATCTTCTTATACCAGTGGCGATTTCACCATGAAAGATACGAGAATGATCCTACAGTTTAATTTCGTGTCTCTGAGGTAGAAAATATACGTTAACTCCTGCGAAAACATTTTAATTACAAATTTTTATTTTCAAAGCGTCCCGACGTATTAATTTCCTTTAAGCTTCCACTTTCTGTCGTGAGTTGTCGCCACTGCACAGCTCAAAAGTAATGTCCGAGGAACCATCCAAATATCTTACAGCAAACGGTATTTCTTACAGTGAAGTTAGCGGATATGGGAGGTTGCGGTGGGCGGGATATGGCTTGAGTTTAACAGCGTTTGAGGATATGACCGCGTATCCTAATACTACGACTCTTCTTTTTGGGTGATGGAGACCCTGTCAGAGACTACAATAAGAATTTTCAAGTACCCTTATAGCCTCCTTAAATGCAGTTCATTGGTCATTTTAAAAGAATAGAATAAAATAAATAATAAATAATTTAAAATGATAAAATATAAAAAATAAAATGAATAAAAAACAAAATTACATAAAAATTAATAAAATAAGCTATAATAAATACAAGAATTATCAGGACTTTCAGGTGACAGGACAGCCGAAAGAATATCTGAAATTGTATTTGATATTTAGAAGAATTTAACTGTAGCACGAAATTAACTGCGCAAACGTACGAAGGAACATCGGTAAATATCGGGCAGTACAATGGCTTAGGAGCCATCTTCGCAACTAAAATGGGGAGGAGAATCCTTCCCTACTAATAAATTGCCAGTTCCAGAATGGTGAGTTAAAGACTGACATAGGCCTACAGTCGAGCCGTTCTTATTTCCGGCGTGGCCACGCCTTCTCGACTTTTGGCGCGAAGAAGGTAGGCAATAGCGGTGTTGCTAAATCTCTGGCAAGCCAATAGTGAACGGACGCAGTTCTAATAGCTGGTTGTCGAGCAATCAGTCGGTATTGTTGTTAGTGCTGTGTTATCGCTGAGTTTTCAGCATCACAATGCCGCGGAGGAGTCGAAAGACCATCAATTCGCAAAGCAGAGAAATGATTATTAGCGTTAGAGATTATTTCGAAAATGAACGTAAAATAAGATTAGTTTATTGCCTTTAATGCAAGTGGTGCAATGAACAGCTGATGCGTGTGATGTGAACAAGTTCACGGTTTCTCAAATAACGACAGAGAAGCACGGACAATCCGGCAAAGAAGAAAATAAACGGAGAACTATGGCGGCGGCAGGTACCAACAATGATTGTAGCGATCTAGGCGTAGCACCTCTATATTGAACAATACCGTTAGGCAAGGTTCTTCGTGTATTTTTTTTATGTAGCAATGACTTATCATGACAAAATTTTTTATACTAACATAACTTAATTTACAGGTTGTGTGGTTTTAGTTATTCATTCACATAAAAATTGTTTATTTATTATATTTTACAGCTTTCTCCCATTTTAGTAATTTCTAATATTGTTTCTGTATTTACGAAAATCGTTACTTCAAATGGTCGGAAAAACCAATTATAGCACAACATGGTAAGTCTTCTGTGTCCTGGAATACTAGGATCAACAATAACAATAATATATAATATTATGTATTCATATATTACTAAATATTTATCGTAGGAAATAATTTTTCGTTCGATGTTTAAGACTAGACATGTGCTAAAACTTCGTTAAGAGTACAAGGGTAGACTTGACAACGCAGTAACATCCACCGTGAGCGGGAAGCGGTATGTCGTTTGCATAACCTTGCCAGTGAAGCAGCGTGTCAGCTGACCAGAAGCTGTCGTGTGATTTGCTGCCGGAAATAAGAACGGCTCGACTGTACTTGTATCGATTTTGCATGCTCTATTATATATTATTATTGTTGTTGTTGTTGCTGCTGCTGCTGTTATTATTATTATTATTATTATTATTATTATTATTATTATTATTATTATTATTATTATTATTAATGTTAGTTTCTGTCTTGGTCATCAGTCGTCAATCTCATATCCTACATACAAAAAAAAAAAAAAAAAAAATCACGAGTCGCCATTGTCTTATACAGAATGTAAGGGATATAAGTGCCGTCCTTTTCACAGTCGTCGGGGACGGTCTACAGGATCAAAAAATGTCCATACAACATAGAGTAAAAACTTAATAGTTTTCCAAGACAAAAATATTACTTCTCTTATTTTACTCGCGTTATACTGTATTATATCGTTAATAAAATTACGAAAACAATTACATCGGTAAGTATATCTAGCAAAGAGTTAATATTAGTTTAAATAAATATTTGTGTGTTCTATTACGTTTTCGTAAAATTAAATAATAATGCATTCTTAAATTTGTTAATAATCTGGCGTGAGAGACGTGGCAACGTGTTTAGCAGGATTCGTGCTGCTGACAGCAGTCTGCACAGACGTACAGATCAGTTGAGTTCAAGCTCCCTGTCCATAGATCTCCTGCCGAGCGGAGAGCAGTTCAGTACAGGTATTCGATAAACAAATTAGAATGTCATTCACAGTTCTGTAATATCATGATATGTTATTAATTTATGGAGAAAGTCTTCGTAATTCAAGTGCTGCAAGAAGGATGTATCGCCGACGTTTTTCGCAAAGAAGGTAACCTAATCGGCGAACTTTTGTAGCAGTTTCTCAACGATTATTAGAAGCTGGGAGTCTCTTACTCACTTTTGAAAATCACACAACGAGAAATTTCTTTAAAAATGATACTGCTTTACGGAAGCGGGAGAGATTAAAATCACCATTCCTACCAGTGCATCCTTCAGTAGGCAGTTGCTTCCCTGCAAGTAATCCAGCCAATTCCTTTTTCTCTTCCTGATCAGTTTCAGCATCATTCTTTCTTCACCCACTCTTTTCAACACAGCTTCGTTTCTTATTCTGTCTGTCCAATTCACACATTCCATTCTTCTATATTCCACATTTCAAATGCTCCTATTCGCTTTTGTTCACTTCGTCGTAACGTCTATATTTCTTCCACATACAATTCCACACTCCACACAAAGTACTTCACTAGTCAATTCTCAGTTCTTTTTTCAAAGGTCTGCAGAAGATGCTCCTTTTTCTGTCCACTTGCACTACTGCCTCATGTAGATTTCGCAAATTTACCCTCTTTAATTTCTTCCTATGACCATGCTCTTCGTCTTGTTTGCATTTATCTTCGTCCCACAGTGCTCACAGCTATCATTTCCCTCCAGTAAATAATAATAGTAATAATGGGCCGTACTCATAGACATTTTTAGCGGGGGCTTTCGGTTGGTTATCAGCGTTTTTCGTATTCATATACCAGTGTTAGCGATAGGATATGATTTGAAATCTGTACTAGTAACCAGTGGATAGCCGGCGCTAGCTTAGTACGCTCGTAGCGCGTGCTGCGAAATGTCTATGAATACGGCCCAATAATTTTAAAACATCTATTGTAGAAATTTCTAATATTTTTCACACATAAGGCAATTATAACAATTTAAAATAAAGACGGATGACAAAATTTGCTCTTATTTTTATTTTCCTACGTTATGCGATTATTAATTTATATATAGGCCCATATATTTTCTTTTATTTTTAAGAACTTGAAATAATGTTATGTCGCCTACAGAAAAGGTTACTTTATATTTATTAGCAATGAAATAGTTTATATTTTTAATAGTATCGTTTTTAGCAACATCGCCATTTGAGTACAGTTTTATTGAGAAACTACTATAATTATAAACAATATTGGAATGGAGTTATGTATTGCAATTGAATTCATGCACCTATAAATTACTTTTTACGAGTAGATATGACGTTCCTTGATTTATTATTGTATCTCTGACAACCTTTAAACGTGTAATTTTATCTGTATCATTGGTTTCTCGAACATTTAGAGTGAGATTTTTTACACCATTCCATTTCCTTGTAACGCCGTACTTTATAATTTTCTATTTTAATAAGGAGTAATAATGTTGCCTTTGAAGAAACACTAGTGAGAAAACAAAGGAACATTGCAGTTATACTACTCCTGTCACCTCTATTTTACCTAAAGAAACTGTGGATACAAAATTGCAACACCATGCTCAGTACTGTCTCATTTTTAAGTACTTAATGTGTTTTCAAGCAAATGTAATGATGTCTGAATATATCTGATCTATAATACCACAGAATAATAATACAGATAATATTCATACGTAAACACTATGTTCAGGAAGTAAAGTACCTCAGAACAGTAAACTTTATAATCATGATTTATGGTTTAACAGCTGTGTGTATCGTTTTGTCTGTTTTTTTCGTTTATAGGGATTATTACATAATCTAAACTTCCTTGCTGCGAGCCCTAAAACCATAAGTATGCGACTTACATCGAAAACTATTATGAATTTATTCGTTCCGTGTTGTTTTCTGACGAAATCACTTGTCATCTTTCTGGTAAGATGAACAAACATAACCTCAGAATCTGGGGGTCGGAAAATCCACGCACCCACGTGGAACTTGACTGTAGGTGTGATGTGTGCCGTGTTACCAAGGGGGGACACATTGAACATCTTTAAGGTAAGGAACTAACCTTTTTTGGGTTTCTCTTTCCATTGGTGCTATTTTCAAGTACCTCAGATTCATAGAACCTACATTATATGTGTTCGAAACCGAAAAGGTCTTGTGTGGTGTATTTGATGTAGGCTTACTTCACCATAGTGTGAAGTCATACTATTAATGTTTATATGCAGAGCCAACCGTAAATAATGTAATTAATTTCAGGGGGTTATTCTTTGAGATATTTAAAAAAAAAACGTTAAATGCAATTTTTGCTCATTTTTGCTTCCTTTTCGAGAAGAAAAATATTTTATACGAAATATTTCATAGCGTGTTTTGGGAAAACCATTGATCTAATTTCTAATATTCTCAGTAAATTTAAGGGAGCGGTTTATTAATATAATAAATTATTGAAAGAATTTTAGTTTTGTCCTTTACATGTGCAGAAATTTGATCCGAACAGATGTAACATTTTAAAATTCCTTTTCAGAACGAAAAGCCTTGACTAGAGATGAACAAAACTAACTGTCGCTCTCGCTCGCTCTGTTCGTTGGATTTGCCTTTCGAGTATCGTCTCGTCACTCCCGCGCGCCTCGAGTCTCTCTCATCACTCCCGAAACAGCACCCGGTCGGCGTGGAAAGACTTCGCAACCCCGAACCACATACATCATTGAAACAAACAATATTAAAAAATGTTTAAATGAGACAAAAAGACAAAACACAACAGTAGCTTAGTTATCAAAATGTTTTGGTTCCCCTATATGATATTGCCTACGGTTATACAGGATGTTTCAAAAATACGGGGCATAATTTCAGGTATGTATTTCCCACATGTAGACAATCAAAATAGTTCATTACAACATGTGTCCGGAAATGCTTCATTTCCGAGTTATGGCCTTCACAACATTGAAATTCACCGAAAAGTTTTTCTTTCCGCAGGTCGTTATCATTACAGAAGATGTTCAAAATGTCCACCTCCTGCTTGAATACAGACCTCACATCGATGTCTCATTGACCTGCGAACACGATCCCAAACTCCAGGAGTATTGCGTATGTCCTCAGAACATGCCACAATTCGATTCCGAAGGGATTCCAAATCAGGCACCGGAGACGAATAAACCAATCATTTTACATGGCCCCACAAGTAGAAATCGAGAGGGTTCAGATCAGTTGAGCGTGGAGGCCAAGCAATTGGGCCACCTCTACCTATCCCTCGATCAGGAAACCTTCGATCCAAGTACCGGCGAGCCGTACGACTGAAGTGTGCAGGAACGCCATCTTGCAAGAAGTGAATGTGTTGACGATTGATCAGTGGAGTATCTTCTAAAACATGAGGTGTGGTGTTTTCCTGGAAGTTTGTGTACGCCTGCCCCGTAAGTCTGTTTACAAGTACATTGGGGTCCAACTAATCGATCACCAATGACACCGGCCCACCAATGATGATGAGGGAGAACCGCACCTGGTGATGAGATGGAACAGTTGCACGTGGGTTTTCATGCTGATTGTGGAAATTTGTTATGCCATCTCGTGTGAACTGTGCTTCATCTGTAAATAATACTAAGGCAGGAAAGTTCGGATTTACACCACACTGCTGCAAGAATCACTGACAGAACCTAACTCTTGCAGGGTAATCTGCTGGTGACAGGGCCTGTACACGTTGCAAATGATAAGGATACAATTGATACTCTTTCAACAGTCTCCAGACAGTCGTATGAGGAACATTGACTTGCAACGCTACCCTTCGTGTGCTGATAGAAGGAGTCATGTTCACAGCCTCCAGAATCTCCTCCTGTACTTCTGGAGTTGTAGATCTTGGTCGTCCCCTTCCCAAACCAGGAGAGTTAAATTTTCCATGCTCGCACAGACGGTAATGGAGACGTACAAATGTCTTCCGATCTGGACATTGTCGCTGTGGGTACCTCTCCTGGTACAAACGACGAGCCAGCGCAGCATTGCCGTCCGCCTTACCGTACAAGAAGTGTATCTCTGCCAGCTCTTGATTTGAATACATGTCGCACAGTCTAACGCCTACACAACACCGAATGTAACCTTCGCCTCGGAATGAACTGTCAGAGTGCCCTCTTAATGTCTCCTTTGACGGCAACGACCTGCGGAAAGAAAACGTTCCGGTGAATTTCAATGTTGTGAAGGCCATAACTCGGAAATAAAGCATTTCCGGACACATGTTGTAATGAACTATTTTGATTGTCTACATGTGGGAAATACATACCTGAAATTATGCCCCGTATTGTTGAAACACTCTGTATAAATAGAAAAAAAACAGTTCTCAAATAAATTTGAATTAATAAGAAACAAAAAAAATAACGTTAATATCTTTTTACTTGAGATTGCACACTTTATCCTAAACATATGAAAAGAAAATTCCCAGTCTTTCAACAAGGGCCCAGGAATTATTAAACAAAGACTGGGGAACGTAACATTATACACCGAAAGGCAGAGATGATGCTTCAAATAGGCCACTTGACTGTTCATACACACATAACAATTGCCAAAGCAGATAAAAGTTCAGTTAAGTACAAACAACTCTGGAGATTCAAGGCTGATTGACGTTCGAGACTTGGGGAGTGATCAATCTCGACGTCTCGAAACACTCACAAGCAGTCCGCACGTCAACGACGCGACGTACACAACACTGTCGTGCGGGTCCTCGGCCTTGCAGGCGCCTGCAGTCCTGCTCTCTCGATCGTTGTTCATCTGTTGTCTTGGCATTGTTTAGTTTCGACACGATTTATTCCTGTTGCTTTGTGTTGGGGTGATGTATAAAAATATACCGACACTTACATTGCTAATTCTTCTCTTTTAAATTGCAGCGTGCTATAAATTACGAGTTAACAAGTTATTACTTGACTGCACAATTTGCAGAGAATGAATGTAACGGGGTCGTAAATGTCAAGTGCACTGAGAAATAACATTCCGCAACACAATAAGAGGAAGTGAGCAAAAGACGGATAGGAGAGCGAAACGCATTTCACTCCTAATAACCCCAACGGAAAAGTTCAGTGAAGGGTAAGCAACCACGAGGGCAAACATGATAAAAATGAAATTACACACGCATTCGCGTAACAATATTCAGGTGTATTCGTGTTTCGATGTTGTTTTCATCTTTTCCGGTTCACAATATTGTAAATATAAATCATTTCTTTGTTCTTTTTGTTCTATGGATGTTTAGTGTCTATTGCGCCTCACTTTTACTTTGTGAATAAACGCAATATAAAAGAGAAAGTAGTGTGATGCTGCGAAAAAAATATATTGTTTTAAAAACATTCACATAAATATATTTCAAATTCGCTATTTCCTAAAAGTGATTTTAGATATCGGATTTTTCTATGTGTGTGGAGTGATTTCTGATTTCGTCTCAACTATAAGTAGAACTTTATTGACATTGAGTAGCTACGGACCAATATACCCCTGAATTATACACATTAGGAATGTTTGCGAAATGATATCGTAGGATGAGTGTAATAAACCTATGAACAAAATAATAGCTATTTTAACATGTGACTAACACACTATTTTTAGACAGCCGTTCAGTATTTAAATGTACAATAGAGCATTATCTTTCTTCTTGATTGATGGAACCTAAGGGTGCTATTCATAGACATTTCGCAACACGCGCTACGAACGTACTAAGCTAGCCCCGGCTATCCACTGATTACTAGTGCAGAATTCAAATCATATCCTATCGCTAACACTGGTTTATGAATACGAAAAACGCTGATCATCCACTGGAAGCCCGCGCTAAAAATGTCTATGAATACGGTCCTAAGAGTTTCGGTCCGGTCTCATGCAGAAAACTGGTCTATTATAGCCTATCGCTTTTGGTCTTCCTACGTTTCTTTGTTCATTTGCATTGTAAGTCAAAAGCTGTTTTGGTATTCGATTATTGTCCAGTTTCTGTATATGTTCAAATCAGTTTTGTTTGTATTATTTAATTTTATTGGTTATACTAAGCTGTCTCCTGAAGTGTTCATTTTGTGTCTTTTCTAAATAAAGTATAACCAGCTATGTCTTAAGAACCTCATCTCTGGTCCTTCTATTCTTTTGAACTGCGTTTTGATGAAAGTTTGGTTTTCTGATCCATATAACAGTATGGGGACAGCCATAACTTTGTAAAATTTATTTTATTTTTTTCCTTAAAGCGCCTTGTAATTGTACCACACATGATTCTCAATTTATTTAATTCATTTTCCATATCTCTATTTGTATTGTATGTAACATCACATCAAATATAATTAAAATGATTAACTTGTTCCAAAACATTTTTTACAATACATAATTTTACGAAGATGAACGGCGCAAGGAGCATAGGAAAAGGAAAGAAGACGAGTGATGGGAAAAAGCGAATTTAGAAGTCGGGAAGGAAAAATGGGAGAGGAAGTGATAGGAATGTCCACCGTTGTGGCTGAGGGGTTAGCGAGTCTAACTCTGAACCCAGAGCTCCCGGGTTCGATTCCCAGACAGAACGAGTTGCCTGAGTGAGGTTTTTCGGGGGTTTTCCTTCACTCCTATGGATGAATATCAGGTAACTTTATCAGACGATTGGAACCCCCACTCATTTTCGCCACTTCTTTTCCTCCCCCATCACCCTTTCCTCATCATCCCGTTTCTGGTTTTTCAGATCACTCTACCGACGGACTCCCGAAGCTGCTGACTCTCTCGACCGGCCTCCGTGGAATGTAGTTCAGCGATATTGGATTGCTTCTGCAATGGCACCCGAGGCGAAGCAGGAATGGTATATGGATTCTGTCGGCTGTAGGGACCGGTCGTTAAGGAAGTACTGTGGTTAGGGCGTTGCGCGTAGGGGATCTGTTGCATGCAACTCATTGCATATCGATGATTGGCGCAATAGATCTCAATAGGTCGCAGTGCTGGGCCATCCGTGCCCCCTCAGTTAAATTCCATTCCATTCAAAATGATAGTAATGAGGGTGCGATTGAAAGAAGTAATTTAGAAGGCTCAAATGGGGTGTCTGTTGGGGATATTGAAGATTAATAGAAGTAGGATGGTAAAAGAATTCAAAGAATTAAGTCAAACATTAAGTGAGTCAATGGGGATAACGAAAAGTAGCGAAAAACATGGCGGAGAAAACGAGATTTGATAACGATAAGGAAAAAAAAGACGAGTGAAAAGTGCAAGCTATGAAGAGGGTAAAGTGGTCAGTGAAAGAGGTGGAGATCAATGCTGATAAATACCTGTTTTACTAAAGTAAAAAAATAAAATGACTAAGGAATAGTATTTTTAGAGTAATGAGTGACCAACTTTAGTGAACTGGTAAAAGATATAGGAAAGAGTAGTAGGAACTGTCTAGTGATATTGAATTAGATTAATATCAAGGTATCACAGTAACGAAAATGTGAATAATAGAAATTAATTGCTGGTGGAAATAAGTTGTTATAGCAAAAAGCGAACTGAATAACGAACCATCTGTAGAAATGAACTGGTATAAGCAATAAGATGTATGTGAACTAGTGAATAAATAATGAATAGTAAAACAAGGTAGAAGAAGTATTAAATAGACGATGGACTGAGCAGCAAGAAGGGAGATAGCTGGTGAGAATAGAGTAGTTGTAATAAATTTTACTGCAAATAAGTGTTTTTTAATTATGGTTTATTTAACGACGATCGCAACTGCAGAGGCTATATCAGCGTCGCCAGTGTCCCGGAATTTTGTCCCGCAGGAGTTCTTTTACATGCCAGTAAATCTGCTGACATGAGCCTGTCGCATTTAAACACACTTAAATGCCATCGATATGGGCCGGGAACGAACCAGCAACCTCGAGCACAGAAGGCCAGCGCTATATCGACTACTCTACTCAGGCCGATCAAATAAATGTTGTTTGTAATGATTGTTAATGGTGACAGTGTATACGTGAAAATTTGAGATCCACCATTACATGTAAGAAATGTCTTGACGAAATATAGGCACATATCGTACACATATTTTTGCTATTATTGGAGTAGCCCCTTCAAATGCAATTACTTTAGTTTTATTTATAGACATTTCTAATCCAACACCAGATAAATTAATAATTTATTTACTGGCATTAAATGCCATCTGGCGGTAAATTTACGAAACATCATGGCTAGAGTTTGAACTCGCGTTCGAAAATGAATAAATTCTTAAAGTAATCAGATAGAAGGGTATCACACACGATACCTCCATTCTGGTTGGATGATCGTCCATTTCTGTTTCGGCATGCGGCGGGATTCGAACCCACGAACCTCCGGACAAAACGGTCTAAGGCAGTGGTCGTCAGCACCCGCTGAAATGTGCAAAGGGTAAACGGAGCCGTCTCGTGTGCCCCGTCGTGCAGCAGGAAGAGATAAAGAGCATACCCGCTAGCAGATACGAGTGCACCATGGTGCAGTGTTCTCCGCGGGTAAGATACGCTAGCCCCAGAATGTTCTGTGCTGACTACCGCTGATCTAAGGGGAACGCGCCTTAGAAGTGCAGCCACACGGCCCGGACATCTAGTGTTAACAAATAATAATCCGTCACGCGACAGTCCAGAAAGGACCAAGGTCGACCAGCTTCATTTAAAAAAATCCACAACTCTGCAAGCAAATGCAATACTTACATTTTTTTTATCTCTCGGGGAACGAAAAAATGACCGTGAGTTCTTCTCAATTTCATAATTGCTCCATCAAAAACTGCAAAAACTGTTCCAGACACGTCTGATGAATTAATCTGAAGTCATAGAGAGTCTGAAGCGAAAAAGTGATTATAAATCATCTGGAGAAGTAGAGAATACTGTACTTGAAATATTTTACAATATACAGAGTGAAAGGCGTATAACTACATTAATTTTAAGAACAGAATCTTCAAGTTGTAAGTAACCAGAAAAGTCACATGTCATTTTGGTATTTGAATAACGGTATAGGCAAAAAAAAAAAATTATTTGTGTCTCACGTTTGAATCCCATCTATACTGAAACTATTGGGTATTGAGACGTATGTGTGGTAAGATATAACGCGAAGAACAAGTCAAAAAAATATCCCTTTGTCATTTCTTCAAGAAACAATACATTTGTGTAATAACTAGACATCGGATTTTTAGGCACTAAAAATTGCAGTTTTAGGCGCCTAAAATAAGCTCAAAATTTGTAAAATTAGGCTCTATTTTAATGAAAATAGGCATTTTAGGCACATCAAGGTATCATACTTATTTCTTTCACTGAAATTTTTAGTTATACACTAAAATACGCACAAAAAAGTATGTTTAAACATTAAAAAAGAATACTATATTATATTTATAAACAGAGCTGCACAAATTTAATATATTGAAACTAATGAAATAATGATTATTGGTATCAAGATTACTCATTTTAAGTTATTGAAATTGAGTTCCATGCTCAGACTTTATTATAATTATCTGCACAGTACAACACCAGAATTTTTTCTAAATTCTCCACAGTTAACCTTTGCCTTTTGTCACTGAGAATCATTTTGAAAGCAGAAAAACTTCTTTCAACCGAAACTGATGTGAGAGGGGCAAATTTTAAATTAGGTACAATAGAAACATCAATACTTACTGGAACATTTACACTTTCCCCCGATATCACTCTTGATACTTTTTCCAACAATGAAAATCCTACATTCTTATTTAATACGTTGTCCCACTTATTTTTAACTTTTTTCCCAGTTTCGCCCAAAGCAGAATGTATGTTCACTTGAGCTTCCTTTACTATTGCTATTTGGCTACAAAGAGATTGTTTTTCACGTTCTAATTGTTCAATGCTTGCAGGTATGAAAGAAAAGTTTGATGTTATGTAGGCAATATCGTTTTTCACTCGTGAGTCATTCAGACAATCTTTCACTGCTTTCACACACGCTGCACTATCAGTTTCAGGTAATTTATCAATAACTGTGACCACTTCTTTAAAATACTTAGAATAATACACCATTGACTGAATCCAGGTTCCCCATCTTGTAACAACCGGCTGAGGTGGGAGTGGGATATCTGGAAAGTTCTCTCTGAATATTGAAATCCTGGATGGGGCTTTACAAAAACATTTTTTTGTGTTAGAAATAAACGAATTGACAAGAGGAAATTCATTCCGGATTGTTTCAGAAACCCTGTGAAGGCCATGTGCTAGACAGGTTACATGCGTGAGGTTAGGATAAAATGTTTTAAGAAGTGGAGCTGCAGCAACCATGTATGAGGCAGCATCAGTACAAAACTACAGAACTTTAGAATCGTCTATATTACCTGAGTATAAAGACTGTAGGCCTTTATTTACAAAATAAGCAATGGCTTGGCTATTCACTTTCGAAAGTTCCTTAACACATACGAGGTGTGGAATCGAAGGTCCATCAGGACTAAGTTTTCCTACTACCATATTTTCTATATACCTATTCATAGGGTCTGAGGTTTCATCCACAGAGACCCATATGTAAGAATAACCTATATCCTCCCGAATGGAAGCTAAAGTTTCATTGTATATTCTGTCTAAGTAATTTTTTCTTAGGGTCGACTCAGATGGGATATTTTGTTTGCAGTATTTTTGTAAAAACTGTCTTAAAACCGGATTTTCAATTGCATTCCAGGGAATGTTAGCAGCAACAAACGCTCTGGTTAAATCAGCATAGAAATTGCTGCTGAGATTGGATGAAGTAGGCTGTGTTAGTAAAGTTTGTTGCAGTTGATTTTTCTGCTGAGCTTTAGCCTTATGAGCCGCTCCTTGCACATGCTGCTTTAGGTGGCACTTCTTTTCTTGCGAAATCTAAAAATGTAAAGTAAACTGAATTAAAATAAAATCCTAATTGTTGTATTGCCGTATTTCTATCACAAAGTTAGTGGGTTCGAACAATCAAAATTTTAATGACCTGCAAATACTTTAAGTATCGGAATTTAAAAGGTTAAAGTGTAGTGGTCTTAAAAAGAATTATACCTCAGGATAGCTCAGTCAATGTATAAATATTATAGGCCTACTCATTAAAATTAATAGAATTTATATATTTCAACTATTGTTACATACCTGTTTGCTACAAATCTTGCAGAATATTATTTTTCCATCATAAGTGAATTCTGAATATTCTGTTAGCCATTGCCGGATCAATGTAGATTTTGCACTTATATTTTTCGGCATTATCGCGTTAAACTTCACAGGAAAACGTCCTACCGCTCAAAACTTCTCAACACAAATAAGGTGAGGGGAAAGAGCAACTGTTAACGAGCATTCAAATGAACCGTTGTTATTGAGATTCAATTGGACAAAAATACAAAGTTCCACTTATTGTTGCATTTCCTGGTAGTGTTAACACTAGGAGGGCCATTCTTTTAAATATTTTGTAACGGTTTACCCTACTAATTCGCAGTTTTACGACTTTTCATAAATATTTCAAAAACACTCTTTCTCCAAAAATTGTGATTTTATGACACTCTGAAGGGCAGTACAGCTAATCGGTTTCAGACCGAAAACAGTCATTTTTATAGTATAGTATATCTCTGAATCGGTAGCAGCACATGTCGTGATTGTTGCCTGCTTCAAAACTAAGGTTGGTTCTTTGTCGGCATTTATGCCTCCAAACATGTTAAATTCGGTGAAATCTATTGCGAGTGTCGTGAGATTCAAAACATTTTGTTTCCTTTATCAATGGTTTCATGGCTGGTGTGAAGCAAACTTTCCACTTTTTAAATGCCTTAAATTTCGCAGTGAATGCATGTATAAATTATAAAAAGTAAGAGTAAAATGCGAAACTTTACAGTGAGTTAGGCATTTTTAGGCGAATATTAACAAATTAGGCTCTAATAACCGTTTTAGGGCATTTTAGGGCACTATAAAACTCTTTGAATACCTTTCAATTTCCATGAAACACAAATATTAATAATTATTTTTACTTTTCTCCTAAAGAAACAAAATAGGCATTTGCCCTAGAATCCGATGTCTGGTAATAACTAACAAAATTAACTGATTAAAACGCATTTACAGTGTGATGGAACCTTCAGGCAAATCTGGCATCGCTACACTTACGGGTTGCACGTCAAGTGTACTCTGTTTATCTGCGTTCTTACGATGTACCTCAGCGGTAGCAAGTCTTATACCAATCTGTTCGTAGAATTCTAAAAGTGAAGTCAATTAAAGACAATGCCAAAATTTACTAATCATGAGTACCTAGATATGGTTTTAATTTATGGGGAATCAAGAATTGCATTGTTGCAACGTTTCCACTTCCAATGTCTTAATAGAAACTCGAATCTTTTCATACTCATTATTAGGGACCATACTTTGTCCCTGGAGACTACAAGGTTAACTATTACTGAAGTTTTCACTGTAACGGATGAGTGCGTGCCTGTTGCAAGCGAAGTACTTCTGTCTGCTCACGCGAATCATGTTATGTCAAGTTGGGCAGAACAAAACACAGAGCACTTTAACAATTACAGTGGAACTCCACAAATAAACACAGCAATAGTACGTGTGCGAGACGAGGTACGAACTCTGTCTTTATACGGAGTGCTGCGGGCATTGGTAAACATAAGGGCTGTACAATGTTTTTTATGGCGTGCGGACGGAAATAAATAATTAACGTACATAATTTTAAATAATATATTGTAGTATATGCAAAATATATAACAAAACAACTTCGTGATGAAGTATAATATACTGTATACGTGGTACATCTGAAACATAAAACGAACTTCTGGAGGAAAAACTCTCTAAATGTATCTACTACACGACCAAGGCGGGACCCGTCGTGGCAGAATGAGGAACTCCGTGCTTGCTGCGTATGTTTACTGCTGGAGTGTCGTCATATCCAAACCTAGCATTTCAATCTCGTTGCAATGCCGCGTGTTTCGTAGCCAAGACGTGTGTTTCGTAGCCAAGCGCGGAGCGTTATTTATAATGTCATATAGTTTTGTGATGAAGAAAAGACAACTGATTTATTCCTACTTCTATCGAAGACAACAGAGCGTGCTGCAGCTATTGTGAAGTTAAATAAGGAAACAATTAGTAGGATTAGAAAGGACGGTAAAGAATGTGAGGACAAGGGTGTAGAAATATCGACACCAAAGAAAGTTAGACGACCTCCTGCAAATAAGGTTGAATTAGACGACATGGACAAATGTATTATAAGAAGAGAAGTTCATAAATATTATAGTCTCTACAAAGAGCTATCAACTTTAGGAAAGTTGCATAAATTTTGTAAGAGAGAGATAGGTTTCAAAGGGTGGAAGGAAACTTTACGAAATCTCATACTATCCATAGGGTTTGCAATAAAAAAAATGTAAAGATAAAAGGAAATATCTAATAGAACGCTCTGATATAGCAGCCCGTTATTTACCTGGACGAAACATGGTTCCATACCCATTACACTGTCCACAAATTTTGGCAAGACGTAAACGTGTCAGTAGTTTATACAAATAGCAGTCCAGGTCAACGACTCATAGTAGCCCATGATGGTGTTAGTGATGGTTTTATACCGGGTGCTTTCCTCATGTATGATGTCCGGAGTCCGGTCACGTTCAAGTGCTAAGGTAAGAAATGTATATCATATTGTATACAATACAGTACCTACACTAGTTTACGTTACTTTCGATTCATGTTCCCTCCTTTACGAACACTGATGTTGTGGTGTATTTTCTGAATAGATTTCTGTGTGTGTAAGCATATGATAAAATAAAACTAAACAATAAAGTTAACTATATATACGTACATATAGCATATAATCCACACTTGTGGAGTAACGGTCAGCGCGTCTGGCCGCGAAACCAGGTGGCCCGGGTTCGATTCCCGGTCGGGGCAAGTTACCTGGTTGAAGTTTTTTCCGGGGTTTTCCCTCAACCCAATATGAGCAAATGCTGGGTAACTTTCGGTGTTGGACCCCGGACTCATTTCACCGGCATTATCACCTTCATCACATTCAGACGCTAAATAACCTTAGATGTTGATAAAGCGTCGTAAAATAACCTACTAAAATAAAAAAAATATAGCATATAAAGCGTGTTAATAATAATGAAACAAGAGCGCAGTTCAGCATGTGCTTCATTTTGCATCTGATGCGGACTTTACAACACGGCCTGTGTTTAGAAGCGAATCGCAGCGCCACCAAACAAAACGGTTCCCGCCTTGGTCGCGTAGAACATACAGGACATTCATTTCAAAACATCCCACTCTAAATAACTAGTTATTTAAATTGAATTCAATTTAAACAAAAAAAAAAACACGTAAATTTATATATTGAAGGGGAAGTCTTGAACAAGGCTTAATTGCATTTTAGATTTCACATCCCACCCCAGCCACTCCCACTTTGAAATTTCAAATGGCACCCTATATTTTTATACTTACATATGAAAGCGCATTCAATTGTTTATACACCTCATTCATTATAAGCATATTTTATAACTGTGTGTCGAATTGGAACATGTACGGAAAAAAAATATTTACCACCCTCGATTCTAAGTCAGAGTAGGAGTTCGCTTGCATGTCTTGACCTCATGGGGAATAGAGAATGGGAACAAAAGACTGGATTGTTCCTCTTGAAGGCGAGAAAGATTAGAGCTGCAGCTGTCGAAGTTTGCGACGCGAACTGAGGAAGGGATAATAGTATCCACCCAACTGTACATTTTTAGGTCTTTTAGGTTAGGATATATTATATAATGTGTTTTATTGTGCCATTTCCATTTTTAACATGTGTGTTCTTTTAGAGAGTAGTTGGATGTAATCATAGGTGGGGGGGGGGGACCTACAAAGGAGGACTTGTTTCGGGCACAAAGCACGTACGGTCAGAAGACCCGTGCATTGGATTTTAGATAACATTATGATACTATAAAATTTTTATGTATAATATTACTCAATAAATCCATCTTATCTATATATTTTCGCATCTTTTCTATCGTCGTCTGGCAAACTGGTTTATTGTTATTGTTGGTTAGAGCTGAAGAGAATAAAGCTAAAAAAACTTATTAAGCATTCCATGTAATAGTTGTGTTTGTGTATTAAATTATTTTAAAATGGTGTATACCCTTCAAGATAGAACATGAATCATCCCTATTGATTAAATTTAGGAAATTACACAAAAAAGCTGTGTTTTATTCCTACAATCAACTGATAATAACAAAGCTTCTTATAATTACTACAGAATGCCTCATAATTAGATGAATTTTGTTTTATCCTATGCACTGTTCTGATCGAAATGTCAAATTCTTGGGCGATGGCTCTGATTGATTCACCTTTTTTAAACCGCTCCAATATTTGTAACTTCTGCTTCAACATAAGTAAACATTTTTTGTTCCCTGCCTTGCTGCCAACGTGTACGAGTATCTGCACACTACTGCACTGGTTCAACTGGTTAGCCCTGTGCAGCACGGGACAGGATGCGTTGACTTACCTTGTATCGTGAAGTATACGAGAGTGAGCGTCTATTTGTGGAGTTACACTGTACAGTAATATTTACAATTTATATTGTTTAAACTGTGTACACCAGAATACGCTATTTTTACCATTTACATCATAATAAAGAATGTAGGCCTACGTTCATCAAACATTATTTACACTATTATGAATACTGTTGTATAGTATTTTGTGCGAGATCGTGCGTATTTGCTTGGTTTCCGCACAAAACCAATCCGCGGAAAGTCTAAAATTCCACATTCAGTATTCCCAACATAACACACATAACAATTTCCCTCTTCTTACCGCTTAAGTGACTTTACTGCTTTAGGCTTTTAACATATTATTTTTAGAGACGTTCAATACAGTAATAATTATAAATTGGAAACTTACCACTGCAATTTCACCTAAATTGCACTTTTAATTATTGGTTTTAAATATTTGCAAAAATTAAGTAAACTCTACAACTCCACTAAAGTTACTGCATTCGTGATGCAAGTAACATTAAGGAAGCCGTGAAAAAATCAACAAGATTCCAGACTCATCATAGACTGGGGGAAAAAAAAGACAGACGTATATCACGGCCTGCTGGAGTATAGTAAACACAGAAACATTTTATAGCAACAATGTTGAAGATAGATATTTTTGTTTTACAAATGTGCCGTCATTGAACAGAAACCAAGATGGAGATTTCATTGCTACTAATTAGAAATTCCTCTTTCGCTTTTTCAAACTTTTCCTCGAACATGAAAACTTCAACATACCGCTCTTGCAACGCATATTACTATTCTTTCATAATACTATGACCTACAGTACTTATTTTGTAAATAGTGTATAAAGGAGCTTCAGACAATGACTACTTTCGAAAGTCGATTGTCAAGAAGACTGCTTTTCGTCTCTAGAATATGACTTTTCTTCAAATAAAACTTTTGTTATATATATATATATATATATATATATACATATATATATATACATATACATATATATATATATATATATATATATATATATAACATTCCTCAGATCAACTGCCTGCCTTCTTCTACATTGTGTCGTTGCCTATTGAGGACTATGTTTCATTGATATCTATTGCTAGTTCAAATTAATGCAGTTATGCTTCTTTCACTCTGTATACGCGCTCAGAACTTACATTCTCCGCCCTAGGACGAGCCACCAGGTGCGTTATAGTTGTCCTGCGATATATCGAGGAGATGGCTGTCTTCTCCTTAATAGTCTCCTTAACTGCCAATCATCTGGCATTGAAGAAGAGTCGAACCACGACTATGGCAAATGCCATCTATGGCTCACTTTAACATAGTTCTCGTAGTGTCAAGAAAGAAGGTAGATATTCCACATGCAATGAAATAACTGTCACCAGTTGTTCCTTTTTTAAATTGTTTTCGTTTTATGTTGTAACAACTGCGAGGTTCTAAGGCGTTTGTGGAATTTGTGATTGCGGCATAGGCCTAGTATTTCGGAGAGATGAGACCGAGATTTCACCAAGAGACTACCTTGACATTCTCTTCAGATTTCAGGGAAACCTCACAAAAAAGCCAAAGCGCTTAACGAGTGTAAGCGGACCCAACCTCATACCACGTCTCACAAGCAAACGTTCTGATGAGGGCAGATAAAAAAGTTAATTTTTTTTTCCACCATGTTAATAATGCCAAAAGAAGTGCTTATACAAATTTTGGCCACTCGACCGCAATTACGACGGCCGTAAAAAAAAAGTTCGTCAGGGGCCGCTAACAGAAAAAAAAACACAATTTCATTGGAAAAATTTATTGGAGCGGACACACCAATCGTTGAGCTATTTTTCAACATATTTTCCATCGGAAATGAGAAATTTCTCATATCATGGGATCGACAGAGAGAGGTGCAGACGCAGTCAAATGCTGGTTCCGATCTGAGGCTGCTGACTTCTACTACACAAAAATTGATCCTATGTTATGATAGATGTCTCAATTCTAGTGGGGGGATATGTTGACAAATACCGCAACAATTTCAATAAATATTTCTATGCAACTGTGCTTTTTTCTATAAATGGTCTCAGGGAAAATCACTTTCTGGACGGCCTCGTAATTGCGGTCGAGTGGCCGAAATTTGTATAAGCACTTGTTTTGACATTATTAACATGGTGGAAGAAAAAAAATTAACTTTTTTATCTGCCCCCATCAGAACGTTTGCTTGTCAGCCTCAGGTTACGGGCTCAGTCTGTTAGGCCTAGTTTTCATTAGTAGAGTTAGCGGTAGAATATACTAGAATACTTTTTAGCCAAACTATTCTGCTCTACCGAATTTGGTAAAGTAACCGTTCACACGCAAAAGGAAATAATTTGGAATAGTAGAGTCGTACAGCGCAAAATTTAAATCACAAAATGAACATTGGCCATCGTCATTTTGCGTTTTTTGAAGATTATTGATGTAATTTTGTTTAGGGAAGGGACTTAAGCTCTCGAGGAAGAAGAAAATAGAACAAAGATAATATGGGTTAGAAAATGGATCAAAAGAGTGCACAGTCATGAAGTATTTGCCCTTCTTCTAGGGCAACTTGGTGAAGAAGACGTACAAAAGTATAAATTGTGTTTGAGGATGACGCCGGAAAACTATGAGACATTGCTTGATATGATCACTTAAACTCAAACCAATTAATTTTTTAAGGTGAGACTAAACTAAGAAACACGTATATATGGCCTAAAAATGCGATTTTTTAATTTTTATATTGCATTCTAAATATTATTATGAATCATTTCACAAAGTTCCATTTGCATATTCCGCTTCTAACAGGTGTTTCTGCCGCCATTTTAAAAGCGTGTGCCACCTATTTAAATGCCACGACGGGTCATGCCTACTTCCTCTACAAGGCTTCTCCTCTCTTTATTTCAAAATTATTGTGGTTTTCCTTAATTTTCTAATGCTTGTTTGGACACTGAGACAGAGAATCCGTTTCATATGTGTTCAACCGATAACAGAGTTTCACGATGTATGCAGAATGCATTTAAATTTTGGTGTCTATTTTCTCGGTTTAAATGTTTTCTACACATTCACCTTTTCAAAATCTATCTACTCCCACATTTATTGACATATTGTGAAATTGTTTCTACTGTTTCACTGTATTCCAGTATTTCGCATTCAATATTGTGTAAAATATGATTGGGTCTAAAATGTGTGTGTGTGTGTGTATCCAATGCCCACCCACTTCACTTGCGTGATTCGGGTTCTGCATGCTGAGGATAGATGGCAGAACTGTGACCCATTTTCTAGTTGTACACCACTTCGGCGGCCCACGCTGCACATGATGTGTATCTGTGGAGAGTTTATGTCGTGTTCTAAGATGAGTATACAGTATGTGTAAGTGTTCGTGTAAGTGTAGTGTCTGGAATGAGTGACCATGTTGAAGATGAGAAAGGGAGAAGGGGAAACCTGGTTCCGGCACGTAGCCTACTCCTGTCGAATAGCAACAAGGGGGCTGCCAGGCTTAACGTCCCCATCCGACAAACAAATCACTATCAACAGTGACATAAATGCCTTCTCTTCATACGCACTGTAGAGATATTTCGGATTTAACCCAGGCATATTGGTGCACAATCTAGTGATTAGAAGTTGTGCACCGCTATCTCTCCTAGTCCCGAGGTAGAAATGTTATATTAAAATAAATTAAATTAAATTCTGACCCCGCCGGGTATCAGTCTGGAGGGAGACTAGGTCTAAAATGTTTAATTCCCTAATATGCATGATTTTTTTAATTTGAAATGATTAAATTCAATAATGTTTGATTCAAAACATAATTACAGCTTAAACAAGCTAACTACCAATTATGTTTTACCATGCTATAAGCCACCTTGAGAAAAAAAATATTAAACAATTTGTGAAATTATAGCACAAGATAGGAATTATATTGATATCAAAATATTAACATAAGATTAACATGAATAATTAATAATGCTGATATTACTTACACTACAGCTTTGAAAATATACATGCATGTACCAAGTAATGCGCGGAACTAGTATACAAAAAACAATTATTAATTTACTTTAATAGTTCAGAAATTACCAAAATTCAGTTCAGCTCTCCCATAAGCACCATATCGAAACGAAACTAAAAACAACGCGCCAAAAACATGGTATATTCATGAACAGTACATTCGACTATGCCAAACCTGTTTTCATTAGAATAGTGCCGGTAGAGTAGAGTAAAAATCAGTGGTGGGGGAAGGTGAGTGGTTAGGTTACTATCCCACTGTGCAATCTTACTCTACCATGATGAAGTACTCTACTCTACCAATTACGCTTACATTGGTAGAGTTAAAAGGATATTTACATAGTATTTGCCCAAGTTACTCTACTGCTAACTCTACTAATGAAAACTAGGCCTTACCCCTACATCTACGTCCATAGTTTTAATTCCTTTGAAGTTATAACAATATAAAAAGTTAAATATCATATGACTGAATTTTTTATAGTTAATTAAATTCTGACATCACACAAGAACTACCATCTTGGCGGTACAGCAATTTAAATTAAGTCAAGTAACTAATTTCACAACCAGCAATTATCTTTTAAAAGTCTCTGCAGCTGAAGTTCATCAGAGTTTAACTTAATGGAATGGAATCTGAGACCCAAGTTATTTAGCTTCGACTAAAATATGCTAAATTTTTTTCAGGCACCTGTCAAGCTCTCTCTCTTTAACTTGTGTCTTGTTTTTGTTTCAGGGAAGACGAAGTTGTTTCTGTTTATGCAAACAATTTTAACCTCCGAAATTCCGACGAGGCAAGAATTCCAGATTTTAACTGAAGGCCAAGAAATCTTCAAGTTCAGACTTTGTCTTGTTAAGCTAACAACAATGTCAACAATGCGTCTTCGAGCAGAAATTTTTACTTGACGTTAATAGAACTCAGTGAATAAAAATTCCAAACAACTTCCTTTTTCATCGCCTCACTTAATGAAACATTCCTAATTATGTCGATATATAGAAATATTCACAAGCTAAATTCACCAATATATAAAATTTACCCAGTAAAAACGTCTCATATAATATACAAATGTCAACAAGTCAAAGTGCCCAGCATAATATGATTTGTACAGAGACTATTATTCAACAACTTTGTTCTTGTAGTCTACGAGTTTGTTTCTGCATAAATTTCTCAAAGATTGAAACCTTCATGAGCATGAGCACATCGACTTTGCGATGTGTAAAACCGATGTGCGCATGCTCCTGACGGTTGCTAACCGTTGGAAACTGCTGCAGGAATAAATCGACAGCGTTTGTGGCATTATTGTGACTGACGAGTGATGACTAAGTTGTATTTACATGGAAATTAAAATTTCTAGAACAAAGTTTCTTTTAAATAAGGCCAATATAATTTTGCTCAGAAAAGAAATAAAATTTTTGTCAGTAATGTCTTCATGTAACATTTTCATTCAGATAGCAAAAATGGCAACAAAACAGACAGGCGGTGCAGAAGGAAGTCATATAATAAAATAAGTTACAGAATATTGTAAATTTAGGTTACACTATTTCGCTAGTAAATTATAAATTTACATTTAATAAGTTATTCTGGACTTTTTTGACAATGGTCACTTAATTGCTGCAAATACTTTGAATACTGGATATTTAATATCTTTGGATATTTTTGATAATGGACATTAATGATGGTGGATATTTTGATATTGGATTAATGATAGTGGAGATTCTTGATATTGGACGTTAATGATAGTGGCCATTTTTGCAATAGACATTTCGTGGCGGACTAATTGACTGATAATCGCAATATTTTGTCTAAAACCCAACCACTGCCATCTACCAATCTTTGGACAAATCGCGACAAACGCACACCATGGAGAACTCTAATAAAACCATGCACTTACTTAGAAAATACGTAGTATCATCATCGTCCTTGCAGGTATTAGGTCTAGTGGCCTGTTACGGTCTCCGTCCATCTTTTCTGGGGGCGTCCCAAAGATCGTCTTCTATGTGGTATATAGCGGAGAATTTGTCTTGGGAGTCTGGAACGGTCCATCTTATTCACATGGTTAAGCCATTTTTGTCTATAGTGGTTGAGATGTTCATAAATAGGTGTAATTTTCAAAATACGTAATATCGCTACATTTTTTATTCGTTCGTTTGTATTCTATTGCCCCATTCAAATGAAATATTTATACCACATCCATTCTGTATATAGAAATGCTCATTTACAATATTTTTTATACGAAAAGCTTATAATCGTGCATTTCAAATGCATTAAAGGCTGGTTCACGATAAACCGGGAACGGAAACGGCAACGAGAACGAGAACGGAAATAATTTTAAAATAATTGTATTTAAAATTTCCGTTCTCGTTGTCGTTTCCGTTCCCGGTTTATTGTGAACCAGCCTTTACTCAACATTTCGCAATTATGAAGACTTCAGATGTCAGAATCACTAAGTACAGTGATAAAACTCTTCCGAGCACGCCGTCACTATCGTGAGGATTCTCAAGAGGTAGGTTTAGCGTTAGTAATAGTAATATTAAGAAGCTCCTTACAGAATTATTTCCTTAGATCTATTCATTTGCACAAACCGCAAGATATCCTTTCAATGTGCACAGGACCGACAGTGAATTGTAGAAACAGATAAATTAATCATTCTCCAGCTAGAGTGACTTGAATGACTGTTGAGAACTGTAATTGAAAACAATAAAATTTCCGACTTCCTTCTAAGAAATCACGAATAGCTACTTAGAAATGAAGTGTTTCAGAAGGGAACACGCGTTTCTCGCACAGCCAACACTTTATTCGTTTATTTATGACCTAAATTACTGCGTCTGACGTTTCTAGCCCGTTTATTTTGCTTTTTAAAAGCATCCGTTAGTTATGCCTCGAGCCGAGGTTAGAGGTCAAACGTATTTACATCCGAGTCCGTGACTGACTCCAAGTAAGGTTATTAATTCAGTATGAATGTTAAAGGTACTTAATTTAAGGAACAGTTCTCTTGGCATAAGTGTGGGAGACTCTCACTGCAGCCGCTTGACCATCCCCCTGTCTGTCCGTTCCATTACGAAATGTGTGGGCAGACGTTTTAGAGTGCAGGTCAGAGATGAGTGCGTAACATCGCATCATTTGCTACCTGACCACTCACTGCCAGTCGGTGCAGTCTGTGTTCACGTGGGTTCCCAAAACAAATTATGATTCCATAGCGTCGTGAACTGAACTTCAAATTAAAAATAAATATAGCAGTGGTGTAGCTTGAGTTTCAAAGAGGGGAAGACAAAACAGATTAGGTGTGTTCCTAACTCCAGAAATTACTTTAGTGTGGCTACCATTAAATGAATGTATGAATATTTATTAACTACGAATGGGGGTTTCACCCGGTGGCAGTTACAGATAAAAAAAGAAATAAATAGAAAAATAATGTAGGAATAAAAGAGGCTGCAATTTTAAACACTGTAAGTACCATAAACTGGGGTAAATTTGACTGCTGGGGTCAACTTGTCCACACAAAAAAGAAATAAAGATTTAAATCACGATCTCAGCCCTAATTGTGGCTTAGAATTATAAAAAAAATTATTAAGACATTCAGAAAAAATAATGAACTTTAAAAATGTATTCAATGTGTCTGGTATCACGATTTATATCTCTTTTCTTTTGTAGTCAAGATACTCCAGTGGTCAAGTTTACCCCAGTTTATGATAGATATCTAAACAGTTATATGCACAAATGTAAATATTTAGTAAATCTAAATAGCTATGAGCAGTAGAATTTCGTTCAATATTCATAATATCAATTCCAGAATATGATGCAATTGGAGAATAGAAAGCTTTGCTATCGTGATATATATTTTAAGGCATACTTTCGGCGTTCGCCTATTGTGGTCGATAGAGAACACGAAAACTCCAGTGAAGATTGCCGGTTTCAGGAGATCGAACCTCAGACCTCCTGATTTCAAGTATCTCTGACTCCAAGGTCATATTGCTCGGTAGGTCTTCATACATACAGGGTAAACCGTAAGTAATGTGATTAATTTCAGGGAGTTATTCTTTTAGATAATTCAAACAAAAAAACTTCAGACTATTTTGCTCGTTTTTACTTCCTTTTCGAGATAAAAATTGTTTAATATGAAATATGTTCTAGCATGTTTTAGAAAACTCACTGATTTAATTTCCAATATACTCAATCAATTTAAGATAGCAGTGTATTATGAGCAAAGCTCGGAACTTGGAGACTTGTGTCTTTGAATTGGCTAAGCGACCGGACTTAAATGTCAACAAACTCCCGCTTCCAGTACGGAGGTACTGCCAGGTCTGCTATAAAAGTGGTTTCTGGCGGGAACAACATATTGATAGTATTACGACAGGTTGAAACACGTAATTTTATAGCATATAGGACATACTGTATAATAAGAATAAACATGAGGAATATATCAAATTTACTGTTCTGCTCTTTACATTTCATTACAGTGTATGACTACGTACATTCGAAGATTTTCGAACCCATAACTTCTTCGGCAATTAGTTAAACATGATTTGAAACGAGAAAAACGTATTTCCAAGTCACATGAAGTGACATGAATTTTTCACTGTCACTGTTTTCTGTTCGATTTTCAGCAGTTGCTAGCTGATCTCTTATCTGAGAAAGATAACTACATCCTAATTTTTTCTCGAAAATAGTTTACAATTTGTGTGTCACTACTAGGCCAGGTCCTTCTTCGACTTGATCCATGGCTATGGACAAATTTTTTACCAATTTAAGGGACTGCAATGTCTTTCTATGGATGCCCGTTTCCAGCCTCTAGTTTGGGTGTGGTACAACTTACAAAATATAAACTCTCCATTCGAAGAAAGTAATGTATTTCCTCCGAATTCCTCCACGAAATTCTGTACCTAAAATTTAAAAAATATATTTTCAAATTTCTATAATACCCATTCCTCAAACAGACCGTTTACCTGTAATTCTCTGAATGCCATTGGTTTCTTCCTCCGTCTTCCTGGCATTCGATGTGACCACTTTCTTAGCACATAAGACTGTCCCTGAACACTTGCAGGGCGAGTTTTGTGTACGTTGTACCTGTAACCTTACTCATGCGCACGACACACAAGTCCCCAAGTTCCGAATCTTGATTATGACAATAAGTGATTGAAAGAATTTTAGTTTTGCCCTTTAAATATACAGAAAGTCGATCCGAACAAATATAACATTGTGAAATTCCTTTTCAGAATGAAAAGTTATAGGCAAATTGCGAGTAAGATCTTGATTTTTGTCCATATCGATAGGAAATCTATGAAGAATCATATCCCTCTGGCGTATTTCAATAGCATGGATGGTTGTCATGTAAATTTAATTTAAAAAAAAAACACTAATTTCAAGCCAATGAACGTTGTGAGCATATTGCAATATCGTAGCGACAGAGGGAGGTTCATGTACAGAGTCAGACCTCTTACATCTGTATTATGAGAAGAAATAAGACTGTATTAGCGGCGATGTTGCCAGAGTGCTCAAACTTCCAACTTAATTTTCTAATTAAGCTTGCATTTTATCACGTAACGTAATACAGGTTTTCTATTCGTTAAAGTGTATTCTATCATCCCTTTCAATCTGCAGGATTAGTTCATTTCCAATCTCTATTTAGAGCAGCGTTGTCAGACAGAGACTAAACGGAGCGGAGCGCTCCACTATGACTCGTTGCGTGCTCCGGTGTTTCCACAGACATAAGCAAGTTCACACTCCGACTGCACTCTCTAGCTCCACAACCGGTTTTGGAGCTTATAACTCTGACACTGCTGGTTTAGAAGCTTGAAATAAAGATTGAAGAGAACTAACTACATTTTCACCGGACGAAGCGGTGCAAAATGCTGTTAAGTACAGGTTCATCTTTAGACCAAAGGTATTCTATGAATCCGGCATCAGTCATCTAGTGTCACAGTGGTAGAAGTATGTTAACAACCGTGGCGAGTATTAAGTATGAAGTTTAATTTATTTTCTTTTATTAGCTATATCAGGGTCTCATTTAAACATCCTAATACATCATAGTGAATTTTTAAAGAACAAGAACGTAACAAGACAATCAAATAAGTAAGGTCCTCCATTGTACCAAGACGTTTCCTTTTATAGGTATGTGCCCAGACATTATCTAGGAGAAGCAGACAGAACATGAGCGTGAATCCGGTTGCGCTGATTATGTGGTAAATGGAAAATCCTCGGACTCATCTAATGGAGAGAACTTGATTTACGTCTTCCACCCAAGCGTCCCCATCTGTGAGCGACGCACCGAAACTGTGGTTCTTTTGAATTAAAAAAAAACCATAGTTGTTACCCATGGTGCGCCATAGGTGGACTACATAGCACAACATAAGTGATTAATGGAGCAATGGTAGAATTCCGGTAGGGGAAACGGGATTATCTCGCTAAAATCTACCACAGGCACAATCTTGTCTACACCTGTGTAGTAACGGTTAGCGCGTCTGGCCGCGGAACCAGGTAGCCCGGGTTCGATTTCCGGTCGGGTAAGTTACCTGGTTGAGGTTTTTTCCGGTGTTTTCCCTGAATCCAATATGAGCAAATGCTGGGTAAGTATCGGTGCTGGACCCCAGATTCATTTAACAGACATTATCACCTTCATCTCATTCAGCCACTAAATGACTAGGATGTTGATAAAGCGTCGTAAAATAACTTATAAAAAAGCACAGTCTTGTTCACCATGAATGCCAGTTGGACTCGCCGGGATTCGAACCCGGGTCATCAACGTGGAATATAGAGGTTCTAGTTGTTCAACTAACGGTGTGCCATCTCGCAAAAGTAAATCTCACTAAATTACTGATAATTTTATTTTTTCCCAAGTGGATAACCAATGATAAGTATGTTAACAGTACGCATTGGGAATCTTACTGTATTTTCTTATTCTAAGTGTAGTCTAAAATACGGTGAAAGAGAAACTCTCGATAGGTGAATTTTATATTATGTTTTATTTAAGGACGCTCGCAACTGCCGAGTTTACATCAGTGTGACAGGTGTATCGGAATTTTGCACCGGAGTAGTTCTTTTACATGTCAGTAATTCTACTGACATGAGCCTGTCGCATTTAAGCACACTTAAATGCCATCGACGTGGGCCAGGATCAAACTCCGAATCTCGTGCACAGAATACCTGCACTATACCGATTACGCCACCCAGGGCGACTCAATAGGTAAGTATTAATTAATTCATTTATATATATATATATATACACAGCAGAAGTTTTGGACCCAAAATATATAATGAATTAATTAGAGCTTACCCTGAGCTAAGTACATTTAACACACACAGATTTAAGAAACAAATCAGATTAATTATTTAATTGTTTAAGCTAATTGAGTTAAAAATTGATACTACAATATTCATGTACTTTTGTATTTTCTACTTGTATATAGACCCTCTTATTACATGCTGTATTATTTTACCATTTATTAATGTTATTGTGCTCAATGAACTCTCTTAATTTTGTGATATATTTTGTATAAAAGGTCTGAACTGCACCCGAGCACGAGCTTCTGCTCTTTCGGGCTGCAATGCCTAATGTAGCTCAAGTGTGAAGTATTAAATAAATAAATAAATAAATAAATAAATAAATAAAAAATATATTGAAATATTTGTGTTGATTATTGCGATAAATATAGGGCTTACCCAAGTAACGAGGAAATATTTGCCATCCTAAAGAACCGTTTATTTATATAACTTTTAACTGATATAAATATAAAGCAACTTCGTAAGTCTTAATTAATATATTATATAATACCTTTGCTGCAAATAATATTTGAAGCATCTGCTCTTGTAACGCTCTATAAAATTCAAAGCTGTACTGAAATTTACTCCTCGATCACAATTTCAACATTTTACACTTAATCGTAATTCCTCGTCAAAATTGTCCTGTAATTCTCTTCAACATTACAATTTGTCTTTCGCATTCTACTCCTATTTCTACAACAGGATGAAAAGCGGAGAGTTCTGTTGATTTTTATGACAAATTGCCACGAACGTGCCAGAGGAATTTAGACAAAAACAGTGTTGTCGGCGACTTCAGGGTCTCGCAGAGGGGGGCAAATTGCGTGGAACCCAAACTCAGCAGAAGGGCAATCAATCTAATACAGCATCCAGATGCAGTAGCCAAAGTTGTATGAAGTGGTCAAGAATTTCATGTACCGTGAGAACCGCAAAACCAACCTTCTCAATCTTGCCTTAGTTAAATATCAACGTCATCGCCGGAGAGTTTGGTTTCAATCTTGTGAGAAGTTTGTAGGCTTGAGGAGGAAAGGTCAATACTTGTGCTTCTTGCAACAAAAAAATTAGAATTTCCTTAATTGTATATTACTAACATGAAAGCAATGAGTAAGCTTTGATTCCTGAGGTTTTTAATCAATTTGTCCGAAAGTAGAAGCCACAAATTCCTCCCATATGCATACATTCATTCAGATATTATAACTGCTTAAGGAAATAATAATAATAATAATAATAATAATAATAATAATAATAATAATTACAATCTCTTAACAATTGTTTATCACTAATGAATGATCTGTTAATTTACTGATCTAAAAAAAACTTTTAAACTTGAAAAGGTTAGTATTAAACTACGTTGGTATTTTACCATGTTCGTCACCTTCTGAATAATAGTGAGGTTCCCTGTTGCGTATTGGTCGAGTGTGTTCATGATTGGTAATTTTTTTTCGAAAAGAGTGTGTCCTGAAATTAATTCAGTTGAGTGTTGGGGATGTATTGCAACATGATATATGAAATTGAATTTATTGGAGCGAAGTGAATCCGAGGTTTTTTTAGTAGGTTATTTTACGACGCTTTATCAACATCTTAGGCTATTTAGCGTCTGAGTGAGATGAAGGTGATAATGCCGGTGAAATGATTCCGGGGTCCAACACCAAAAGTTACCCAGCATTTGCTCATATTGGGTTGAGGGAAAACCTCGGAAAAAAACCTTAACCAGGTAACTTGCCCCGACCGGGAATCAAACCCGGGCCACCTGGTTTCGCGGCTAGACGCGCTAACCGTTACTCCACAGGTGTGGACGAATCCGAGGTGCAATGCTAAAAGTTGTTCAGAAATTCCGTTTTATTCACGTTAAGAGGATAACACCGGAAAGAACTCCAACCAGGTAACTTGTTCCAGGTTTTGAACCCAAGCCAGCACGTTTCACGGTCAGACATGCTAACCGTTACTTCACAGCGATGGAGATTTATAAAATATTGAGGACTACACGGCAAGAATGATGACTAAGCATTCGAGCGCATGATGTTCCTAATAGAGACCTGCAAAACTGCGCACACAACCGGTTTAGATTCGACCGGTCGGAGCTCAACCGGCTACGATGAACATCGGGCCTAATATCTCGGTTGTCGAGCGGTTACGCCTGATGTATTGCAGAGTAGACAGAACATCAGGCGCATTTATATGAAACTAACGTTTTTCGTGTACACAACCGGAGTAACAAGGAAATTTACGTTGTCTTATTGAAAAAAAAAGTGTTTGCAACTATTCTTACAGTTCATTCGACACTATAGCCTAACACATATATTTTCTTTATTATTCTGAACTTGCAGTAACTTTATAAGTACCGTTTATATTTTAAACTTTTAGAGTTATAGTAATGAAAGTTGCTTATAGATATGTTAAATAATGTTATAGTTTTTCACAGAAAAAGACGTGCACACGCCATGTATATTTTTCTTACTAATAAACGCTATATAGCTGGCGTTTTTCTATACAAGTGTTAAACAGTATACGTCATAACTTCATCATTTGATTACGTCGTAACTCTTTCTCGTCACATATTGACTGAATCTTGTTCGATTTGTATAATCCAATGATCGATATTACATAAGTTCATGTAAGATCGCGAATTATTTAGAACACAAATCTCACACAGAAAGAAATGGTAACGAGGAAGAAAATACGATCTCCAAATAATACCTGGTACATTTCATCATACAATAACTCTTTAACATTTTCTCAGTATACAAACAGAGTAATAACATTGAAGGATATTTATTTTATTTTATTACAAAAATATGTTTGCTTCAAATAGGAATACAAATAATTTGACACTTTAATACATTTATTTTTGTATTTCGAACATGCAGTAATTTGACTAGTAACAAATAAATGAACAATGGACACAGTGACATCGAAGGAAATAGACGTAATGTATAATGTGAAATATCATAATGTAAACATATTCAAAAATATAATTACAATTCGTTATAAAACAAAATAGGAAATAAGTACATAAATCCATTATGACGTTTGTACTTTAAACTAAAAAAATATATAGGCCTACCTCTAAGACAATAGTTTCATGCTTCTTAATTATTCTAATCAGTTGCAATATTATTTATTAAGAAATCAATTTAAAAAGATAAACAGTAATGTTATTTTTAACAATACGATTACTTTGGCTCCCAATGGTTGTTGTTCTGTACGAAATAAATATAATTTACACATTTCTAAACTACGAATAACAAAAGAATAGCAAGGTTTAGAAACAAATCATTCTGTATAGAAAAGATCTACTTCAGAGAAAACAAGTCTCATTCAAAAAACTATTTTATTACACACGTGCTAATATCAACTATTTGATGTTCACAATTATTATTAGGGCCTATTATCATAAACTACATGATCACAGTTGGCTTCTTGTGTTTATGTATCAATAAATCAATTTTACTAGTCTAAATTTACGCTCGGTGGAAACACTTATTCATGGAATGGCCAATATTCGTTTCACAAGTGTTGCTAGAGAGGCTAGAGTTGTTTGGTGATCTTTCCATCAATTTAGTATGTAGAAAATGAAATGAGCATAATGTATAATGTGAGATATAATAAGTAAATAAATACAAAATAGAATTACAGTTAATCACAAAACATAAAATTAAATAATTATTAACTCTACAGTAAATGCATTCCTCCAAAACAGTAGCTATTCATACACAGGGTAGAAGTGAAATAACCCTGCAGATTGTACGGGGCGATAAGGTTCACTTAAATGAATGAAAAACCTATATTACGTTTATAACTCTAGTCATAGTAAACATACTAAAAGCATTGGTTGTAGTAGGTTTCAGAAGATATAAAGTTATTTTAGTTTTAGTTTTACTATTGATCGAGTTTACTGTTTTTTAAGTGTGTCATTATTGTAATATTATAATTCAGTTTTCTAGTGTAAGCAAAAATTACAACCTTGGTAATTTGTGGATACCGAAAGTTTTTTTCTGCAATTTACGCTTTACAACGTCTGTAGTTTCACGCTGCATGCTGTTTGTTCCTCTTGATAAAACGCAGCTATAATATCTGGATAGTTCACTGTGATCTTCATTTTATACGCCAGAGCCGTCCACCCACAGAGAGATCGAATCAACTCGAATACTCGTTAAACCGAATACTGAGGCAGTACGCAAGCAGATGTACTTCGCATACTGCCTATAAAGCCAGGCGTTCAGTAGCGCTATGTAAGTTCCTTCGGTTTTCAACCGGTTTTGCAGGACTCTAGTTCCTAATGCCTTTCTTGCTCGGAGGAAGGAGTGGCAACCAAGGAGTTGTCCCCTACTCTGCTAT
Organism: Periplaneta americana; assembly: GCF_040183065.1. Classification (NCBI taxonomy): domain Eukaryota; kingdom Metazoa; phylum Arthropoda; class Insecta; order Blattodea; family Blattidae; genus Periplaneta; species Periplaneta americana. Next base: position 129,281,901 of record NC_091123.1, on the reverse strand, counting down.
TCTCCTACTGCTGTAGTAAATCGCAGCAAAGAGTTCGCAATGCATTAGTACTTTGTTATGATGTAGTCATAGGATCTATGTTATTTAATGCATACAATTTACGATAGGCTATTAAGTAACTTAATAACTATTATAGTAATATTATATATATATATATATATATATATATATATATATATATATATATATAAGAGAAGAGAATGAATGATCGAGTTAAAGAAGAAAACCAAATAAGTTGTTATAATATAGCCTAATAGCTATTTAAATCAAGCCTTTAATGAGCATAAATTCTTAACGAAAACATATTAATATGCTCTAGGTACTTTGATACAATTAATGCATAATGTAATAAAGAAACACTGGGTACTGTTATAAAAATAAATTATCATATAAAAACAAAAGTTCATTGACTGTTGAAATGATAGGCTTACTTCCTTTTATGATAGACACTTCTGAAATATTCCTTTGCAGCAGCTAAATTACATTATAGGAAGAATTCTTATAAGGTAAGGGTGTTAAAATCTAACGACATGGACGAAATACCAGTGTGTTTGAAAGCATTCATTTCCTTGCATGGGATCTCTTACAAGCGCGTTCAGGTACTACAGAACTCTCTCTCAAGTCTACAGGTTTGCAATCTAGGGTGCTATGCATAGACATTTCGCTAGCCCGCGCTACGAGCGTGCTAAACTAGCCCCGGCTATCGACTGGTTACTGGTACAGGATTCATATCATATCATATCATATCGCTAACACTGGTTTATGAATACGAAAAACGTTAGTTCGCTGATCATCCACCGGAAGCCCGCGCTAAGAATGTCTATGAATATGGCCCCTAAAGATCAACGAGGCAAACATCATAATCATCATAACAACGAATCTGATGATTTCTTCGAATGTGTGCTCAACCACATTAAATCATTCAAGAGACGGAAAAGCCATTATGATCAGTCAAAAAGTGAACGAATATATCTTCCCCACAATCTCAACATAAAAAAATTATGAACTGCACAAGGTCGTTCCGATGTGTCTTATGAATACTAAAGAAAGATTTTCAATACCAGGTTGATATCCACTCCTTGACACTTGAAGTAGCTACATGTGACAAATTTCAGGCTGATCTCAAAGTTTATGGAAATAAACTCTCTGATAACATTGTGTCTTTTCTTCCTGTACGTGAAGTGTATATTATATACTCGTATACTCGTAGAAGACACTTTGTTTCTGTGTTTACGTACCAGATAGGTTCAGTCTGCCTTCTAAGTTTCATACAACAATGGTATATGACGCTGAATGTTTCGGCAACTCTAATCATCCTTTTGCCGTGTTCAGTTCATTGTGTACATGCTAGACTGAAATTCAGAATTTTCCTTTCACAAAAGAGGAACCTGAAAAATGTTATACCAATGTCAGATGTCATGAAATGTGATAAAACCTTGAGAAAACGCAATGCCGTAGTCAAGGATTAATCATTTAGCACTTAAAATCGAAGGTAACTGATGCAGATAAATCACCGTCATTAAACAATCAAATAAACGAGGTAGCAGTGACTGCTACTGGCGTGACACGACCTTCATGAGGCAGGTGTAACGAGTTTTAAAAATGTTTCATGACAAATGATTAACGGTACACGCAGTACATAGTATAATAAACAATTACGGTATAAAAACTCGTGTACTAATAGCACTTGTTATACATTAAAATACGAGTATTTCAGGCACCGCTGAATGCAAGCAAGGAGCCTTCCCCTAGGGTCAGCGTGACGACCCTCAGACAACTTTTTTCTTATTCAGGAATGCGTGGGTTTCCAGACACATGCAATGCATTTTTTAGTTGTAGTAGCGTATATAGCAAATAACTGTGCAAAGACCCTGACACTTCAATTGTTATATACGTGCGTTTGTTCTTATGAAACAATGAAGTTGTCCCTAGGGAGATCTGAAATTAAAGAATTTTATCGAAAGTTGATTTACAAACTAAAATCTTATGATATTAAAATTAACAATTAAATTTAAAAAACTGAAATTAATAAACAATAAGTTTAAGATTATTAAATGTCATTACGTATGATACATTTTATGGTATTCCTTTCAAATAGACATGACCCTCTATTCAAAGTCGTCCTTGGCCACCGACCATTGGCTCTGAAGTTCATACGTGGCCGAAGGCAATGGACTTTGAAAAGCGATAAAACCTTAGCATGGCTTCCTTCATGAAAAAAGTAGACCTATGTGTCCCGTATCACAGACTTACGGTTGGTAAAAGAACACTAATGGACTTCAGGCAAAAATTTATCTGCCATTTCTCGCTCACGTAGAATACATTTTACGCTAAATATTATTTTTGTATTCCCCTTGCTCACCTTGCATTCACTTTATTTTCCTTGTATTCCCTATGTTTTCCATTTAAATCTCCTAGGCTATTCTACTTATAACCCCCCTGTTCTTTTCGTATTTCCGTAATTATCTTTGTATTTCCCTCGTATTCCCTGCATACCTCCTGTACTTGTATCCCCTTTGTTCTCCTTGTATTTTACTTTCTCTTCTTGTATTACTTTCCTTCTCATTATATTACACTTGTTCTCACTGTATTACCATTGTTCTCATTGTATTACTCTTGTTCTCATTGCATTAATATTGTTTTCATTGTATTACTCTTGTTCTCATTGTATTTCCCTTGTTCTCAATGTATAACTCTTGTCCCATTGTTTTCATTATATTACTCTTGTTCTCACTTTATTACCCTTGTCCTTATTATATTATCATTCTTCTATTGTATTTCCCTTGTTCTCATTATATTACTCTAGTTCTCATTGTATTGCTCTTGTTCTAATTGTATTACCATTGGTCTCATTGTATTACCATTGTTCTCATTGTATTACCATTGTTCTCAATGTATTACTCTTGGTCTCTTGTATTACCCTTGTCCTCATTATATTTCCCTTGTTCTCATTGTATTACCCTTGTTCTCATTGTATTACCATTGTTGTCACTCTATTACTCTTGTTCTCACTTTATTACCCTTGTCCTTATTATATTACCCTTCTTCTCATTGTATTCCCCTTGTTCTAATTGTATTACTCTTGTTCTCATTGTATTATCCTTGTCATTATATTACCCTTCTTCTCATTGTATTTCCCTTGTTCTCATTGTATTACTCTTGTTCTCATTGTATTACCCTTCTTCTCATTGTATTTCCCTTCTTCTCATTGTATTACTATTGTTCTCATTATATTACCCTTGTCCTTATTATATTACCCTTCTTCTCATTATATTTCCCTTGTTCTCATTGTATTACTCGTTCTCCTTGTATTACTCTTGTTCTCATTGTATTACCATTGTCCTTATTATATTACCCTTCTTCTCATTGTATTCCCCTTGTTCTAATTGTATTACTCTTGTTCTCATTGTATTATCCTTGTACTTATTATATTACCCTTCTTCTCATTGTATTTCCCTTGTTCTCATTGTATTACTCTTGTTCTCATTGTATTACCCTTCTCATTGTATTTCCCTTCTCATTGTATTACTATTGTTCTCATTATATTACCCTTGTCCTTATTATATTATCCTTCTTATCATTGTATTTCCTTTGTTCTCATTGTATTACTCTTGTTCTCATTGTATTACCCTTGTCATTATATTACCCTTCTTCTCATTATATTTCCCTTGTTCTCATTGTATTACTCTTGTTCTCCTTGTATTACTCTTATTCTCATTGTATTACCATTGTCCTTATTATATTACCCTTCTTCTCATTGTATTCCCCTTGTTCTAATTGTATTACTCTTGTTCTCATTGTATTATCCTTGTCCTTATTATATTACCCTTCTTCTCATTGTATTTCCCTTGTTTTCATTGTATTACTCTTGTTCTCAATGTATTAGCCTTGTCATTATATTATACTTCTTCTCATTGTATTACTCTTTTTCTCATTGTATTCCCCTTGTCCTCATTAAACCAACCTTCTTCTCACTCCAAGTAAATATTCCAATAAGCCAACCTCTTGGTCTTGTGATCAGTAACGTGGGTTCTAACCAGAACGTCTCTAGTTCGATTCCAGACTCTGCCGGAGGATTCTTTCTTGGTTAGATATTGGTTCTCTATATACAGCATACGAACTGGCTGTCTTTGTCGTGACTAGTTTTAGTTAGATTTAGTTAAATACAGAAATCAGGAGAGGATGGGCAAACCCTGCGAAAAGTCCGCTGCGAATATTTCCTGAAGGGATTTCTAGCAGTCTCTCGCGACACAATGGACTTAGGAAGAATAGATTGCAGTGGACGTAAGTCTGGTAACCTAGAATGCAAGGAACAGTTCTATTGTAAAAACAAACCTTTTCTGTAGCAACGGCAACCCAAAAAATATTTAAAAACATGTGGACTAAGATTGATTTTAATCTCGATGTTTGTTGCTCCACTGGAAAAATACAAATTTTAATTTAGTATTAGTTATTTCTGTTCAGAAAGAAAGAAATTAAGAATTTTCTTTTGTAATGGTAATGGCGCACGAACAATGGAAGTAAAGCTCCATCCGTTTATACCTCGGCACTAGAATAAAGTAATGTGGTTAGCATCACGGTGTAAACTCCAGTGTAAATAGGAGACTGAATGGATCGAGGGATAGTACTGGAGTTTTGGCAACAATAAAAATCTTGTCGCTATCCGGGATTGAACTGGATACCTTTCAGTCCGTAACCAATTACTTTACGAACTGGCTGCCAGATATTAATTTATCGACGTGAATATTTTTCATCCGGACAATGTGAAAGGATGACAATTGTTTGGTTTTGGTTCCTATGAAAGAAAAAAGTTAACGGTACCCGCTGGTTGACGTATTGCCCATTAAGACTAATTAATACTAAGGTGAACCGGAAAAAAATCACCGTTAGTTACAACGAAATTAAGGGGATAGTACAGATTTGCTTGCATGGCATGATGCTTAAATTATTGAGGACAGTCATAATTTACCTATGTGTGAACTTGGTTCGTGGTTAAGGATGGGTAATGGAATGCAAATTCACCTTAAGTCACGAGGGCCCGACCTGATCCGAACCCACGAACATGACTTGCAAAGAGCAGTCTGGTTGCCAGGGACCGGTTGTATAACACCACAGTCTGCATTCACACCCAACGCAGTCAAATCACAATTTACTCGCGCCTAACATGTCACAGAGATTCTGACACTATACAAATCATTTTAGCTCCATTGTTGAATTCACCCAATTTACACTTTGAAATATTTTCTTTTACGCTCTCAATTCTTTATTATATTATTGTAAAAGATAAATGTCAATTTTGGGTGAGTGTAAAAATAACACACCTAAATGGTATCGTGCACCTTTACTTTTTAACTTCGCTCTAGAATATGCCATTAGGAAAGTTCAGGATAACACAGAGGGTTTGGAATTGAACGGGTTACATCAGCTTCTTGTCTATGCAGATGAAGTGAATATGTTAGGAGAAAATCCACAAACGATTAGGGAAAACGCGGAAATCCTACTTGAAGGAAGTAAAGAGATAGGGTTGGAAGTAAATCCCGAAAAGACTAAGTATATGATTATGTCTCCTGATCAGAATATTGTACGAAATGGAACTATAAAAGTTGGAGATTTATCCTTAGAAGAGGTGAAAAAATTCAAATATCTTGGAGCAACAGTAACAAATGTAAATGACACTCGGGAGGAAATTAAACGCAGAATAAATATGGGAAATGCGTGTTATTATTCGGTTGAGAAACTTTTGTCATCTAGTATGCTGTCAAAAAATCTGAAAGTTAGAATTTATAAAACAGTTATATTACCAGTTGTTCTGTATGGCTGTGAAACTTGGACTTTCACTTTGAGAGAGGAACAGAGATTGAGGGTTTTTGAGAATAAGGTTCTTAGGAAAATATTTGGGGCAAGAGGGATGAAGGTACAGAAGAATGGAGAAAGTTACACAACGCAGAGCTGCACGCATTGTATCCTTCACCTGACATAATTAGGAACATTGAATCCAGACGTTTGAGATGGGCAGGGCATGTAGCACGTATGAGCGAATCCAGAAATGCATATAGACTGTTAGTTGGGAGGCCAGATGGGAAAAGACCTTTGGGGAGGCCGAGACGTAGATGGGAAGATAATATTAAAATTGATTTGAGGAAAGTGGGATATGATGGTAGGGACTGGATTAATCTTGCTCAGGATAGGGACCAATGGCGGGCTTATGTGAGGGCGGCAATGAACCTCCGGGTTCCTTAAAAGCCAGTAAGTAATAAATGGTATCATGGGACTCCAACTGTCAACAAAACAATATGATTAGCATTTTTAAGATGGCGGACTATCTACCTATGAGGTTAAGTACGACGAATCCACAAAGCAGCCACGAAGAAATGCATTCTTCTATGTGGAGAGAAATGAGTTGACAACATTCAGCGTGACGAATATTCTACAACTTACTATTTTCAAGATTTAGGAACAAATCATGCACATTAAGTTGGTTAAGCGTGATTAGAGATCATTTTTTTTAATAATATGTGTATAAACACGTATTTTAGTTTTTATTTCTTGTGCACCCAATTCAGCTCTTTATTTTGGAAACTTGCTTACAATTTGATTGAGTCATGTCATTTCAAGTTGTAATCAGTGTCTGAATGCACAGTAATCTGCTGTGTTCTAGTGAGTAGGGCAATAAGAAGTCATTGCCATGTAGTTTGTTTTTAATGTCGTAGCGGAAAATACATATGGCATAAAGCTTAATTATTTTTATATTTCAAACGTGTTGAGGTATGTACGTTACAGGCAGTATTTTACTTCAACCAAATAGGAATAGTTGCTCCTACTTCGATTTTTAAAGTAGTTGACCAATAAGCTTACATAAGAGCTTTCCTTAAATGCAATTATTTATGTGTACTTACATTTATTGTTCACATTTTTTGTTCTGCCCTCCATCGCTTTAATGTACATGCCAGCTGCACTAAATATCTGCTGACTCCAGGCAATAACTTTTTACAGCGTTGTCGCGGTTCCGTACAATTTAAAACTATTTTGAGAAAGAAACATGCACACTTATTTGGATCAAATCTCTATAAATTTAAGGGGTGAGATAAAAAGTTCGTTCATTCCTCCTTTATCATTAGACTGCGGAACTTTATGTATTAAAAACCTGAAAATATGCAAGAACTATGCAGCAAAAACTGTTTAAATATGCGCTAAAAATTGAAATATATGTTGTAAAAGTAAATTTAATGGTTTAATAATACGATATAAATGAAAACAATTTTAGCAATAAGTGTTAAGAAGCCATATTGCACAGAAGACGATTTTTTGATAAGTAGAAAAACATTTTAGGGGATCAGAAGCAAAAGGGTATAAGTGCACTTGAATTATTTGTGAGAAAATGTGTTTGAAATTACTTAACATTTCGTAAATTCCGTGAAATTTTTTATTTCTATTTTAGTTGTGTGAGGTAGTTAAAAGATTATCCCTTTGCCACTAAAATCTTTAATGTTTCAGCTTGCCCTGGATGCACTTAACTCATGTTTTTAGAATTATATCTTGTACCCATTTGCTCCTGATCCCCTCATTTGTCTTCAGAAACCCATTTCTTAAAAAAATATTTTCTATAACTTTTTTTCCTTTGACACATAAATTTGTGAGCAAAGCGATTCTGTACTGGTTATTCGCTTGATTGTAAAGCAAAACTTGTTGAAATGAAAATTTACACTCTACGAGATTTCATTGAGGAAAGTGTACAAATACATTCAGTTTTGTTAGTGTGAAATCGGAGTGCACTAACAGCATTGTCTTCGCAGCAATTCCATGACCTCAAAAATACATGACTTTATTGTCGTAGTTGTCTAAATACATTCATTCCAGATTATATGAAATGATGGTAAATGATGGTGAAAGACGTCTGAATGACATTAGGAAACGCGTAGGGACAATTATTCATTGTCGTTGAAGATATTTCATGCCCTCAACAGTAATTAAATAATTTTCTTTCTGGCATAATTTTTATGTATATTTTTATAACAGTAATCTCACTAGAGGTTTAGATTTTATCGATAGATCTGCGATTGGAATACGAGCAGATTTATCTGGAAAAAATCAAAACTGGAATGAGATTTAATTCACTATTACACGATTAGAAGAAAGTATATCAAGATTACAAGAAATAAAGTACTCTAATACAATAAAATATTAATTGACTTACTAAAATTCTATTTCACTAATGTTAGCTTCACCAAAACATTTGAATGGAGCCGTCATTTTCAGTTGACTGTCTATGCGGTAAAAAAAATGACGATTGCAAAGCATGTTTTATAATACCGTAAAGAATTTGCAGTTTGAAATATTGGCAAACAAAGAAACATGTGGTGATAAAACAGAAGAAAGTGTGAGTATATAAAGATTAGAAGAAATGAAGTACTCTAATAGAATTATATATAAATAATAATTGACTTACTAAAATTCTATTTCACTAATGTTACCTTCACCAAAGTGTTTGAACGGAGCTGCCATTTTCAGTCCAATATATATGCGGGAAACAAATTACGATTAGAAAGCATGTTTCATAGTACTGTAAAGAATTTGCTGTTTGAAATGTTGGCAAACAAAGAAACAAATCCTAGGGTAGTGATAGAAACAAACAAATGCTAGGGAAGCGATAAAACTAAACAAATGCTAGGGAAGCGATAAAATTGTGCGATAAGCAGCCATGATTAATTGAAAAACGTCCTTTCGTACCGTTTTATTGGTCAAAAGTAGTATGACGTAGTAAAAGTGTAATAGAGAAAAATTTTGAAATTCCTCGTTGATAATAAATCGGGCAAAACAAGGAAAGATGTTAATATATACATTTAAATATGCAAAATTAAAATATATATCCATTTAAAAGAGAAAACTATCGAAATATGCATTTATGCAAAATAAAGTTGGCTTCGTTCTAATGTTAAAACAATGATCGGCAAAGATCCACTTTTACTTTTTCAATATGCCATATCAATAAAAGCATGCAATTGCATGAATTTCAGCGGTTTACTTTTTATTATCCGCTGCTCACTTAATTGAACTGAGGATAGTGGAATTTAGTGAATAGTTTTCCTGAAATACACAACTAAAGATTTACGGTCTTACTAATAAAAACTCTATATACAGACGTTTAACTATCTTATACTTATACAATGAGTAGCTCGTTTATAAGTCGTGTGTAAATTCCTTACTAATAGGCTAATCACTACATACGTCGTGTATAACAGTATAACTGTTACACAGCTACGTCATAGTTTCGTCATTACTTCGTTACGAAAGGTAATAGAATATCTGAGGTTCTCCATTACATCCGGTAGAGCGCTCTAGTGTGGCGTGTTAAATATCGATAGTACAACTGGCTCTAATCGATTACCACACTACATTTTGGTCAAAGAGTACAAGCTACAGCAATATTATTCCATTAATTCTATGATCTTTGGTTTGTTCTTCTGTGGTTACAAGGTAACCATCATCATAAAATGACAGTCGATACGAACAGCTGTTTTTTTATTGGGTTATTTTACGACGCTGTATCAACATCTTGGTTATTTAGCGTCTGAATGATATGAAGGTGATAATGGCGGTGAAATGAGTCCGGGGTTCAGCACCGAAAGTTACCCAGCATTTGCACGTATTGGGTTGAGGGAAAACCCCGGAAAAAACCTCGACCAGGTAACTTGCCCCGACCGGGATTCGAACCCGGGCCACCTGGTTTCGCAGCCAGACGCGCTGACCGTTACTCCACAGGTGTGGACACGAACAGCTGTTAGAGAGCGGCCATTTTTTCGCTATATACAACACTTAAACAAGGGGTTTCGTGTATATAACTACTGCAAAGCAATTCCCATTGTATAGTTACAGCCTGTTTATACGTCCATAGCTTAATCACGGTTTATGTGTAACGTTTTCTGTCTCAACTCTGCATAAGTTTCATATAAAAACTATACACGGTTTATTAGTAAGACTGTTAATGTTTTTCAAACTTAGCTAAAACATGGAAAATAATTGTATTAAAGTATTTTAATATTCGCTTTAGGTTTCATTAATGGCAAAAAGTAGGAGAGCAGAATTGTGGCAAGGTAAATAAGAAAAAAAAAACATGTCTCTCTCTATCCCATAGCTAAGATTAGGACCGTAGGCATAATGTCCAGAATCTATAATAGGAAAACTGATGACATTTCCACTCGGTTAATTCTTTTGTAAGTAAACCTTGTATAGCTTACTCCTTGATAGACATTTATGAATTTTCTTTTAATAAAGTAGTTCATTTATTTCTCTTCGATGCCTGTATGGAACGTAATTAGTCACGAAGTATTTCTAACAACTTGAAAACAAATTTGAAGCTTGTAAGTAGAAGCTTTTACAAAATTGAAGGAACGCCTCCGCAAATGCGAGATTAATCTGTGCCTGTATATAGACATCATCTGTTATTATATCGCTTGACAAATACGTTTTGCATTTATAATTATTCATAGCGCAGTGGAAGGAGTTTGGAAAACAAGTCGGAGAGGTGTACCGCAGACAGACGAGCTGCCTGCCTGCCATCCTTGTTTGCGGTTGATTCCCTTAATGGAACATCCAATTGAAAAGGTGTAAATGCGTTTTTGTCTCGTATAAACGTCAATCTTCATACTCCGTCTTCATCATCTTAGGGATGTACAAGCCAAGAATTTCATTATCTCTTGCTTAAAGTGAAAAATAGCCTGAAACTTTTATTTTGAAATTAATTTTGAGAGATTTTTCTGGTAAGTCTTATTAACACAATTAAATAATTTTATTAGTTTTCATTCCGTGACTTAAGATGCCATTTTATATTACATAATTAAGTATTTGTATAAACGTTTTCGTCGCTCTTATTGCGACTTCAACAGATACATTTATTATCTTACCTTTTCAATATGTTAACCTCATTTTAATTCTTGTCTAACAGTCAAATATCAATGTCAATAAAGTTAAAATTAAAACTTAAAAATTAAGAGTTAAATGATAAAATACAAATATTTGAAATATATTACAAGTCTTCACCTACTTTTTTTACAATATTTTGAAATATTTGTGATTAAAATGCAAATATGCTATATTAATGTACATGAAGATTCCTTTACAAGTCATGTACATGATTCGGCTTGTTTTATATAATATAGACTCTGTTGTATTTTGTGTTTGTTGTTGTATGTGAATATTGTGTTATGTTATTGTTTTATAGTTAATATGTTAACTCTCTTATGTTAGTATGATAAAGTTTGATGTTAGCTATAAGTTGATGTTGATGTGCTTACTAAATTGAAAGAATTATTATTCAATGTATGACTTGAGGCTTTCCCGGCGTTTGATATAGAATAACTCTTCTCGGATTCTCAGCCAGGTGAGTTGGAACTAGCTCCTGATTGGCCCGCAGCGGGAAGCCCTACTTTTGCATATATACCGGCTAGACGTGGTCCCACATCACTTCATCCCTGAAGAAGATGGCAGAGCTAGCCGTCGAAAGCTTGGAAGCTATCTCCAATTCACCTGGCTGAGAACCCGAGAAGAGTTATTCTATAATTATTATTCAATTGTTAATCTAAATGAAATTGGATTATATATATATATATACATAGGCTTATATATTTTTATATTATTTACGTTGTTTTGATATTGTCTTCATTTAGGAGCAGTAGTGTAGTGTTTATAAGATATCATCAAAGTTTTCACAGGTAATACTTTTGTGTTTGTCTTTGAAGGCAGTCTTTTATCTAGAAGAAGAGGTGTAGTCTACTAATACATCGCCAATAATTTTCAATGAGCTTATCTATTAATGTGAATATGTGCTTATAGGATGAGAGCTGGGATATAAAACAAGCCGCATCAGGTACAAGATTTGTAAACGAGTTTTCATGTACATTAATATAGTATATTTTCATTTTGATCACAAATATTTAAAAATATTGCAAAAAAGTAGGTGAAGACTTCTAATAAATTCAAATATTTGTATTTTATCCTTTAACTCTTAATATTTAAGTTTCAATTTTAACTTTACTGACATTCATATTTGACTGTTACGCAAGAATTCAAAAAATGAGTTTAACATATTAAAAATGTAAGATAATAAATCTATCTGATGAAGTCGCAATAAGAGCGACAAAAACATTTACATAAATAGATACTTATGTAATATAAAGGAATTATATCTTGTATATGGCATGTTAAGTCATAGACTGAAAAATAATGAAACTATTTAATTCTGAAACTTTTTATTCTGCGTCGTTAACTCGTATCTAATTTATGCCAAAAATCTCCGATCAAATAGGATTTGCAGTGAACAACTATGTTGGTGTCGTAAGTTTTCTAGGATATTCCTCCTTTTCTTTTTACTTCTGACACTATTTCTCCATTCAGTGTTTTCCATCGGATTTGTGGCTTCTCACGAACATTTATCAGGCTCCTTCCCCTAGTCAATATTTTAATGAACATTGAAATTCAATAATTTAAACACTGTACTAAGACAAAAAGCTAAGGAAATTTTATTACAATATCCCCACAAAGAAGGAAGTAATCCTTCAGTAGTAGCCTACTTCTTTAAACTTGTTGGAAACATAATTAGTATTTCAATAACACTATGTGATTTAACAGAATTCTTCTTTTTAATAGTTTGTGTCTTCCTCTCTTTAGAAAAACAAATCTACAAATCTGGCCGGACCTCCCTGCCGCACGTCTCCTCACTACATGGTGTCAGTCCTCCTCTATGGGCGACCGAATTAGTTTAGCTAACAATTAAGATAAGCTACTAAGAGTCCTTTAAAACTACTTATATTCTGCAGTCAATGAGTGCATTTAAAAACTTTGTACATAGAAAAAGTTATAGTTTTTGAAGTTAGATTACCGTTAAGAACAAAGACAGTACGCCAACCAATTGGATAAGCGATCTATTTCAAGTACTTGGGATATAAGCTACTATGTCCTATAAAAATGTTAATTGCGTAGATACGATATTTCCTACATTTCAACAGCTAGTATAGGGATACAGAATTTGCGAGAGAGGGGTGGAAAGCATGGGGAAAGCGATCGTTTCTCGTCCACAGTCCACCGGCGTTGAATGATGTATCTGTGACCCGTACGCAATCACATAAGACAGACACTGAATACAAATCCCCTCCCCTACCAAGTTAATGACGCGGAGGTGGAAGGAAGGGGTGAGTGACGTATTCCAATGAGTGACGTAACGCCAAAATTGTCGCCCAGATCTGCAAGACTGAGCTAGAAGGAATAATAAGATGTTATAAAAGCCATTGTTTAACCTGTTGGCGTTTTGCTTGAAATGCAAAGATACTCTCAATAAGATCATTATATCGTCGGTTTACAAGCAAAACACATTAAGTCAAAAATATTACTTCTGAGAAAAAGGCATCTATAATGTAGGCCTACATAATGTATGTACATAAACTCAGAATTTGAAAATAAAATATACATAAAGAGAAAGACATTACTAATAAATAATATTTCGAAGATTGAATTTTGTCAAGAACATTGAAACGACTTTTTCTCAGAAGTGATATTTTTTACTTAATGTACTCGTATTTGGCTTGTAAACCGACAATATGCTCTATATACGTCTAAAAATAAAATATAGAGTGATTCTTATAGAATCAAACGCGATAATTAGTTACAAAATGGAAAGTACGAGTATAACATGGATTCCTTTCTAACCAATTTTAAAATCAAGAACACTTGTCACCATACGTATTTTATCAACTGAGGACAATAGGCCTAGTAGTACGCCAACAAATAAAAGATAAAACACAATAAAGATAACATATTTCATTGAAGAACGTGTGTTCATTGTAAACTGTTAATGGGTCAAATGTTCTTTTCTTGAAACCCTGCGACAGTTCCAAATTATACTAGTGAAAGCAGAAGTATGATGCGCAATGCCTGTTTTAAGGATTATTGGGCCATTTTGGGGAGATTGATGGTTGACACTAATGCATACAAGAAGACAATAGCAGAGTTTGTGGAGCAACTTGATAACGTGAAACTAGAGAAAGGATATTTTCAGCAAGATGTGGCGACCTGCCATACAACCGAAGAATGAATGAAAATAATATCCAATTATTTTGACAGCCAAATCATCTCAGCTGGTTCGTGGCCACTACTTTCGACCTACCTTACCAGCCCTGATTTCTTCTTGTGGGACTATCTTAAAAATAGGTTTTTCCAAATCCTTGGAAAGCTGGAGAAGGACAGCATATCTAGAGAAATCAGGAATACTGATGATGGGATGTTAACATGCGCCGGGTCTAAATGTGCCTAACGAAGAACGGGGCTCACTTACAGCACCTGCTGCGATTTACACGTGTTTCACATGAAGTAAGATGAATCCCCTACGAATTTTACCTTTTCATTTTTTAACTGTATGCCGGACAATAGGTTAGGATGGCTTACTTGATTTGATTCATGATTTTGTATTTTAAAATATGTTAGTCTATTTTTTTGGTTCCGAAAGAATGTCATTACTTTATATTTCACCATATGTGTCACAGAAAATGTTAAATAATTAGGGGAGACTGTTGTACCTTTGAACACTTTTCACATTTTATTTTTTTTTTTATTTTGGGAAATGAAAAATGCTTGAAATAATTATTAAAGATTCCTTTACAACTTTCTGTAAGTATTTTCCTGTTTTGCAGATCTATTAAGGATGGAAAAAAATAAAATCAAGGGATATGTAATATGTTCAGAGGTACAACAGGTTCATGTACCTTGGAACATACCCTCTTGCAAGTTGGAACACATGGAATGTAGGTGGGAATATAGCTGTAAGAACTGACAATCATATTTAAAATGTATTTGCAACCATAAACAAGAGCAGGCTTCTCTGATTGAGAGTTTATTTCCTGGAGGAGCAATAACTGCTTCAACAGCTTTCTTCGAGGCATCCTGATCAATTGGGAGCCTCTTAACTCCAGATTTACTTCGTAACATGATCTTAAAATAAAAGAAAAACAAAAACCGATTGTATCGTGTACCTTGGAACATGGTCCATGGTACAAGATGTGTTGTGTTCAAAGGTACAAGAGGGTGCACTTTTAAACAAATATGGCTTCCAAAACTAGAGATTCAAATAAATCATAGAAATTAAAATATGTTATTACTCAGCAGATGATAGGGAACACACTGTACTTGATAGATAGTAACAAATACAATCTGGTTTTGTGTTATAAAATATATATCAAAGAACGAAATGTTTATTTTTGGTACTAAAAAGAATTATTTTATCCACAGAACTCCTGAACTCACTTCTTCTTAATTCAGCTATCCACTTTTCAGCGGTTGCTTCTAATTCCTGTCCGCCGTAAGGATCTATCATTCCACTGTCCATCTTCTAAGTCGAATTTAGTCATAACTTTTTTCACACTATCACACCAAATTAAACGAGTCCTTCCTCTATTCCTTCCTTCTGAATTATCCGTCTGGGCCATCTCTCCTCCTCCATTCTTTGTACATGTCCGTACCACTGCAGTATCCGTTCCTCAATACAGAACTCACACTTTGCAATAAATCAAACTGAAACTAAGACCAGAGCTACTTAGTGGGTTTTTCTACAATCTACTTCAGCTTGAGTTCTCTAGGTAACAGCAAAAATAAAAAACAAAAAATGTTCAAAGGTACACTATGCTAAAGGTACAATAGTCTCCCCTATTAATCCAGTGAGATTAGGGTACATTGAAATACACTAATTTCGGAGGTAGAAACATCGTATGACTTTCGTGATATACGCCTTTTGATAGCTTGACAAATTTCGTCATTGTAGCCCTATCAGCAATCTCTTCAATAACGGAAACTGAATGGACATAACAAACCTGTCCAAAAGAGGGCAAAGTCAAAGGTTACGTAGGAAAACATTCTTCACACGCGGAACCTTGCAACGCCGTGGGCCTTCGATGTCCAAATGAAGCCGAGGCTAGAATACTAATGTGATTCATCACAGGGTGTTTGCAGGAATGAAGACCCTTGTACAGACAGCATTCCCTTCATTCGACATTGTTGATACTTAGCACTTCCTTATGTGGTTCGCTGTTAGCTGAACAACTGGAGAGTTTGGATTTCTACTCTGGAGAACCGAATTAAATTTGTGGACAGATGAACTAAAATGTTTGTTCAATAAAGACGGTTCTGGGTGAGATTTTCTTGCGGTTCCCTCAATTTTCCTGTCATGCCATCTTTCCGTCAATTATAATTAACCAACTTACATAAATGAAATTTATTAGGAAAATGTGCATTGACACTGCGACACGTTCACTAATTTTATGATCTGTAGGCACAAGGCTTGCATATTCATTAGAGACTTTACTTAAGGGAGTAGGTACACCAATGGCCTGTAAAAATGTACTGAAATTCATTTTTTTATATCTCAGCTATTATAAAAATAAATGAACAAATATTTTAATGTTTAATATACATACATTACACTTTCTAAAACATTGTTCAGAATTAATTTGATGTATCGAAGTACATACGATATTTCCGTGTAGGAATTCAGCATTACCATATGATGAAGGATGGGCAGAAGAGAGCAAAATTCTCTCCGGCACCGGAACTCGAACTCGGATTTTCAGCTCTACGTGTTGACGCTTTATTTACTAAGCCACACCGGATTCCAGCTACGAGCCGGATCGATTCCCTCTCAGTTTAATTTCTATCTCTCAGTTTCCCTTTGGTGGCCTACCCTCATGTACTGCGTCACAGAATATGTGACAGTGGCACAATATCCAACGCACTATGTATAAAAGGTGCACTCATTACGAGTGACTAAGTCGCCGGGATTTCTCTGTTCTATCCATCCTTCATCATATTGTAATGCAGAATTCCTGCACGGAAATATCATATGTACTTCGGTATATCATCATATGATATGCGTAAACAATCACTTAGTGATTCAAGACGGCGCTCATCCCATCGGATCCCGGCCACTTAATCACTCGTAAAGAGTGCACCTCTGAGCCAGGTGCGTTGGATATTGTGCCACCGACACATTCTCTGTGACACAGTACATGAGGGTAGGGCACCAAAGGGAAACAGAGGGATTCGATCCGGTACCGGAACTGGAATCCGGTGTGACTTAGTGGATAAAGCGTCAGCACGTAAAACTGAAAACCTGGGTTAGAGTGCCGGAGCTGAAGAGAATTTTTCTCTATTATATCCATCTTTCATTATATAGGCCTATTTATGCATAATTCCTGCACGGAAATATCGTACATACTTCGGTACATCATAATAATATAATATGTGTAAGTAATCACTTAGTGATTGAAGACAGCGCTCATCCCGTCGGATCCCGGCCACTTAGTCATTCGTAATGAGTGCACCTCTGTACATAGTGGGTTGGATATTGTGCCGTTGTCACATACTCTGTGACACAGTAAATGAGGGTAGACCATCAAAGGGAAACTGAGAGGTATTCGATCCGGCATCGGAGAGGGAATCAGGTTTGCCTTAGTGGATAAAGCGTCAGCACGTAGAGCTGAAAACCCGGGTTCGAGCCCTGGTGCCGGAGAGAAATTTTTTCTGTTCTATCCATCCTTGAACTATCCAGAATAATAAAATAGCTAATTACCTGTAAGAATAATATCACATTTGCATAATTATTTTTACAGTCGTAAATAATTACGTAATAAAATATACAATTAATTAAATATCTGCACGATTCTTTTACATTCCTTCAGGAAATATATTTTTCTTAATGAAAAATGTTAGAAAATTTAATAATGAAAGTAAAGATTAAAAAAAAAATTTTTTTGAAGGAATAGGCAAAAAATCCTATTCTATGTTGTTGATGTAGGTCTTTAAAACATTCCAGTAAAAGAATCATCCATATATTTATTGTGTATTTCATTATGTAAATGCTTTACGGTTCTAAAAATAATGCACAAATTTGATATTATTTTTAGAGGTAGGCTAATTATTATTTGTTCGTTGTCATGTGATTGTCTTGTGATATCACTACGATGTTTCTGCGTCATGCTGATCCTATAACAGGAGAGGCCCGCATTTGTGAGATGTCTAATGTACACCTGATTCCATTAATGCCGTATCATTCCTTAGTAGTAGACTGAGAATGAAATTCCATATTTCACCCTCACCCCTACCGTACACGTGCAGTTATCTGTCATATGTATTCCGGTTTTCAGTGATGTTCATGTAGAGTAATAGCTACACAATTGGAACTGGTTTGCGATCTATGCCAACAGCGGTACGCCACTGCTGATAGAAATGACTATCATTGTGGCTTGTATACATACTTGCTAGCATAACAGTAGAAGGGAAATGAAGTACACTAGTCGCCTGGATTCTGAAAGCATAGCGACCGTTTAGCTTCGTCTGTAAAACAGAGAGTGCGCATGCGCGAGCATTTACTACCTGTACTGCTTCTACCCACCGCGTGACGTCACTCATGCTTGCTTGCGGGAGTTATACTACTGACTGTAAACATAATTTCAAAATGTAACAGCATTAATGGAACTGAATATACGGTGAAATGAATCTCCCTAATTTACCCGCAGTGAAGTGTAAGTCGATCCAAAGGGGAGGTTAAGCAAAGAAATAAATACATATTATTATTATTTAACATAATTTTTACTATTATTATCATTACAGTATTATTTATTATTGTTTTCATTATTAGTCAAAACTTTCGTTTATAAGGTGCTAATTAGGAAACTTCAGAAAGAGCATTCTAAGCTAAATTTCTCCCCAACTTCTTCTTCATTTCAATAGAAATCCCTTAAGTTATGTTATAAGAGCTATAAACATTAAAAATTAATTTGTTTTAGCTCCAACTATCTTCTATCAATTCGTGGTTTAAATCGAGTTCAAACTTAGTTCAGTATAATTTGGATCTCATTTAATGAAAATCATATAGAAAAACCTTTTTCGTAATACTTTTGCAGCAAATGGATTCTATCCCCGTCAGATCTTAAGTTCAACATAGATACTGTGTAATCATATTCTTTCAATTTAAGCTGTCATTTTAATTTATATAACATTACTATAATTTCTTCATGTCATAATCTCAGAATAACAGTTGTTTAGAAGAGATGCCAAATCAAGAGTTACTGTTGTAGTCTCCATGATCACCCTGTAGAGCGACACACTTGGCAATAAACCTCGTGCATGTGCTTATTTATTAGGCAAAATGGCGATAAATCAGCAGACATGAACCCTGTGACTCTAGTAACAGGCATCTTGTCGAACCTAATAAATTTCAGATGACTGATAACATCGTCTTAAGAGAAATTTGATTATCCTCATGTGGGAAAGTACAGAAAGGGGGAAGTGTGTATTTTGAATAATTTGCAACAAATGTTACTGACCATCACTTAAGCATAAAATACGCCATATCTCCTTATTAGGACGTGGCTCGATATACCTGTTGTCACAGAATTAGTAGCCTCTAAAGCCGGTCACCCATTACCAAGAGTTGCCAATGGCAACATTCATATCTTAAGAGACAAATAAGGAACATCTTCAGAGTGTGTTATGCATAGACTTTCTACACCGGAGACGTAAGGAGATATTCCTGGATTCTCTGTGGCGGTCAGAATTATTGATCCATGACGAATTCTACTAGATAGATTCACTTTATCCCATTATTCCTCAAATTGGTCTTGATTCATACTTATCGCATGATGCAGTTCCAATACTTTTAATTCATAATTCACAAAAAAGCTAGTAATAACGAAATAGACAATCATACCAATCCTTGAAGATAGATAATTTCAGTATTAGGCCTATCATCATCATCATCATCATCATCATCATCATCATCACAGAATTAATTTGACAAAAGACAACTCATTGTATTTTATATTTCACAAAATAGAGATATTTACATTGTTTTGAAGTGTAAAAGCATAAAGGCATAAAAGTGTATAATTTAAATGTTACCATTATCCCTTCGTCAGTACGCATCACAAACTTCAACAGCTCATATCTTAAGCTGTTTCGAAAAGAAAGTAGTTACATGGCCCATTTCTTTTAGAGCTTATCCCAACATTTGCCTCAGCGTCTTAGAAAACACAGACAGTAGACCTATGAGTTGTCTCAATGTAGGAAACTAACCAATTGATTACAAAGTGATTATGGTCCGGATCCGATCGATCCTGAGGACATCCTGTGGGAAGGGTAGGTAATTCCTTCGTAACTGTCGTCTCGCTTCACGTACCTTTCTTCCCACCATAATCTGAACACACGCTCTCGTAATGAAACAATACTAACAATACCATCCCATCGCACCTCCTCATACTCATCCTCTTTCACAATAGCCGTGCCAAGACTCTGGAATTCGCTACCTGCTATCATCAGGGACTGTCGAAATAAAATTGAATTAAAACGCAAACTTACTAGGCACTTGGTCAGTAATTGATTTCTTGTAAATAGTTTCCTTAATCTATCACAAAATAATTCAATATCCAGTAATTTCATCACTATACAATTTTGTTATTCTAGGTTTAATTTGTAATTCAGTAAATATAAAATATTCTTTGTTATTCTATGATAAATTATCTAGCTTTAATCAGTCAGGTAATCTTTTCGTACTTCGATTTTTATTGTAATTGTAGACCTAATTGTAAATTTAATACTAATTCTAATTTTATTTGTAATTGTAATTGTAAATTTAATACTAATTCTAATTTTATTCTTCATATTAAGCTTATAGTTGGAATCTCCTGGTAGAGGGGCAGAGAAGGCCTGACGGCCTTATCTCTACCAGATTAAATAAATAAATACATACTAATACTAATTTAATCAAGAATTGTGTAGGAATGATTATCTCTTGCTTAGAGAGTGGTTGGGAGTCATCATTTTTGCTATTCTCAATCTAAATAATATAATCCAAGTACGTAAGCACTGCACAGTTTTCCCAAACGTGAATCTAACAGGAAAAAGTCATTTTGGTCGCACTTGAATTGGTAAGTGAAAGTAGTTCAGTGATATTAAAAACCATAGTTGTCCAATAGTAACTCGTACGAAGTAACTCCTGGCATAAGCAACTCGCAGCGCATATTCTTCGAGTCGTTTTTCCTATTTTACACGGAAAGTTATTGACCTTAGCAGAGCATGCTTGACGTGCAATATCACCTGGTTCTATAGGCTTTGGACACTCATGTTATAAACTCAGTGCCCTATCGTGGTTCAACTTGTAAACAAGAGTAATCTAAAATGTGACCGCGCAGCAGAGCCTCGAATTTCAAAGATGTAGTCAGCTTGCATTTTTGCGTCAGACAGGTCATGTTTCTGTAAGATTAGTTAGTAACTAAGAGAGAGCATGAACAAGTGGTAGTCTTTGTTCCTACTGGATATTTTAGTTAAAGTTTAGAATAATGTTTTGTAATAATAATTAATTAAACATATTATACTGAGAACTGAGTGTCCGTGCTATTAACTACTGTAGTAGCCTATTATTTATGAAGAATATATGTGATTACTAATATTTTCGAAACTTTGAACGGACTTAATTACATACTCGAGTATATCCATAAAAATAAAGTATGTAAAAGGAACATTAAGGGTGCTAGGCATAGATATTTCGCTAGCCCGCGCTACGAGCGTGCTGAACTAGCCCCGGTTATCGAGTGATTACTTGTACAGGATTCATATCATATTATATCATATCATATCATATCATATCATATCATATCATATCATATCATATCATATCATATCATATCATATCATATCATATTTAATTTAATTTTTTTAAGGTGACGTGTATTTATCTAGCCTGACGAGTTTACTTCCTTGGTTTGAACTTAAATTATTTAAAAATAGCGTGTAAGAGGGCCTTAGACTAGAAATGTTTAGTTTAAATGTAGTTCTGTTTATAAGTATGCATAAGAATGCAATTATTTGACTTATTTGAACTGTTGTATCAGTGAAGCGAGGTGAGTCAGTGAAGTTATGGTTTTACAGTGCAGTGAACAGTTCCGATCAGTGATAATTTATAGCGTCAATGAAATGTGTTCTATAGTGTCAGTGAAATGTGTTACAGAGTGTCAGTGAAATGTGCTAAAGTGTCAGTGAAATGCGTCATAGTGCCACTGCAGGGAATGAGATGAGAGTAAAGTGAAAGACTATTGAAACTTATGTAGGACCTATACATAATTATGTAGGTTGTGTTGTAAAATTAGGTATTTTATTTTATGTTTTATTATTATTCTGTTAAATTGTATTGTGTACTCTTATTGTATTGTGTATAAAATTGTATATGTGTTGTAAATTGTATTATGTAATGTAAATTTTATTGTGTATTGCTGATCATTTTAACTGTGTATTGTTAATATTGTATATACCACTGCCACCGGGTGCTTGCCCACTTGCAGTGTAAATAAATACATACATACATATCATACCATGTCACATCACATCATATCATATCATATCATATCATATCATATCATATCATATCATATCATATCATATCATATCATATCATATCATATCATATCATATATCATATCATATCATATCATATCATATCATATCATATCATATCATATCATATCATATCATATCACATCACATCATATCATATCACATCATATCATATCATATCACATCACATCATATCATATCATATCATATATCATATCATATCATATCATATCATACCATGTCACATCACGTCATATCATACCATGTCACATCATATCATATCATATCATATCATATCATATCATATCATATCATATCATATCATATCATATATCATATCATATATCATATCATATCATATCATATCATATCATATCATATCATATCATATCATATCATATCATATATCATATCATATCATATCATATCATATCATATATCATATCATATCATATCATATCATATATCATACCGCTAACACTGGTTTATGATTACGAAACACGCTAGTTCGCTGATCATCCACTGGAAGCCCGCGCTAACAATGTCTATTATTATGGCCCTTACAGTATATAAGGAGCTTCAAACTGTAATGTGCGCCTTTTGCCCCTTTTCCTGATAGCAATTTGTTTTCTTTCCAAGATGATTAACAATAATAACAACAACAAAATCCTTACAAGAACTTTCTCTTCATCGTAAGCGTGACTTCGGATCAGTTCCGACCAATTCGATGCAAATTGGCAATAAACCCCATCTCCAAGCAAATAAAATTTTTATATTAGCCAAAATTAAATAAAACGTGTAGCAATGCTGTATAGCACAGGAACAAAATCTATCTATACAAACTCCTTCACTTTACTCTTGCAGAGGAATGAGTGTAATATTCTAGCTGAGATACTCAGGCTGCAGCGTTGCCGGTTTTCCACAGTAATGTTACTACTCTGGAGTGTGAAATTTGCAATTCCTTTCTAGGAGATTAATCAATATCTCAAATTTGTATAACTAAATAAGAAATAAAACATGATCAAAATAGCTTACACAACATTACCGTATATTACAAAGGAAAGTCGTATTTTTAAATAAATTTAAGGAATCTGCAACCTAAATGTTATTTGACACATTACTTTTTCTAGAAATCCAATTACAAAGAACAAGATATTGTCGTACGTTTTTACTCGCCATACTTCCAGGAATCATATCTGAGAAGTAATGTAATAAGTTATGTTATTTTCCACTCTGGATATGGGAATGATTCGATGAACCTCGTCCTCAGTTTCTTGAGCTAGATAAGCATAACGAGCAAAAATTGAATATACGAAGTTTAGGACTTGGGTGATAATTATGACTCTGATGATGGCGTTATAATCAGTTTGAAACATCGAATATATTAAATTCTCAACGCACGATTGAAAATGAGATTGTTCTTCACAGCTAAAGTTGTAAAATACCGTATAAACCAGCAAGCATTGTATAATACTACATTGTTGTTGTTGTTTAGTCATCTGTCCGAAGACAGGTCTGAATCTCACAAGTGATACCAACATGGCACAACCTATGAGGCAACTAGGCCAGGAGATAATGGGGTAGTTTGGCCAGTTCCTTTCTCCCTCCATTGCATACATAATCGTTTAGCTACATGTTACACTAATCAGACTTCAGATACATACAAACAATTGTTCTTCCTCTGACACATATCGTCAAGTGAAATTTACTGCCTGATAATAGAGGTACATATCAAGCAGGATCTCAATCAGAGGCAAATACTGCATTAATCACAGTATGATTTTTATTCTCTTGTTCTCCTTTTCCAAGTCCTCAACACCTCTACACCAACCTACCTTGCCTCCCGTTTCAGTTACCTGTCATCATATCATAATCTCTTCACACGCACGCAAAATAGCCGCATACTAGCCATACCAACACATAAGACATCATCGTATTCATCATCATACACAATCTCGCTCTCGCGCTTGTGGAGTACCCTACCCAGTGACTTCAGAGACTGTCGGAATTTAGTAGCGTTCAAAAGCAAACTTATTAAGCATTTTCTTACTGCGTAGAGTAGGTTTCATTTTTACTTAATCAATAATAGAAATGCTTCTCTCTTCTTAACTTTTACAATAAACTGTCTAGCTTTTATTAGTCAGTTAATCTTTTAGTACTTTGCTTTTTTGTGTTTGTAAATTTAATATTAATTGTAATTGTATTCTTAATATTGTAGTTGTAATCCCCTGGTACAGGGAGAGAGAAGGCCTGATGGCCTTATCTCTACCAGGTTAAATAAATAAATAAATAAATAAATAAATAAATAAATAAATAAATAAATAAATAAATAAATAAATAAATACGTATAAAACGGTGCAATTTTCACTACAGCAACGTTCTCCGTTGTGCATAAACATCAGGCGACTTGTCTCAAATTTCATTTGTTTCATGTAGTAAGATGCTTCTAGAATCTATCTCAGAGGACCCATGTCGACAGCTATTAATATTGTTGAGGCGGATAATGCTGTTTTGTCTGATGTCCATGAGCAATTCGCACAAATTTCAAATCACGCCGATCTAGTACTACGAGATAGTTCAGTCCGATCTGTTAATTATAAAGGCTGCAATTAAGAATAGGAAGGCATTAATATGTAGGCCCATTCATGCTGCAGCAAACGTTTTGTATCCACGTTATAACAGGTCGGCTCTGATTGTAAATGAGGAGAACGGAGCATTCGACTACAACACTAATGTAGCAACGTGCTAGGTCATGAGTCTAGAGCCCGGAATTGTAGGTGCTAGAAGTGAATATTGTTCCTCGCTATAGTTTATAAATATAAAAGCCATCCCTCCACTTCTTTGAGATGTCATTCAGTATTTTTCCTTCGGTACCGCTGAAGGTCTCTAATCCTCTTAACCACCACTTACAAACTTGCGCACGATTTACAAGACCATTGCTATGCCTCCACTTTTTTGAAATGTCATTCTTGTCATTCAGTATTTTCCCTTTGGTATCCTTAAAGGCCTTTAATCCTCTTAACGCCACTTACAAATTTGCGCATGGTTTACAAGATCCATTGCTCAGTCCTTCTGACTCTGTTGTCTATTATTACATATTGGACTCTTGTGAACTAAGCTTAAAACTCTCATCACGGGCACCACTTCAATTCATCTACACTCAGTGTCATTCTTAACTTTTAGCACCTATAATTCCGGGCTCTAGAATGGAGTAACCATGACTAACTTAGCCGAATTTAAAGAAAGCATTGGCAATTTTTCCCGAGACAGTTTGCGGGCTGCTGCTGAACGTGACTCACTGTCTACCTGGTGAAGGGGATTGTGTGGCAAATAACCAATAAGTTCACTAGCATCTAAACTTCTGAATGTACCCCCGTCATCAGCCGCAAGTGAGCGCAATTGATCAACCCATGGGCGAATGCACAAAAAACTAGAAATAGACTTTCTCCGGCAACAACCGAAAAGTTAGTTTCGGTACAATGGAATCTCTGATGCAATGATGATGTACCAGAACGAGTTGAGAATGAAGGATAGCAATTGTCATCCGATGAAGAGGTCGAGTGATCTTCCGAATTGTTGCAATTCTTAATAAAAACATTACAATATTGTGCAAAATACTTAAGTTTTTCTTTCCGTGATTGTGAAAAAGTATCTAATGTTATTTTTGCTTTCTTTCGCAAGAATGAGTGCAGTTATTTCCATTAAAAGTATAAGCAGGAGTCAATATCATGCAAAGCATTGCAATTCAATTTATTTTTATTTTTGTTTTATTAATAATGCTAAATTTACATTGGTAAAAAAATAATTCCTTTACTTGTATTTACTTTACGTATATGTATGTCCCGCTCCGTGGCGTCGTGGTCTAAGGCATCCTGCCTAGGACTCGCGTTACGGAATGCGCGCTGGTTCGAGTCCTCATGGGAGAAGAAATTTTATCATGAAATTTCGGCCAGTGTATGGGACCGGTTCCCACCCAGCATCGTGATGCACTTGGGGAGCTACGATAGGTAGCGAAATCCGGTTGCGAATGCCAGCTATAACGGCTGGGGGGATCATCGTGCTAACCACACGATACCTCCATTCTGGTTGGATGATCGTTCACCTCTGCTTCGACATGTGGGCGTGAGGCCAGCAGCCGGCTGGTCAGTCTAGTCCTTACAAGCATTCATGTCACCAATCTTACGAATGATATCATGTATTATACTGAATAATACCCCGTTTATGTATTATATTAAATACCATATATACGGCTCTGATACTAAACGACGCCGCAACTCTATTTACAGCACAATATGCATGAGAGATCAAATTCTCAGCCTAAAACCAAATTTGAGGACTGTCGCCATTCTTAACGCCGAAGTCATTAACATAACCAACAAAATAAGTCCGGAAACACGTCCAAAATTACAAATTTCCTATATAAATGCAGATGAAGTTCATGGAGATAATGTCTTTACAATTTATAGGTACATAATCACGTAGGGAAAATGTCTCGAAAAGAAAAAGTGAGAGGGGAATTAAAAAATCCTGTTCGGCGACTGCAGTTTACGATCTTGCAGCAACTGGCCTCTATGGTGCAATTTACTGCAGTCAGTGACCTTATCGTGGCGGTTTGCACCGGAATTCAGTAATTCTAGGTACTCAAGATGTAGATCTGAATAACTATTGGTCTCCAAACTTCTGTGTCCTAACGAGGGCACTGGTATATTTTTATAATTTTTATTATTTTTTTATTAGTGTTGGTTTTATAATAACTATCATTTTAAGCTTTTTAAAATTTTAGTTTTTTAGGTTTTGATATTAATATTTAATTATTTTATTGAAATTTTTTATTAAATTATTATTTATTTGACTTACATAAAATTTTGAATGAGAAATAAAACAAAACTACATGGGCTTTATGAAGAGTGTTAGCAAAAAATGTGTATTTTTTTGCGGACTTTCTTTTGAAAATAGCCTACAATAGTTTCTTATATATTTCTGTATGCTGGTAAGCTATCTTTACCTTCTTCTTGAAATCTTTCACGTTCCAATATATTAATCGATAAACCAATTCTGTGGAACACTTTAGCAATAAAATTTCTCTATTAGTCGATCTTGTAATAGTTTTCTAGCCAAAGACAGATCATTAAATGCAAACTCAGCATTCTGCAATCTTCCTAATTTTCCACATTCGTGACAAGTAGACCTCTCCAGTTCGCCTGTGCGTTTTCAGAATCAAACATAATACTAACACACCATTATGCTGCTGTCATGTAATTTCAAGTTGTACCTATGCTAACATTTTTAACTACCGTACTGTATTAGCTAATTTGAAATAGCATAAAACTTTAGAACATTGAAATGACAAGGACCGTGTTTTTCATGATTTTCAGTTCCAAAATACGATTACAATTGGATTAAAGGTAACTTCAACATCCATTAATCAAATCTATGTTTCTTCATTGTTATGATTTGTCATTTGTTGACATTATTTTGAGATTTTTTTTTTTTATTTTTCTCTTGGTCCATTCATGGAAACATAGTGGTCCATTCATAAAACCCTGTTGCCTTCATTAAACCAATAGTCGAATTTTAAATGAGCTAATCTTTAAACAAATATAAATAGGATGTAGCCCTGAAACTTCATTTTATCATTTCTTATTAGTAATGTAATTGTTCAAGCTTACGAACGGAATTTTAAGGCATTGCCTTTGTTAGATAAAATAAGAAATCATTAGGTGGTCCACTGATGGTTACTTTCCCCTACTTCGATTCACATTACTCTAATTGTTTGATTCTTAGAATTACATGTAACTGAACTTGTTTTCATTTCGGTATTATTATTATTATCATTAGCATTATTATTATTATGATTATGATTTATTATTATTATTATTATTATTATTATTATTATTATTATTAATTGTATATTGTTCCTGTATTTCTACCATTTTTATATTTGCTGTTATTCTAATACTGGTTGAGTGGAAGAAAAGGCTTTATGGCCTCAACTCTGCCAGTAGAAATAAATATACTAAATAAATAAATAAATAAATAAATAAATTCATTTTCTTCGCATCATTTCAAATGTTTTTTAGTATAGGTTGCGTATAGACTCACAACAGAACAAATTTGAACAACTACCTTAGTGATCGCTTGTGTATTTGTGCTCTAGGTCTCTCAACATGCGTAATATCTTGTATCTGGAACCTGGAATATTCAAGCGATTACATTTTCCTGGTACTGCACAATACATTATATAGGGTGTCAAAAAGTATCCAATATTTTAGGAGGTGATAGTATGCGTCAAAACAAGAAAATAATTTATAATAAACATGGGTCCTACAACACATACTTTCTAAGATCTGAACACTTGTTCATAGGAGGTGCTCGATGTGACGTCCATTCATAGCAATGCACTTCTCTGCCCTACAATAGAGCAGATTACCAGATAATGATACCGTAGATGACATCCCTGGTATGGAATAATGATACGTCACAAGGAATACTGAAAACATAAGTCAGGTTACGGATATGAGCGAGGTTCAGCAGAGATGGTGTTGTGAATGTTCGTAACCAGCATGTGTAAGCTGATGAAAATCCCCATGCAGTTCAAGAAACAAGGCATCAGCACCGATTCTCAATCAACTTATGGGCAGGCGTTCTTAGTGATAGATTAATAGGGCCATACGTGCTACCATAGAGATTAACTGGGTATCGTTATCAGGACTTTCTTATTAACGTATTAAAGCAAATTTAAAAGAGTGCGTGATTCCTTACGCCGAAGGGCAGAGGAATGCATTGCCATGAATGGATGTCACATTGAGCACCTCCTATGAACAAGTGTTCAGATCTCAGAAAGTATGTGTTGTAGGACCCATGTTTATTAGATATTATTTTCTTGTTTTGATGCATTCTAGCACCTCCTAAAATATTGGATACGTTTTTAAACACCTTACATATGTAAGTGTAAGTGGGTGCGTTGCTATTAAACTGTAGATTTTGGGAGTACGCTTTTATGGACGTTTAATTGGTTCTATGTCTAAAATCACCTCCTAATGCTTGTCGGATTAGTAATTTTATGGACATCACTTATGAGAATAAAAATAATATCAAATTTAAGTACCAAAAATTTTCGTAAACACGGACAGTGATTAAAGATATTATTTTAGAATATCAGACAGTCCTCCAATATATTTATATTTAAGCCCATCTTGCATGTAGATCTCCATATTAATGAAGCTTTTTCAGTAGACATTTATGTTTGCGTCTCTTCGAGTTATGAAAGCCGGACCTTCAACTCTTAACACATTAAAATTTCCACCATCCGCTAATTAGTCCTTAGAAACAAGATCTGAATTCCAAGTGTGAACAATAACGTAATTTGAACTCTTCAGGCATCTTACTTGGCAATGAATAAAACGTGTGTCTTTATTAACCACACTTTAGCTTTGTGCCAAGTAGAAGTATTCGCATAGTCTCTATTTAACAGCGCGTTTATTAGACAAGGCCCTCCAGTTCCGACACACGTATTTATTTCAAAACATCGGGTGATTTGTTGAACGAACATAAATACATCTTAGTATGAATGTGGCATGCCTCTTAGGCATAGTATATCACTGCAATTTTCCTCTTCATATAGGACGCTTTTCAAAGAAATGTGTTTCTGCCTCTAATTTTGGTATTCAGTAACATAGCAAATCTTTCTAAAATAATGTTACATTTCTTCTTTTCTTCATGAAGAATGCATTTCCGGCTTGTTGAAACTAATATCATCCCATTTCTTTTGTTTGTTTTTCTGGTTTTTTAAACCAACTCTCACATTGGTAACACAACTCATTCTCTGCAAAACATAAAAAAACTCCGCCCATATGTTTGTAACAACACCTAACTATTACTGGACTTTATTTTAAAACGGAATATGTCTTTTGTGAAGGAAAAACAATAGAAATAATATTACTGGATATTATTTTGAAACAGGATATGCCAATTGTGAACAAGTAACTGTAGACCATTATCGGACATCATTTCTAAACACGATATTATGTAAATAATTGTGAACAAATAATAGAAATATTATCACTTCACACTATTTTGAAACGCGATGTCAGCCCTGAACAAAGAATAACAGAAGTATTAATATTGAAGGTCATTTTGAAACGCTATAGGACCACTGTGATCAAAGAATAATAGACATTTTCTTAAAGATTATTAGTCTGAAACGCGATGTGAACTGTAAACTAAAAATAATATAAATATTATTATTAACATTATTTTAAACGCGATATGTCAACTCTGAACAATGAATCACAGAAGTATTAATATTGAGCATCATTTTGAAACGCTATAGAACAGCTGCGATCAAAGAATAATGGACATTTTATTAAAGAATGTTGTTCTGAAAAGCGATATACGAACTGTGAACAAAGAATAACAGAAATAATATTACTGGATAACGTATTACGTGCCTTTTACGTGTTAGGGTAAACATTGGTAATTTCGTGGCAGTGGTAATTTCGTGAAATTTTTTCTTTGCTCTTTCGTGAACTAACCATTGGTGTTACGAGATTCAAATTTCAGCCAAGGGATTGCATATGTTTTCCGGTTTCCAGAAACATAGAGCTACGCTTTGTGTGACTATTGTAGCTGCTTCAGTGAGCTTTTATGTTTGGAGAGAGCAAGTTAGCGTCGATTTCTCAGGCGTATAAATCTTCTTGATGTTTGTAGTTACATTACAAACTTATTACTAAAGGTAAGCATATGATACTTGGTACAATGACTTGTTATATCGTAATGAAATTTTAGGAAATGTTTTTGGAATTTTAGATACTGCTGTAGTCGCCATACATGCTTAGCTTTACTGATAGAAATCTTAGCTGTTTGAGGCGAAATTTTGTTGAGCATTAAGCGTTACATTTTATACCATTTTAAAAATTGTATTACAATACGAATTTTAGAAATCTGAAGATAAGATGTGATAACAAAAAAGAAAAGGGGGACGCAATAGGTTCAGTGTACCTTCTGTTTGATTTGTTATCATGCTAATTGCCAATGATAAGTGCTAGATGACTTACTTGCAAGAATTGTGAAGGAAGCTGAAACATGGCTCCACCATTTTGGACCGGAGACAGAGGTAGACAATGGAGTGGCATCATGTAAATTCACCAAACAAATATAAATTCAAAAGTACACCTTCGGCAGGAAACGTTATGGCTACTGTGTTTTTCGATTTAGAAGTACTCTTGCTTGTGGACATCATGCCACACGGAACCACCATTAATTCTGACGCGTATGTTGCAACTCTCAAGAAACTTCAAGTTCGACTGAGTCGTGTCCGACGACATCGGGAGAAGCAGGATGTTCTGCTATTGCACGACAACGCACAGCCATATGTCAGTCACAAGACCACAGACCATATCAGAAAATTCGGATAGACAACACTGAAACAGCCGCCTTACAGTCCTCAACTGGCACCGTGCGATTACCATCTCTTTGGTAAACTGAAGGATCCCTTGGCGGAACGAGGTTAAAAGATGACTACCTTGTGCACGCTGCTAAAGAGTGGCTCAGACGTGTTGGTCCAGACTTTTACCGTGCTGGTCTACAAGCCCTCGTTCCTAGGTTATGTAAGGCAGTTGAAAGGGACGGGGATTATGTGGAAAAGTGACATTTTGTTCCTGAAGGATGTATCTACAGTCTATGAAAATAGCAAAGCTGTAGGATAAAAATATAATTTTTAAACAAATGTTATGCATTACTTTTGGAGTTACCCTAGTAATATAGGCTATAGTAAAGTCCGTAATAAAAGTGTTCACCCTTTCAGGGCAAAGAAGATCCCTTTTCAATTTCAATTTTTACTTTGATTTCATTCTTATTATGTGTTGATATGTATTTCTATGTTTTCTTGCTATGAATATTAGACGGAATTACTATATTTGAAGTCTTGTAACAATAAATGAGAATTTCATTTGACTTTAATGATTGTTTCCACAATCCTTCTACCTCTCTCGAAATTATCAACGTAATATCACGAAATTACCAAGGTTATAACGAAATAACCAACCTTTTAGCTAAAGTTGTAAAAGTGGTTTTTGGCACTTGTTCAAGAACGTGTCCAGTCTTTTATGTCTCCAGATTTGTACAGCAAATTATCGTCTTTTAGATGAAAAAATCGGAATAAGTATATATTGACACATTTGCATTTTAAGTTAATTTTCATAAAATTATCACGAAATTACCTATGTTTACCCTAAATTTTATATTACCTTGCTAAAATGTTTCGGCCTGCTATTGGCCATCTTCAGAACTGGTTGTTGCTGGTCTTGGCGCCGTTTGTTTTGTTTCCTGTGGGGGTGTGTTTGTGTAGTGAAGATGGCCAATAGTAGGCCGAAACATGTTAACAGGGCAATATAAAATTTAACACGTGAAAGACACATAATTTGCTTTCCGAAGTGATACTGTATAGTGTTAAAAGTTATGTAATCAAGATCTGTATTATTGGATATTATTTTGAAACTCGATGTCAATTGTAACAGTAGATATATCATTACCGAACATCATTTCTAAACATGATATGAGCCGTTCAGAGCAAAAGTGGTGTAAGCCAGAATTGAATAATGAGGTTTAAAGAAAAAATCTGTAAAATACAGCGCAAAGTAGCAAGTAATATGTCGTTCTTGCTATCCACTGACTACTAATAGTTTAAATAAAGTGAATGTTAATTGCTACTTTGCACTGTATTTTACAGAATGTTTACTTCAACCCTCATTACCCATTCTTGACTTACACCACTTCTGCTCTGAACGGCTCATATGTAAATTGTGAACAAATAATAGGAACATTATCACTGAACACTATTTTGAAACGCGAGGTCAGCCCTGAACAAAGAATAACGGAAGTATTAATATTGAACATCATTTTTGAAACGCTATAGGACCACCGTGATCAAATAATGATATTTTCTTAAAGACTATTATTCTGAAACGCGATTTGTCAACTGTGAATTAAAAATAATAGAAATATTATTACTAAACACTATTTTGAATCGCGATATGTCAACTCTGAACAATGGATAACAGAAGCGTTAATAGGCTACTGAACATTATTTTTAAACGCTATAGATCCACTATGAACAAGGAATAATAGACATTTTAATAAAGAAAAAGTTCATTGCTCGCCATCGGTCCCTATCCTGAGCAAGATTAATTCAATCTCTACCATCATATCCCCCTCCCTCAAATCCTTTTTATTACTATCCTTCCATCTACGTCTCGGCCTCCCCAAAGGTCTTTTTCCCTCCGGTCTCCCAACTAACACTCTATATGCATTTCTAGATTTGACCATACGTGCTACATGCTCTGCCCAACTCAAACCTCTGGATTTAATGTTCCTAATTATGTCAGGTGAAGAATACAATGCGTGCAGTTCTGTGTTTTGTAACTTTCTCCATTTTCCTCTAACTTCATCCCTCTTAGCCCCAAATATTTTCCTCAGCACCTTATTCTCAAACACCCTTAGCCTATGTTTCTTTCTCAAAGTGAAAGTCAAAGTTTCACAACCATAAAGAACAACCGGTAATATAACTGTTTCATAAATTCTAACTTTCAGATTTTTTGACAGAAGACTGGATGATAAAACTTCTCAACCGAAAAATAACAGGCATTTCCCATATTTATTCTCTGTTTAATTTCCTCCTGAGTATCATTTATATTTGTTACTGTTGCTCCCTGGTATTTGAATTTTTCCACTTCTTCAAAGGATAAATTTCCAATTTCGTACAATATTCTCGTCATGAGACATAATCATATACTTTGTCTTTTCGGGATTTGCTTCCAAACCTATCTTTTTACTTGCTTCAAGTAAAATTCCCGCATTTTCCCTAATCGTTTGTGGATTTTCACCTAACATATTGATGTCATCCGCATAGACAAGCCGCTGATGTAACCCGTTCAATTCCAAACCCTCTCTGTTATCCTGAACTTTACTAATGCCATGCTCTAGAGCAAAGTTAAAAAGTAAAGGTGATAGTGAATTGGAAACGCATCTGACAGAAAATGACCTATACAGACTCTGCTGTACGTTTCACTGAGACACATTTTAATTAATCGAACTGATTTCTTGGGAATACCAAATTCAATAAGAATAAAACTTCTCTCTTAACCGAGTCATATGGAACAATGTATTGTGGGTCCCTATCACCACTGCATGGCGCGTCCTCAGATTGCGGATCGAGGAATAAACAGTCATGGACAGCCGATGTGGGGTGGTCCTCCAGCTTGGGGGTTGGGCGAAGGGCTAGCAATCCATCACCGCCAAAATCAGCTTGTAACGAAACCTCAAAATAAGAACAAAAATAACAGAAGTATTAATATTGAATATCATTTTGAAACGCTATAGGACCACTGTGGTAAAAAATAAGAGACATTTTATTATAGAATATTATTCTGAAACGCGATATGACAACTGTTTACTAAAAATAATATAAATATTATTACTAGACATTATTTTGAAACGCGATATATCAACTCTGAACAAAGAATATCAGGAGCATTAATACTGAACATGATTTTGAAACGTTATAGATCCAATATGAACAAGGAATAATAGACATTTTATTAAAGAACATTATTCTGAAACGCAATGAAAACTATGAACAAAGAATAATAGAAATACTGTTTACTTACAGTACTTATGGCTTTTAAGGAATCCGGAGGTTAATTGCCGCCCTCACATAAGCCCGCCATCAGTCCCTATCCTGAGCAAGATTAATCCAGTCTCTACAATCATATCCTACTTCCCTCGAACCCATTTTAGTATTATCCTCCCATCTACGTCTCGGCCTCCCCAAAGATCTTCTTCCCTTCGGCCTTCCAACTAACACTCTATATGCATTTCTGGATTCGCCCTGCCCATCTCAAACGTATTTTTTTTTTATTTTCCTAATTATGTTGAGTGAGGAATACAAATATAAATATTATTACTGGACATTATTTTGAAGCGCGATATGTCCACTCTGAACAATGAATAATAGAAGTATTAATACTGAAAATCAATTTGATTATACCACCACTGTGAACAAGGAATAATAGACATTTTATTAAAGAACATTGTTCTGAAACGCAATTTAAACTATGACAACTATGAGCAAAAAGTAATATAAATATTATTACTGGACATTACTTTGAAATACGGTATATCAAGTGTGAACAAAGAACAATATGAATATTATTATTTGATATTTTTTAACACTGTATGTAAATTGTAAACAAAGAATAATACAAATATTTTTGTTGAACATTATTTTGAAACACGTTATGTCAACTGTGAACAAAGATTAAATGAAATATTACTAGGCATTATTTTAAAAAACCATATGTCCATTGTTCACAAAGGAAAATATATAATAAATATATTACAGGACATTATTTCGAAATACGACAAGTCAAATGTGAACAAAGAATATTAAAAATATTATTGACCATTATTTGAAACATGATATGTTCATTGCTAACATATAATAACATATCACATATATTAATACTGAAAATTATTTAAAGTATAAACCAAGTGTGTCCATTGTGTACAAAGAAATTTGTCAACAAATAATATTATTCATAAGGCACCTCCAAAGAAAATAAAATTGTGATATCCTCTTGTTCTTCGACTTCAAAGTAAACACTGCTCTTTTCCATTTCTCAAGGGAAGCATGGGAAAGCCATAGAAAATATAAAATTATTCTAACTAAATTTTTATACCTATACTAATGAATACTTTACAAGTACTACATTCTCCGTGAGGCATTGAGTTTGGATGTAAATCATGAAAAGACAAATTATATGATTATGTCTCGTGATCAGATCATAGTACGAAACAGAAATATGAAAATTGGAAATTTATCCTTTGAAGAGGTGGAAAAATACAAATACCTTGGAGCAACGGTTACAAATAGAAATGACACTCGAGAGGAAATTAAACGGAGAATAAGTATGAGAAATGTCTGTTATTATTCGGTTCAGAAGCTTTTGTCAGCTAGTCTACTTTAAAAAACTGAAAGATAGAATTTATAAAACAGTTATATTACCGGTTATCTTTTGTATAGTTGTGCAATTTGAACTCTCACTTTGAGAGAGGAACAGAGGTTGATATTTGGGGCTAAGAGGGTTAAAATTAAAGGAGAATGGAAAAAGTTACATGAAGCAGAAATGCACGCATTGTATTCGTCACCTAACATAATTAGGAATATTAAATCTAGACGTCTGAGTTGGGAAGGGCATGTAGCACTTATGGGTGAATCCAGAAATGCATGTAGAGTGTTAGTTAAGAGTCCTGAGGGGGGGGGGAAAGAGCATTGAGGAGGCCGAAACGTATATGAGAGGATAATATTAAAATCAATTTGAGAGAGTTGGGATATGATAATAGCAACTGGATTAATCTTGCTCATGACAAGGACCGATGGCGGGCTTATGTGAGGGCGGCAATGGACCCTAGGTTCTTTAAAGGCTACTTGTAAGTAGCCTAAATAGCTATATATAAAGCACTATTATCAGGCAGTACATTTTACTTGACGGTATATGTCAGAGGAAGAACAATTGAAGACTTGAAATAAAAAAGGCTCTAAGTGCCATAATAAGGAATTTTGAAATTGTGTGCAAAATGGGATCTATATGCCAAGCCCTATAATGTATAAAAGGCTCGAACTGCCACGAATGAAAATGTAGTACCAAATACAATCGACAGATAACATGCGGTTTAACTGCCGCTGCTGTTAACATATGAAAGGTTCTATGTCCCGCGCGCTTCCTCCTCGTAGTTAGATTAAATGGCGGATGCGGCAGATATTTGTAAGAGTTTGAGTGGAAAGAAACGACGAATTAAAGGAGAAGGTACTGCGGCTGCAATGAAAAAAAGCTGAAAAATGGAGGAAATGAATACATAAGTTCAAATAATAAACATGTTCCTGCAAAACCTCGTCCAGCACAGGAGGCTAGTCTCATTACTGATCGCTAACCTACACCATACCTGGACAGACAATTTATTCTTGTTCTTTTTGCATAAAAGCAACAATAAGGTCTAACTAAATTAGATTGGTTGTGACAACAGAAAAAACTGGTAGACCTAGTGAGGTATAGTGCACAGGGTTCTCCATCTTGCTTTCACAGTTGGTGTGCATGCAAGTGTAAATGCAAGAACCTGAGCTATGAACACAAGGTCGAGCTATTTGAAGATTTTTATGACCTGAAAGATATTGAAAAGTGAGGAAGTTACTTGATGGGGCTGATGCAAGTATCACATGTTAAAAGAAGACGTCATGGTACCTACAATGACCCTTCACAGAGCAGGAGACAAGCAACTATTCATTACACTGTTCCAGATGGGCAAGGTGACTTAGTGCAAGTTTGGAGAGGAACATTTTCTGAAATATTTTCGTTAACTTAGAAGAAAATCCATGTATTAACCGAAAAGAACAAGAATTTGACTGAAATGATACAGTACCTGACAAATGATGATCACAAACAGTTTCCAAAAGCATTACAGAATAAACTTTTATTTTATGAACAAAAAAAAACATTTTTGTTTCATTCGTTTGTCCTCTTCACTATCTTTTTGCTGATTCTGAACTATGGAACTTAGAGCCTTTCATTAAATTTACACTTTCAGTACGTTTTTCATACTGTTGCAATATTACGTTTGTAAGTTCCTTTGGACACTACCTCCATACTATGCTTATCTTTGAATTAAATATTGAAATTATGACCAATAATTACCTAGACACTTAAAGCTCATTTTCCTCAAATTCATAATTATGGCACTTAGAGCCTTTTTTATTTCAAATCTTCAATTATTGTTTGTATGCATCTGAAGTCTAATTAGTGTAATACTGTATGTCATTAGTCAGAGATATATGCAATGGAAGGGAAAAGGAACTGGTAATACTACTCCATTATCTCCTGGCTTAGTTGCCTCATGAGCGATGCCTTATTTGTGTCACTTAAGAAGTTCAGACCTGTCTTCGGACAGTTTACTAAATAACAACAATAGTTTTTATTTAATTGCACAAAATGTACGTTCCCTTCACCAAAATGATCGTATTTTGATTATTGAAGTGCAATTATTGCAATAAGAAACATTTAAACTAATTATCTTCGGAATATGTATTATATGTCTTTCTCGTGTTAAACTCTATCGTACCTGGTTAACATGTTTCGGTCTGTTATTGACCTTCTTCAGAACTGGCTGTTGCTGTTATGACATATAATACATATTCCGAAGTGATATAGTGTTAAAAGTTGAGTAATCAAGATGTATAATTATCTTCGTACAAAAAACGGATGGTTCCTGAATCAAATGGTTGTATTTTATTTATTTAATTACTTCATAGTTTCATCTGACAGTTTATGAGTTTCATATGACTGAGATATCGGTGGTTAATAGTTTTTATGTTGCATTCCTATTTATCCTAGTATGGATTGTTGTGTATTATACGACAATATTAGCCTACATGAATTTTTAAGATGACATTTGACTTTAAATTGCAAAAGATATTTTAGTTCGGCAAAAAAGAGTGATCTCATAAGAGAGGAATTAATTTTTAATGTATTATTAGATTCACCTCGAAACAGAAGTAATGTCGTGAGTACTTTCAGTTGAAAAATATTCAAATAAACACACTATTTAACTAATTAAAAGTATACCTGAAGTTTTTTCTAATAACAAGAAAATTACTTCGTTCAGTGATCTTCGTCATTGCATGAAATTAATTTAAATTTAAACAGAGCTTTTATGTACGTAGACTGTGAGAGCTTTTGTCTTGATGTTTGTTAAATTATTTTCAGCATTGCTGAAATTCCTTGCAAAGAATGCGGCAAGAATTTCAATGAAAAACTGTGGGGCTTCATTTACTTCTAAGGTCGAAATATACCTGTCATGATTAAGCTCCGAATTCCATACATTCGTTCCCATGTAATTATCCCTTGATTCTTCGCATCTTAATCATCAATATTTACATATTTTTTGTTTTCGTTAATCGTCTCTCAAATCACTTATGTCATACATTAGAGCTGTGACTTTTATAACACAATAATTATATCACGACTTTCACTTATTAGAGTTCACAATGAGCGATAAACAATTCACAGAATGTTAATTGAACTATAGACCAATAACAAAAGAGACAGGTGGACTGCTGCACTCGAAATTAATGAACATGCCATATGGAATCAAAATACATATGAACAGGCTAACTACTTTAAAGTTATAAATTCTTATCAACAGTAATCTCACTAGAGGTTTTAAGTTATCTAGAGAAAATCAAAACTCGAGTGGGATTTAATTGACTCTTACACAATTAGAAGAAAGTATAAAAAGATTAGAAGAAATAAAGTACTCTAATACAATAAAACATTGACTTAAATTCTATTTCACTAATGTTAGCTTCATCAAAATCTTTGAATGGAGCCGCCATTTTCAGTTGACTGTCTATGCTGTAAACAAATGACGATCGCAAAGCATGTTTTTATAGTACCATAAAGAATTTGTAGTTTGAAATGTTGGCAAACAATGAAACAAATGGTAGGGAGGTGGTAAAAACAGAAGAAAGCATATAAAGATTAGAATAACTAAAGTACTGTAATACAATAAAATAGATATTAATTGATTTACTAAAATTTTATTTCACTAATGATATCTTCAATAAAACGTCTGAACTGAGCCGCCATTTTGAGTCGATTATCTATGCAGGAAACAAATGATGATCACAAAGCATGTTTTATAGTTTGAAATGCTGGCAAAGATTGAAAGAAATGTGAGGGAAGTGATAAAAGCAAACAAATGTTAGGGAAGTAATAAAAATGAACAAATGCTAGGAAAGTGAAAAAATTATTGAGGTAAACAGCCATGATTGGTTGAAACACGCCCTTTCGTACCGTTTTATTGGTTAAAAGTATTATGACGTAGTAGAAGTGTAATAGTCGTGATAAAAAGTAATAACAAAATCGATCAAGAATTGTTTTGTTACATATTTTAGTAACCAGACAATATAGGTCACAGAGGACATTTAAATCTCATTTCTTGCGTGATTAGATATTTTTTATTCTTTTATCGGATATTATTTCATAATTACCCGGTTCGGTTCTTGGGTTCTTCCGAGCTTTTCTCCAACCATAAGGCGAATATCAGGCAATATATGGCGAATCCTCGATCTCATCTTACCAAATACCATCTCGCTGTCACCATTCCTATCGACGCTAAATAACCTAATAGTTGCGTCGTGAAACAACCAAGTGAAAAATATTTTCATTGTTTTATGCAAAATAAATTATTATTATTATTATTACCGAAAGTTACCCAGCATTTGCTCGTATTGATTTGAGGGAAAACCCCGGAAAAAACCTCAACCAGGTAACTTGCCCCGACCGGGATTCGAACCCGGGCCACCTGGTTTCGCAGCCAGACGCGCTGACCGTTACTCCACAGGTGTGGACTTAATGTCATAACTACTGTAAGCCTATTTTATGCCATTAGAATAATTAAAGTCTGGCTGGGTGGAAGAGAGAGTCAACTGGCCTTAGCTCTATCATATTAAATAAATTATTACTATTATTATTATTATTATTATTATTATTATTATTATTATTATTATTATTATTATTATACTGTACTATTGCCGGGATTTTAATGCGGGTCCACAGTTTTTTCTTTTTCTTATATTTTTTTTGTAATTGGTTATTTTACGACGTTTTATAAACTGCTAAGTTTATCTAGAGACTAAATGAGATGAAGGTGATAATGCCAACGAAATGAGTCCAGCGTCCACCGCCGAAAGTTATCCTGCATTTGCTCTTAATGGATTAAATCCTGGAAAAAATCCCAACGAGGTAACTTGTCCGTCTCGTTTACGATCAGGCATGCTAACCGTTACTGCACAGCGGTGGATTCCGCAGTCTTCCTATATCAACTGAATTGCCAACGCGGCCAGTACAGCGCATTCCTACTTAGACTGATAGGATAATCGATAGTACCGGGACATCATTTTATTTTACTAACATTTCTAATATTAACCTGGCTATACATTTGGATCAACAATTAAGACCCTTAAACGCCGTTTGCTACCTCCTTCCACGACTGGAGCTCGATGATACTGGCGTAATATACAAACAAATCACT
This sequence comes from Periplaneta americana, assembly GCF_040183065.1. Classification (NCBI taxonomy): domain Eukaryota; kingdom Metazoa; phylum Arthropoda; class Insecta; order Blattodea; family Blattidae; genus Periplaneta; species Periplaneta americana. The sequence goes on along the minus strand of NC_091123.1, from coordinate 129,240,336 downwards.
TTCCTAGGTATAGGAGGCAAGAAAAGTAGTTCATCCATTTACATAAGCTAGGAAATATCGCAATTTTGAGTTTGATCATTTTCATTAGGTTTTTGCTTAACCAAAATACAGTACTGTATTAACAATAAGTGTTTTTACTCACGAACTGAGCTGTCCGTGTGGACGTATTCATTATGCAGTGTATATTATAGGCCTACTGTCTACAGCACATTAGCGTACAATATAAAGAATGAAGTTAAATTAAAAAATAATCATAATATGGATATTTAAACACTTTTTAAAATCGTGGCCGTTCATTTCGATACAGGCTTCAGTTCTAATGTGCATATTATCGCAATATAGACTATTGTACGTTACCAGGTTCGTACTTCGTATCAGTAACTCATGTTGAAATATTTCTGTACCTACTCTATAAAAGAGACCTTACATACTGTAAAATCAATATTCACTTCTTCCCGGTCCGAGAAGATAAAATTACTCAGACATACCATCTACATATTTTGGAACGTACTGTTTACTATGACCGTAAGGCTACTATGACTGTATATGCGGTCTTGGATCTGTGTGGAAGACGTTGAACTTCATTAGTAGAAGGGGTCCACATCTATGGAGTAACGGTCAGCGCGTCTGGCCGCGAAATCAGGTGGCCCGGGTTCGAATCCCGGTCGGGACAAGTTATCTGGTTGAGGTTTTTCCGGGGTTTTCCCTCAACCCAATACGAGCAAATGCTGGGTAACTTTCAGTGCTGGACCCCGGACTCATTTCACCGTCATTATCACCTTCATTTCATTCGGACGCTAAATAACCTAGATGTTGATACAGCGTCGTAAAATAACCCAATAAAATAAAAAATAAAATTAGTAGAAGGGGTGGAAGTGAAGTACACTCAAAAACTCAGGTACAATAAAATTGAAGTAAAAATAAAATGATGTCCCTGTACTAGCGATAATTATGACCAGTCTTCGGTCCTGGGCACAAAAACGTATGAAGTTCAGAACGCACGGACCATAGTGTTATGTTGATCGAGTGGGGTGGGGGATGGAGCGCGCCGTTACTTCGTGTCGCAACATGTAAACAGTCCGTCACAGTACGGCACAAACTATATTTCACTGTGTACAGATACAGTATATACAGTACATTCCTAGTGTAGACAATAAATGTCTACCATTAAAGCATTAACGTGAGTTGTAACCTTCAATCAGGTGTCCCTACGCCGAAGCCGCAGCCAAGCAGCAATAGGCCCACACACACAACGGTAATGCACATTACGGACCCAACTGTGAAGTTGCAGTCGGGTGACTGCACATGAGTCATGACGTCATTTATACTCCGTGTATTCTAAACCTCGTACTGGTTACTCTGTGTTCCTAAGCCGAAGCCTGGTTATGACTCAACTATAGGAACTATCGATAGTCGAATTGTTTCGAATAATATCGATAGTTCTGGCGACTATCAATATTATCGAAAAATGGAAAGATCATTGATAATATTGTAAGGGTTTCAAACTGAAGCTGGACAATACGATTCTTTCTCAGCTATTCAATCAGATATTATGAATCTTTTATAACGATTCTTTCACGATTTGTTGAGAACTCATCCGAGTCTATTATTCTAAGTATTCTTTTGAATAGTAATCGAATGACTAACACGATTCTTCACTTAGCAATCATGAGTAGAATAAAAGTGTTCTACATATATCGTATAGATGGCAGAGTAGACCAGGGAAGGGTACAGTCCCCTTATAATGAGAGTTGAGACATTGGATTGTCTCTTTCTGATTGATTTCATTATCTGCATTAATCTTCAAAATTATAAACTCAGCCTTATTATCAAGTACAATTTTTACATTAAATCCCATTACATTACATTACATTAATTAATTACTACTACGCAAATTTCAGGCGAGCACTAATTATTTTTCATATTTGACTAAGCAAATCCAGTATTTAGTTTCCACTTATCCGTTCCTTTTATCATACACCATTCACCCACAACTAAGTAATTTGGTCAGAAAGTATCTGTATTCACTGGGATCTTCAATTCCCTCGGAAAGACTGTTATCCAAAACTGAAAACTTAATCAATGAAAGGCGAAACTGTGTGCATCCCAACAAAGTGGAAATGCTTATTTTAATGGGAAACTTAGACTATTCTTGGAGCAATGGTCACATGTAAAAAAGTTATAATGATGGCTAATGTTGGGACTTTAAGGATAGATTATAATATTGTATGTTATTATTAGACTTCGTGGAATTTCCACGAGAATCGTGCGGTTTACTGCGCACGCGGTATAGATTGTATGAGAAGAGGACGTGCAAAGGAAAGAGTAGGCTTCTATAATGTAAACACTGAGCAGTATACTGCGGTTACAATAAAACCCATATCCTGCATTCAAGAAATATAATGAATGATCATTGATGTAGGAAATGTCTAAACATGTAAATACACAATTATTTTATAGTGAGATATATTAACTCTTAAAATTTAATGTAAGATACTCACATCATCCTTGAATATGTGCATTGCAGTGAAGAGTTACGTACATTTTGAGCGATTGCAAAATAACCTCCTCCGATGGTCACTTAAACAGTTTTTATTTTCGGAAAATGTACGTTCAACATCACACGATGTAATACGTACATATTTGAAGAACGGAAAGTCACTACTTTTTAGTACACCAACTTCAGACGTCTTGTCGTGACCTGATAGTACATAATTTATAACATGAAGTTGTGAATAGGCAGAATTTTTATCAATAATGATTCTCAACTTACATTTGACTTTTTCTGAAATTAATGAATTGTTATTTTGGATAACGTTTTGTGATACTTATCTATTATATTAAGGGCTTCTGAGAGTTGTAGTTTAGACGATTCTAACAGGATGATGCTTTTGGACACGATTTTAAAATTAGAATCAATGAACAGAATATCTTCCAATAGCTGTTCAGAAGGCAATGATTTTACAGCTGCAACAGCGGAACTGTCTGTGCTATTCAATGCATCAATTACCTCCATTATTTTGCCGTAATGTTCTGCATAATAATTAACAGCATCCAACCACGTTCTTCAACGGATCAAGACTGGCTGCAGGGGTAATGGTATTCCAGTGGCAATAATTTGGAACAGCAACACTCTCATTGTAGTATGTTTGATTGAATTCTTGTCTGCACTGAACAAATGTTAAGCTTGACTATTCCAATCGCAGTAATGCAAAAACAAGTGATTATATAGGTATACATTAGCTGTAGGTCCTCTATCTATTTGGACTGGTCACAACTCTTAACGTGAACTGCTTATACTACGAGACCGGGAGGTCGCTCACCTCTCTATACTACCGTACATCGGCAACCTGATTGCATGCTGCGTGTGGCAATTCAACTAAGTCTAGTTATTATTATGCAATTCAGATTCAATTCAGTATATATATTATTAAATTAATAGTTTAGTATGCGTTTAGACATAAATTCAGATATATGTTCTGTTTATAAACAATTAAAAAAATTGTAATGATTATTTATAGTGTCGATAGTTTTGCTTAGGACTATCGATAGGAGGAAAACAGTCAATAGTATTATCGATATTATCGTGACTATCGCCCTTCTCTAGTATGGACAGGTCCGTACACGCTTCCCTACGCAGACCGGCTCCACTCTACACTATGCTGCTTAGTTTTCTCGGGACAGACGCTCCACACTAAGGTCATATAATCCTAAGACACGTACGAGTAACTACCTGGGACCGGTCTGCATAGGAACGCTCTGTGTATTTCAGTAGGTACTTGATTTCACGAGGACTAACACATAAATTGCATTGTTATGTCTAGCCTAGTCGTAATGGAATGAGGAAGCGATTATGACGTAATTAATGAGAACTCTTTGCCTTATTAAATTTACATTCGGGGAGTGTAAAGAAAGAAAGAAATTTCGAAGTGTTATTTCAAATCTGAAACCATACCCATAATAACATTTGCATAAACGTTTCACGCAATTATAGGGATTCGATTAATTCCCTGTCAATTTTATCGATAATACGGATGCTCAAAATTTCTAGGTCTCTCTCTATATTCGTCGTATATCACGCAACCAATATTTTCTGCAGTATTATGATATAGGTAAATTCTCATTTTTAAATAGAACTATAAATGATTGGAATGACCTACCTGCAGCGGTCTTTGAGGGCTGTCCTTCCTTAAAGATATTAAAGAATAACTTTAAAAGTTGTGTATAAAGTGTAAATAAAATTAAGGAGATATTTAACATTTAATTTTTTAAGGTGACATGTATTTATTTAGCCTGGCGAGTTACTCCCTTGGTTTGAATTGCAAATTATTTAAAAATAGCGTGTAAGAGGGTCTTAGACTAGAAATGTTTAGTTTAAATGTAGTTCTGTTTATAAGTATGCATAAGGGTGTAATTATTTGTCTTATTTGAGCTGCTGTATCAGTGAAGCGTGGTGAGTCAGTGAAGTTATGGTTTTACAGTGCAGTGAATAGTTTCGATTAGCGATAATTTATAGTGTAAATGAAATGTCTTCTATAGTGTCAGTGAAATGTGTCCTAAATTGTCAGTGAAATGCGTCATAGTGCCACTACAGTGAGTGAGATGAGAGTAAAGTGAAAGACTATTATTAGTATCAATGTGAAAATTATGTACGGCCTATACATATGTAGATTGTATTGTAAAATTAGGATCACTTATTAATTAGGTTATTTTATGTATTATTAATTGTAATTATTGTGTTAAATTGTACTGGGTATTCTTATTGTATTGTGTATTGTTTATATTGTATATACCACTGCCACCGGGTGCTTACCCACTTGCAGTGTAAATAAATACATACATACATTATAGGACTTTCTATTTAAACTTCATATGCCAATAATAATAACAATGATAATAACAATAATAATAATAATAATAATAATAATAATAATAATAATAGTAATAATAATAATAAAGCAAGAATAAAATTGTCAATTTTTAATTAATGAAACGAATGGCAACAAATCAGAGAGCAAGTAAAATTCTAAGTATGACTTTATACCAAAATTTATACGGTTTAGCTGCGAGAAACCAAAGAGTTTACCGACTCTAATGGCATTCTCAGAGCCTATTTTGTTGCCTTGTTAATACAACTTCGATACATATCTCGTCTGCGAAGCTGCCCGGTGTTATTATTTGTAGATTTTGGGAGGACCCAGTAATCCCTGCAACCTAGAGGGCAACGTCAAGCTATGTAACAAGACATGGAGTTTGAAGAGAGGCGTGAAAAGAAGATAAAATCCACAAGAAAATGAGGATGTTACCTCCCCAACAAGTTTATAAGATGAGTTGTAAATATTCACGACCTCCGAAGGTCAGGACTTGAGAACAAGGTTACATCAAATGTTACGTATACGTGCAAGATGCAAGGATTTCCAGAGTGTAGATGATTTATGGACCTAAGTGCCAGACCTAGTAAAAGACGATGAGAAATTGCAATAGTATTAATGATAGAAAGTGTTAAGAAACGGTTTGTGGACGTATTCATTGCTACTCTTTAATATAACAAATTATGATACTGAAAATTCTGATAATGCAAAATAAACATACTTGTAATTAGGGTTGGGATTCTTAGATTTTGACCTATTAAATTTGAATATTTCAAACCTTTCGCATGTAGGCCTAGTAGGCCTATCTATTGGATCTGAAAATGCCTAAAATAACCTAAATCGTTCCTTTAGATGGGAGAGCAAATTATAAAAATTCAATTCTCATATAATAACTTATGTTTTCATCATTAAATTAATTCAATTTATGTCTATAATTATATATTCGTTGCTCAATTGCGGATACAATTATGTGTTTTTATACGGTTTACGTCTGCCTGTTACAGGATACTGTTAGGTCTATAATAATAATAATAATAATAATAATAATAATAATAATAATAATAATAATAATAATAATAATAATAATAATAATAATAATAATACCAGACACGACAGCCCATGAAGCACCATGACCGACCAGCCGGCTGCTGGCCTGACGTCCACATGCCGAAGCAGAGGTGGACGATAATCCACCCGTGTGGTTAGCACGATGATCCCTTCAGCCGTTATAGCTGGCTTTCGTAACCGGATTTCGCTACCTATCGTAGCTCCCCAAGTGCATCACGATGCTGGGTGCACATCGGTCCCATACACTGGCCGAAATTTCATTAGAAAATTTCTTCCTTCATGAGGATTCGAACCAGCGCGCATTCCGCAACGCGAGTCCTAGGCAGGGTACCTTAGAGCACGACGCCACGGCGGTTAGACCTTTACTTGAGCATATTTACCCTGTGACAGTGAATCCCGTTGCATTTCTGTCTAGCTGATAACCTAGCTACCTTAGGTAACTTAACAAGTTCAATAATCAACTAACTAGCCTCATAAGTGGCTAATTAACCAGTTATCTAGTTTAATTCTAGCTAGGAATTTAGCGACTAACAAGAAGCTGACAAGTGAGTAGTTCGTTGGTTAGTAAGTGAACTCATATATTAGCGTATTAGCTTGTCATCTATAGGGGAGAGTCGGGTAGTATCGGACATCGGGTAATATCGGACAGTGAGTTTCTTTCATATACCACACGATGATAGTACCTGATTGACATGGTTACTTTTCTGTGATGTCGCATAGAGAAACGTAACCATGTCATTCAGGTACTACCATATGGTGGTAGATGAAAGAAACGCACTGTCCGATACTACCCCATGTCCGATACTATCCGACTCTCCCCTATAGGGCTCAACTAGCTATCGAGGTAGCTAAACGACAGAATGGCTAACTAATTAACACTGATAGACACAATGTTTCAATGATATTCGCATCATAAGCTGAACGGGAAGATCGTCGGCTTTCCACGCTGGTAACCCGGAATCGAATCATTGTGGGTCCAACTGGATTTTGTGATGGATAAAGACGGTGCTAGGTGCCAGGTTTTCGCCGGGAATTCCCGTTTCCCTACAGACACTCCACTATTGCTCATCACACGAAGCTGTAATATAGTTCGCCTCACAAGGAGCGCCAAGGGCAACGCCTAATGGCAGCTGACAGAACTGCATCCTCGGTGCGTCGCCCACAAGATGGTGACGCTTGGGTGGATGAGATAGTACAATCATCGCGAAACGTCACAAATTCTTGACCCAATATAAACACTACCCGATACAGTCGCTAACACAAAGTGAAGAAGAAGTGTGGAACATCGGTCGCAGTAAGTTAGACAGCAGAGGCGGTTTGTGATCGTCACTACCTTCCGTGTTCATAACAAAGAAATAAGAAGAGAAAGAAGGAATGAACATCTTTTTAGGATTATATTATTTTCATATGGATTCTTTTATTTTTTATTATAATATTTCCATTCGGTAAGATCTCAAAATTAAGGGTTGACTCATAAGTAGCCACTGGCAAATGTTCACGAAGGCTGACATCTGTTAAGCGAGTTCCTTTTGATTTTAATATGTTTAATTTTGAAAAAAAATTGTTCACAAATATACTAGAATCGATAATAAATGCGATTGTGGCAGCAAATGTTCTATGACGTGGATATTTAAAGGAGTCAATGTTTTTAAATACATCCAAACCAAAACAATACTTATGCTTGCTTTTCACAAAGGTGGTATTCCGGAGATCCGCAACCTCAAATTGTAAAACACGCGTTCACTTTCGTTTGTAAAGCTATGCCAAACACCTAAAACTATGATAATCATTTATTGATACACTGTGTATATATTTATGTATTAAATGTTGTATTTAGCCTATTATATTCAGGTGGCCCTACACTCGAACATGTGTTTTAGTCATACCGGTGTTCCAGATTCTTTATGTTTTATTCTATGTAATTTATTTATAAATAAAAGTTAAATATCAACCTGGAGTACGGGAAGAAAAACCGTCCATAACACATTTTTTGTTAATCCCAAATTCCAACACGAACTGGCAGGAGACCAAACTCTGGATGGAAGACTTGACTTATAAGTCAGTAAGAAAGAAAGAAAGAAAGAAAGAAAGAAAGAAAGAAAGAAAGAAAGAAAGAAAGAAAGAAAAGAGAGAAAGAAAGATAGAAAGAGAAAGAACGAAAGAAAGAAAGGGACAAATAAAAAAGGATGAAAGAAAGAAAGAAAGAAAGAAAGGACGTAAGAAAGAAAGAGACAAATAAAGAAAGGAAGACAGAAAGAAAGAGATAAAGGATGAAAGAAAGAAAGGATGAAAGAAAGAAAGAGATGACGGAAGAAAGAAAGAGACAAATAAAGAAAGAAAGAAAGAAAGAAAGAAAGAAAGAAAGATAGAAAGAAAGAAAGAAAGGAGACAAATAAAGAAAGGAAGACAGAGAGAAAGAGATAAAGGATGAAAGAAAGAAAGAAAGAAAGAGATGACGGAAGAAAGAAAGAGACAAATCAGGAAAGGAGGAAAGAAAGAAAGAAAGAAAGAGACAAATAAAGAAAGGATGAAAGAAAGAAAGAGACAAATAAAGAAAGGAAGACAGAAAGAAAGAGATAAAGGATGAAAGAAAGAAAGGATGAAAGAAAGAAAGAAAGAGATGACGGAAGAAAGAAAGAGACAAATAAGGAAAGGATGAAACAAAGAAAGAGACAAATAAAGGATGAAAGAAAGAAAGAGACAAATAAAGAAAGGATGAGAGAAAGAAATAAAGAAGGAAAGAAAGAAAGAGACAAATCAAGAAAGGATGAGAGAAAGAAATAAAAAAGGAAAGAAAGAAAGAGACAAATAAAGAAAGGATGAAACAAAGAAAGAGACAAATAAAGGATGAAAGAAAGAAAGAGACAAATAAAGAAAAGATGAGAGAAAGAAATAAAGAAGGAAAGAAAGAAAGAGACAAATAAAGAAAGAAAGAAAGAGACAAATAAAGAAAGGATGACAAAAGAAATAAAGAAGGAAATAAAGAAAGGATGAAAGAAAGAAATAAAGAAGCAAAGAAAGAAAGAAAGAAAAGAGAAAGAAAGAAGGAAAGAAAGAAAAGAGAGAAAGAAAGAAAAGGGGAAAAGAGACAAAGAAAGTAAGAGACAAATAAAGAAAGAAAGAATAGAGAAAGAAAGAAAGGACGAAAGAAAGAAAGAAAATAGAGAAAGAAAGAGGGAGAACGAGAGAAAGAAAGAAAGAGACAAATAAAGAAAGAAAGAAAGAAAAGGGAGAAAGAAAGAGAGAGAACGAAAGAAAAAAGAGACAATTAGAGAAAGAAAGAATAAAGAGAGAAAGAAAGGACGAAAGGAAGAATAAAGAGAGAAAGAAAGGACGAAAGAAAGAAAGAAAGAAGGAAAGAAAGAGAGAAAAGAGAAAGAAAGAAAGAATAAAGACAGAAAGGACGAAAGAATGAAGGAAAGAAAGAAAGAAAGCAAGGAACAATAAAACAAACAAAGGAAGAAAAAAATAAATACGTAACTAACTCTGTAAGAGGTTAACTAATCAACATAGTAGATAAATAATAAGCAATGTGGCTACCTAATCTACCTTTCAAAATTAACGATCATTAAATTTATGTCGAATATGACATAGTATGTATCTATTTCTTCAGTAAAGATTGCCATGTCCCTTCTACATCTTCACCACCCTCAATTGTGCAGAAACACGTAATAGCGAATTTCAAATGCATAAGTGAAAAGCGACTACAAGATACAGTTCCATATTTGTTGGGGAAAGTTGCGGAAGTCAGAAACTGTATCAGCTGCACAGCACACATCAACTTCTCAAAAGGCCATTACCTGTCAGAAATCCCATAACAATGTTATTGAACCTATTTTTATTGGATTAACTTGTAATGGCTCTGACGTAAAACTGACCAGGCTTCGTTAGTTACTTGTTGAGACACATGACGTAACTTCGTGACAGAGACATCTTCCGGCAACTGAAACTAGTTACTGTCTGTTTCCATAACGAGAGCGGCGAGCGAATCGTGTTCTTCGACAACTGCAAAAGGATGCTTCAGCAATTTTTTCTATTGCTTTATTTATATTAAACTTTTTAGAATATCTTGTGTAATTCTCTGATATCCCAGGATCTAAAATATCTGAGATTGTATTTCATAAAAATTTGGTACAGATTACGAAATTCATATTAATTCATAAAACCTGAAAGTTATAAATGTAAAATAATATAAATGCCAGAGATTATGATAAAATGATTTTTCTAGAACAATGGAAGACGTGAGGATGATATTTTATGAAGTTCCGATCTTCTTATTTTATTCCCTAAGGGTAATAACTAATCATTTTCCCCTATTATAGTATATGCTAGTGCATTTTAGTGATGTTCTAGTTGTCAGTTGAATTACTTTTGCCAACTTTGTTTCGAATTTCGGTACTGACTATTACTATAACTGGCAGTTACAGTCCAGTACCGTTTGCCTTTTAAAGAAGCTTTCAACGTTCATGAAACAAAAATTGCTATAGAGAGCTATTTTAAAATTGAACAACATACATTTTAAATTGGTAGCTATTCGGTTTTCGGAATAATAGTAATAATTTCATGTGGTCAAACAAAATAAATTTTTAAGTTAGGACTCATGAATCGTAAACTGTTTATTCTAAACAATGGTTTTCATGTTTCCAGACAAAATACATTTTAATTTTACACCAATCAATATTAAATAAATAAATGTTACTGTTATTGTTTCAATACATTGTGATTTCACCTGCATTTGTGATATTCCATAACAGTTGGCAACATTGAAAAGACGTCCATGTTAGCTTCCTAGGGAATAATCATACGTGAATTCCACCATAAACCAACGAAGTCTCAACGTTTTTATAATTATGGAAGTGGAGCATGACAACAAATAAAACTGGAAGTAAAATTTAATGCACATAAATTGATTTCCTGGAAGAACTAAAGGCTGCACTAGAATGGATAAAATTGGAAATAAAAAAAATTGGAGAAGAGATACAAATATTTCCTATTAATTACGAAACAGAGCATTATTATAATAACTGACTAAAATATGGAGACAGAATGGGTAATTAAGACAACCAAAAGCCGTATGAAGCAATCGACCATCATGAAAGATAAGCATGGAATAAGCGAAAAAAAGATGGAACAATATATTGGATCATCATCATCATCGTCGTTGTCGTCATCATCATCTTCATCTTCATCATCATCATCATCATCATCATCATCATCATCATCATCAGCACCAGCAGCTGTAGCAGTTTTCTAGCGATTGCATCGTCTTTCTACATTGGAAATTGATGGTCAACTATAAGCTCGGTTATCCGTTTTTATAAAAAGATTTTTGTATCATATACATCACAATAAACTTCGTGCCATAATGCAATCAGTGTTACCTGCAATATTCATTCAGTTGTGTTGAATAAACACTCGATTTCAGTACTACTACTACTACTGCTACTGCTACTGCTACTACTACTACTACTACTACTACTACTACTACTACTACTACTACTACTACTACTTCTTTGGCACTATGGCCCTTCTAGTCTAGCCTTGGCCTTCCTTAGGATTTTGTTCCACTCCTGCCTAACCACAGCTCTCTGCCTCCATCTTCTCACTTCTAAAGTCCTTAGATAATCCTCTACTCCATCCAACGATCTTAGTTTCTGTCCGCCACTACCACTACCACTACCACTACCACTACCACTATTATTATTATTATTATTATTATTATTATTATTATTATTATTGTATCCACAATGCAATTTCTTCGCAGGAAATCTAAATGTACGGAAAAATGTTCCTCTCTGTAATTCACACCTAAAATAACCAGTTTATACATTCTTAACAGAGTACACAGGGTGATTCACGAAGATTTACCGTCACTTACGGAGCTTATTTCTGACGAGATTCTGAGCAAAAAATGTCACATAAACTTGGGTCCTAATCTCAGTATTTTCATAGTTATACTAATTTAAAGTTGTTATTAAAATACCTTTGTTATTTAGTTTTAAAGGTAAAAGAATATTACACAAATCGAACGAATTCTTCAGAAGTATCAGTTCCTTAATTGGCTACTGTTCTGAATTAATATTTCAGGAGAAAAATTCGCTCCGGCGCCGGGGATCGAACCCGGGTCCTTGGTTCTACTTACCAAGCGCTCTGACCACTGAGCTACGCCGAATTCAATCCACAGCACCGAACCGAACCTTCCTCCTTGAATGTTTCCCTTTTGGCCTGACTCCAAGTTAGGCATATATGTTGACCTATATGACCAACGTGTAATATGTGACGGTATTCGCTATAAAGAATAACCAAGTATACTATTAAATAATTGTGTAATACTATGTAATGTCACACGAAATTGGAATTGTATTTAGTTTAGCCAGACTCCGGGATATTGGTATTAAGGCGCCTGAGAAGAAGGGAGCTTATTTTCTCCACGATAAAAACGAGACGAATGTCTTGTTAACTTAACAAACATTACCCTCAGTCAGAGTGCATATTATCACGAGTAAATATGCCCTCTCATCCGCGCACGTGATACTCCCGTGATCATAAGGGGGATGTAATTGATGCACCCTCAAGTCATGTGACCGGAGGGGCGTGAAGCGCCACACCTAGTTAGATCTTTCAAAAAAGGGCAGTCACCCAAGATCCCAGAGACACTTAGTATTCGACATTAAGTTGTACTTGAGACTACGTCACTGTTCTGTCATCTGTTCTGTCATCTAATATTGGACTTAGAGAAATTCTGACAATAAAGATTATTTACTTGTGCATTGCAACTTAAATGACTTAGCTCATTTACGGACTCCATACTCCGAGGAATCACGCAATCCTTCATCAACTCAACTACGTCATCACTTGGTAGTGGTGGTGACATTCACCTCGCAGAAGCATCGGTGAATCAGCAACTACCTGGTGGCAGCGAAACTACCTGATGGAACCAGCAGATCTACATATTACAAATGTCAACTGCCATTATATTAGGAGCGCACTCAGTTGAGTGACTTGTTTGGCCGGGATTCCGCAGTTAAGTGCACAGTAATCTGTACAGAAATATGCACTGCTAGCCATTGGAAAAGTGCAAGTAGACATCTCTGACCGACAGCTCGAATGACTCCAAAAATAGCAAAACAATTTTACAAGAATACATCATGCAAGAAACTAACAAGTGACTGAAAAATTTAAAGGGGAAAATTGTTCCGGGGCCGGGCATCCATCCTGGGACTTTTGGCTGAACGCACCAACTCTCTGCCGACTGAGCTACCCGGGAACTTCACCCGACACCGTTCAATTTTTCCCTTTATATCCACATACCTCGAGTGGGCTGACAAGACGCAAGAAATACACATCGAGTGCCTTGAAATTGTGGTTTTCTGTTAACGTACCTACAATAATGTATATTATATTACGGAAATATAGCTTTCAAGTAAAACTCCTTGTGAAATAGACCTGAATAATTTCATTTTTCCCTTGAATAATTAAGTCTTCTTCACAGGGAGCTTTGCCCGAAAGCTAGATTTGCATAACAAGTGATTGGTTGTAATAAATACGACGTTGGAAAAATACTGTATATCCGAAAATTGTTTCCAATAACCTGATATTTTATTTATATTCAAAATCAATTTTAAATTAAATATTTACAAATTTACTAATAGAAACTTTATATAAAAACACTTTTAATCCCACCAAGTTCACAGCTTGTGTCTTGGCAGTTCCAAGTCTGCATAAAATGAGAGGGAAAATGTTGTTCACATTGCCTCAAACGTCCTCTACTACAGTTGAATCGGGGATTGCAGAAACAGCACATGTCATGAAAACTAAATTTTCTAGTAGACACAAAAAACAGTATTACTGGTAGTAGATCACATCATTGGTTATAGAACTGGCTTCTTCAGACGAAGACTAATAGATGTATCATTTTATACAAAATTTATTGGAATCTAATAAATTGTTAATAAAATAAATCAATATAATTAGCTTGACATGTGCTGTTTGTGCAAGGAACCAAAACTGTAGTATAATAATTTCAATTCAACTAAAGTTTATTTGTCAAATTTTGGATATAATATATGCATAGGCCTACTGTGTACTTAATACATAAGTTCAGCATATAAATGAACTTATTTTTATATAATAGGCCACTGAAGAATGTTATTGTAATATTCTTGATATTCATGTACAGTAGTATGTAACGCATTAGTTTGCGTATATCGTCAAGCTTCTCTCTTTGAATTGGCACGATTTTGTCTGGATATGCCAGTGGAGAAGGTAAATATGGTATTCTCCTTTGTACTTACAAGCAAACATTCTCATGGAGACAGATAAAAAAATAATATTTTTTCTTCCATCATTTTAAAGATCCAAAGAAGTGCTTACACAAATTTTGGCCACTCGAGCGCAATTACGAGGGCCATAAAAATAAGTTTCTCTGGGGCTGTTTACAGAAAGAGAACAACATTTCATAGAAAGTTTTATTGGAACAGATAGAGCAATTTCATTGTTGAGTTATTTTTCAACGTATTCACCCACCACCAGAATTGAGGCATTTGTCATTTAACGGGATCAATTTTTGTATCCTTGTGTCGTAGATGTCTGCCGTCTGGAATCGGAACCAATGTGTCGGCACATGTCTTTGACATGAGTTGATCCTGCGCGCTTTCAGGATTTCACAGGTCTCCAAATGTTAGACGGCTATACTGACATATTATGTGGTTTCTGCATGGAATGATAGCCCTGTATCAACAGTCCATGAAACTCGAATAAACTCATTTCGCCACAAATAGTGACATGTGCTGTTTCTGCAATCCCTGATTCAGTGCATACTTAGTGCAGACATGCTATCTAGATAGAGAATTCGGCCTAAACCTCCTCACATGATCTGGTGGCGTCATATGATTACAATATATCTTCTTTGTATAGAAGATTCTTTACTAAAATATGTTGAGGTTCTATAGAAGACTACTTCAGAGTGGTTTTCTTTCAATACAACCAAGAAATAATGAGCTTGCGGCCGGGTAGCTCAGTTGGTAGAGCAGCTGGCTACGGACTTGAAGGTCCGGGGTTCGATCCCAGGTGGTAACAGGATTTTTTCTCGTTGCCAAACTTTCAGAACGGCCCTAAGGTTCACTCAGCCTTCTATAAAATTGAGTACCGGGTCTTTCCCGGGGGTAAAAGGCGGTCAGAGCGTGGTGCCGACCACACCACCTCATTCTAGTGCCGAGGTCATGGAAAGCATGAGGCTCTACCTCCATACCCCCCAAGTGCCTTCATGGCATGTTACGGGGATACCTTTACTGAATTGCTTTACATGTAATAATTTCCATGTTATATTTTACTACTTGACTTACATAAAAATTCGGACTGTACAGTAAATCATCAAACTACACTCAGGAAAATAATAGCCTATGTAACATATAGGCCTAGATGTTATATAAAGTAAACCTCTGTAAAGTTGTTTGTAATATAACTTTCCTGTACGCTGACCACCCCTCTTATATTTTTGTTAAGAATTCTGTGACTTTTTCTAGACCTTTCTGCTTAGTTTCCTTTTATGTCCATCGCACTTTTCTGATGGCAAGAATGTCGAGAAACAAGTCTAAAGTTGAATTACGAAATGCTTTTAAAGAAAGCTTTGATCTCGGTGGCAGCCCTGTAACTGCACAATCTATTACGAGTAATACAAAGCTGTACATTGTATTGCAGTCTGCATCAAAATTCACTACTATTGATGTAGTTTAAATTGAAATTAAATTACGTTCCTCGTAAGAAGATAATAAATTGCCAATTAATAGTTCTTTCGTCAAGTTTCAGTATGTTGCCACGTTATGTATTTCCCTTTTATTTTATGGCAGAACCATGAAAACATAAAAGAAGCTCGCAGGGTTTGGACTGCAATCCATAACTGGAATTTGCCTTTAACTATAGCCCTACATAATTTTATCTTCACTGGGTATTATTAGTACAAATCATCTTATGGAAGTTCGCAAATACTTCATTTTACACTCTCACATACAATACTCATATTATTTGTTCCTATGGATGTTTCTGGAACTACCCCAGAGCGCTGAAGGACAGCATTTGGTCTGCATAGAGACTCATCGCTGACTCGTATATCAATATATGAAGAGTCCACTGCAAGAATGATGGATGTCATTTGGAATACATTTTCCAGGGGAAGCAATTGAAAGTCTGAAATGCTTAGCGCTCAAAATTTCAACTGTGATTTCCCGATCATTACTGGACAATTACTATCAGTGTTAATGCCATATAACTCTCTATGTACATTCTATATGTCTTAAGCTATGCATTGACAGTCTTGGTTCATTTCCGACAAGAAAGTGACATCCATCATTCTTGCAGTGGATTCTTCATATACATACGTCAGATAATGAATGTATACCATATAAACAAGGTAAGTTTATACTAAATTTATTAGAAAAAGAATAGATTTAAACTCACCGACGTCTTAGAGATAAAACGGTTGCCAGGCTGGGTAGGTAGAAGTAGGCGTAGACAAGAGAAGAAAACGAGTTCATAGCGAAGGATTCGTATGCAGGAAACCTATACAAAAGCATCATGCATTATGACACATGCAAGCAGCGTACAGTTTCCCTGGAAAAGGATGAGACGATTAAATATTCCTAAGTCTCAGATGTAAGATACTGCGCATGATCGGAGACCAGAGCACTGATACACAAGATAACGAATATTGAGTTACTTAAATTCAGGCTATTTGGTTTGTTAGTAGCATCGTTCCGAAATTCACTTCAAAAACTACAAAAAATATGATAATATTACGTAAATAAAAGATAAATATATACATAAATCGTGTAGTAAATCGACAATGGACATTCATGACTAGATCGACACTCCGCACAGAAAGGAACACTTTCATGTCGTTTCAATAGCTCAGACGGTAAGACTTCTGCGTGTTGTGTAGAAGAGTGCGAGTTCGATCCTTAGTCTACACAACGATTTTTTTTGGTCTTAATAACGTTGAAATAGCTAAGTAACGTTGAAATAGAGTTTTACAAAGTCCTGAGATTAAGTGTTAATGATCGCAAACAATACAAAATTACAAGTTATAATATTATAAACGTTAATTTAATGAATGCATTTATACACACATATACAATGTAAATGCATATAATATTAAAAACTAACAATTAAAATGAAATTAAAAAATATATGTAATAATGGACAAACTTTTACAAAGGTTTAGAGTCCTTAGGTTAAGTCATTTGTTAAGTAATTATTACAATATTTTATTAACAGCTGTAGCAATGTGGTGTCATAACTTGGGGTTTGTTTACTTAATGTAATTAGATTTAATTTGATTAGTTTCGCAACAATTGGACTTCCTGTTATATCCTGTTATTTAGATATTTAATTTAGGGTTGATTTATTAACTCTTACTATGCAAGATGCCTCTTATTTCAATAATTCTATATCACGTTAAATAGTCATTGTCTACACTAAAGTATTATCGTCATCCCTCATTCCTCATCGTAATGGCGAACCGACGTGACATGAGACAGCGAGTTATAGCTCTAGTTGAGGCTGGATATGGGGCTAGATATGCTGGCCGTTTGGTCGGTGTTCCTGGAAGTACAGCCGCGAGGTGGGTTCATCGTTACCAAAATTTAGGGGAGGTCGAAAATCGCCCTATTCCTGGGCGTTCGCGGATATCTTCATTGGAAGAGGATGCTCTCTTATTCGAGACAGTTCGACAGGACCCCTTTCTGACTGCTAACGAAATAAGAGCAGCATCTAACTTTCCCGGCTCTTCACAGACTGTGATCAGCAGGTTGAGGAACCCCGGTATTAGGAGCCGGAGGGCTGCGCAAATGGAAATATTGGGGGAAGCACAAGCTGTCGACCATCTTGCCTTCGCTACCAATCGAGTGGATTTCGATTGGAGAAATGTAATTTTCTCCGACGAAACAATCATCTCGAGTGATTACGAAGGTCCTGTCCGTGTCTATCGTGAGGATGGTCTTCGACATGATCAGCGCTATGTGCACCGACGTGAAAGATCGGGGCGCTTTAGCATATCGTGTTAGGGGTTGATGTCTTACGATGGACCTGGCGTTATAGAACCCATCGATGGCCGGTTTAATGTGGGAACTTACGAGCACATTCTGGAAAATATATTCCTTCCCTCCGCCCGAGAACGTTTTCCCGAAGGAACATTGCTGTTCCAGCAAGATAACCATCCCGTGTACTATGCTGCAAGCATTCAAAGATGGTTTCAAAGGAGACCCGAGATCGAAATCATTAATTGGCCTCCGAAGCCACCTGATTTGAATGTCATCGAAAATTTATGGGCGGAATTGAAAAAGAGAGGGATAGCCACCTATGCCCACTGACGCCCTCGAAATCGAGACGAATTGTGGGATCAAGTTGTTGACACCTGGGAAGATCTCGCCGGGGATCAGAACTTATTCCACAATCTCGTGACATCCATGCCGGATCGACTTAGAGCTGTAATAGAAGCTGATGGCATGTGGACAAGATTTTAAGTTAACATGTCTCTTTTTTGTTTCTTATGATTTTTGTTTGAGGAAGAATACTTTTAACTTCCAAGTAAGTTTTATTTTTTTTGACGAGGTTCAGCCCACTTGTAAGACCCAGAAATTGGGCATAAATTATTCCATATTTTTCGACAAATTAGACAGTCGAGGATCTCTGAACAAATTAATTACACCTCAATAAAAAAAAAGTTTTACCCGGGATCGAACACGAGATGTTTCGGTCATACAGTGGAACCGACACGCTACTATATGAGCTAACGAGACAAGACAGTGACATCAGCAGTCCAGAATGTAGATCCCTTAGCAGGCATTTGCCATTCGGTACAGTGAAGCAATGATATTTTGTGACTCGAGCTATGTTGTGAAATCCTGGCCTTAAATGGCTGTCTATTCGTGATCCTTATTCTGGTCCTTGTCCTTGTTGTGGTCCTTGTAACAATTCTTGTACTATTTGTCATGTTATATATCGTGACGTCGATATCGAGTGAACCGCGCTGTAGAACTTTAACTTCCGACGACCAAGAATCGTCTCATTCTTTTTCAGGGTAACTGTACATCTCATGCAATGCGAATCAAAATTAAAGAAAAAAGGAATAGGCGAACGTTAAATTATAATATTTTTATAAATACTCAAATTCTTCCATTGGAATGTTGACTAACGTTGAAGTTAATGATTATGATGATGATGATGATGATGATGACGACAATTATGGCGAGAATGAAGATGGAGACAATAATAATTATTACTAAGATATGATTGATAAATGTATATACAGGGTGTTCCAGGAGAAAGAGTAGATATTTTAAGAGTATGTAATGAGCTATTGTTACAAGGGAACCGTTCCAGGTAGTGTAGTTTGAATGTAATGAAAATGCATATGTAAGCTAATTTTCTTTCATTAAGAAATGTGGTGATAGTCGTTCGTTTCTCTTTTTCCTCGTTTACTAACCATACTGACTTGAAAATCGTTGCTACTTATACCGCTTCTTGCGCGCACTCGCATCCTCATAGGTCCGCAACACCGTTATCACAGCTCTCGCTTTAATGATCTAGTCAATTTCTTTTCTCTTAACTCACATTAATAAGGAAATAGTGCAATCCATAACATCTTTCACTCATTCGTACACCTTCAAAATCCATAGGTATGCAGCTGGAAGTCTAGGAACTATGTACATACTATGCTTTAGATGGAAAGTAAAACAACGTGTAGACAATGATAAGCCATTTAATTTCGTGGTCGATGTAAGTAGTTCCGGTAAACTGACAAAAAAAATCACGTAAGAATATGGTTAAGGGATTTATTTCTCCTGGGTGTTAAGAAAGACACACTACTTCTTCTGCATTCCTGGAGTGGTAAGACAGATAATACTTAATTTTGAAGGAGTAAACAATACTTTACATGGTAAGACAATTAAAACAAAAAATAATCCCTCCACTATTTATAAAATTTTTGCTACCCTTGGATGTGTACATTTTTAGACAATATAAAATACGTAATTACAATAATTGTAATTCGAAGGCTAGAAGAGTAAATCATAAACAAAATTATGTATAAAAATTTCCAGATACATTGCACGATAGAAGCTTCATAATGACATTGCATTCTGTTATGTATGAACCATAATTTCATTCACCTGTCCTAAAAGACATGCTAATATACGCATGGCAGAGGTGTGGATATGTGATGGAGAAACATGTGAGAAGGTTTGATAATGTTCTTGCAACAATGTTGCACTTTGGAAACTGTGTGTGTGTTACAGAAGAATGTGAAAAACCAGCCATATAAAATGTTTGTGCTGTTCAATGGCTCTTTGTTCCAACCACTTCATTTCGAATCTCACTATCATATTTAAGGTGAGTCACAATGTTAATACATATTTTAAAATTCAATTTGTATTTCTGCAAGCGTACTCCTCCTGGTTGAGTGTAAGAGAAGGCCTTACGGCCTTAACTCTGTCAGGTTAAATAAAGTCATTATTATTATTATTACTATTATTATTATTATTATTATTATTATTATTATTATTATTATTATTATTATTGTTGTGAGTTAAGGGGTTAGGTACAGCTTACAGCAGTAAAATTTTGGAAATATTCAATATTTTTTCTCCATTACTGTATCTTGTACAATAATGAAAATTGGTATGTTTAAAACACTGTCCTCCTGCTATACAAAGAAAAAATATTTTTGTGCGAGATCGTGCGTGTTTGCTTGGTTTCCGCACAAAACCAATCCGCGGTAAGTCTAAAATTCCACATTCAGTATTCCCAACCTAACACACATAACAATTTCCCTCTTCTTACCGCTTAAGTGACATATTGATTTTACTGCTCTAGGCTTCTAACATATTATTTTTAGAGACGTTCAATATAGTAATAATTATAAATTGGAAACTTACCACTGCAATTTCACCTAAATTGCAATGTTAATTATTGTTTTTAAATATTTGCAAAAATTAAGTAAACTCTACAACTCCACTAAAGTTACTGCATTCGTGATGCAAGTAACATTAAGGAAGCCGTGAAAAAATCAACAAGATTCCAGATGCCGATGTTATTACTGCAATATGTTATATAAATAATATTGTTAAAATATTAAAATGAAAAATAAATCATTACATAACCTTACCGTTTGTTTTAAGTTCGCATTTATGGACTGGGAAAAAAAAGACAGACGTATATCACGGCTTGCTGGAGTATAGTAAACATAGAAAACATTTAAAGCAACAATGTTGAAGATAGATATTTTTGTTTTACAAATTTGCCGTCATTGAACAGAAACCAAGATGGAGATTTCATTGCAACTAATTAGAAATTCCTCTTTCAGGTATGTAATAAACGATCTTCGCACAAAATAATGTACGATACACGAGCGGTATGTTTTCTTTCAATTCTCGGAAATTAAAAAAGCTCAACTACGTTTCGCTTTTTCAAACTTTTCCTCGAACATGAAAACTTCAACATACCGCTCTTGTAACGCATATTACTATTACGACTTAAAAAAATTATTTACATTTTTTTAAATTCAGTTCACTGTGCAGTGATGAAGAGTTTCCCACGTAACTAAAAAGCTGTCCAACATTCTGTGATGAACTTTTGTGTGTGTATTTTTACATGTCATATCTACAGTATGATACAAGATCACTCATCTACCTTTGATAGATTGTCTGATTATAAATAAATTGAGTTTAAAAATGGTCAAATATCAGTATTTTCTTTAACGCAAAATAAACAATAATACTATTTATTAAGGAATGTAGTTGAAACAGCATGATATTGTAAATATGAGTTTCACTAATAAAATAAAAGAGAGAGAACATAAAAAAGTTAACACGTTTATGAGCTATGAGGGAAACGCTTCATCACTGCAAACTGAACTGCTACAATTTCTAATTAAAAAAAATACAAGTAATTTTTTTAATCGTTAGAATATTTTTTTTCTTCTAGCAGAAGGACAGTGCTTTACACATACCAATTTTCATTATTGTACAAGTTACATTAATGGAGGAAAAAAGTGTTGAATTCCAAAAATTTTACTGCTGTGAGCTGTACCTAACCCCTTAAGAGAAAAAGAAAATGGACTAGAGCATTAATGCGGGAACTGTGATACGGTGTCTCGGAACTATGAAGATCCGAGTGCGCGCAAGAAGCGGCATAAGTAGCATCGATTTTCAGGTCATTATATATATATATATATATATATATATATATATATATATATATATTTTGTAAACGAGGAAAAAGCGAAACGAACGACTGTCACCACGTTTCTTAAGGAACGAAAATTAGCTTAAATATGGATATTCATTAAATTCAAGGTACACGACCTGGGACGGTTTCCTTGTTAATAAAAAAAGTTAATAACCTATAAACATGTGTACAATTTCCAGTGGGTGTGAATACTGTACAGTTATTTGAATGCTGCGCATAAATG
Source organism: Periplaneta americana (assembly GCF_040183065.1). Classification (NCBI taxonomy): domain Eukaryota; kingdom Metazoa; phylum Arthropoda; class Insecta; order Blattodea; family Blattidae; genus Periplaneta; species Periplaneta americana. The sequence continues at coordinate 129,217,932 of NC_091123.1, read as the reverse complement.
TCCCTTCACAATGTATGAAGGAATGACAAATGACTTATTGATTGATTGAAAGACTAACAAGAGGTATGACATGCACATTACAGCTGCCAGGTGACACATCATTAAATTTAACACTCCTGAATGATGAATTGGCCGCAGTGTTCACGTTCATTTGTCACCAAGGTTTCCAGATAGAGAAACTTATAAAGATAAAGTAAAACCATACACTAATTGAAGGGTTCAGAACCATAGTGGGCCAAGCGCCATTTAATAAAACCGTAGAAAACAAGGGTTAAAATGAAGTTATTACCATAATTCAATGGAAACATATAGCAAGTAATATAAAGTAAGCCTATACACATTAAAACTAAATGATATGTCAACCTTCATTAAACTATGGTATTCACTTAACTTTAACCCTTCCTTTCTCCGTTTTTAATAAATGGCGCTTGGCCCACTATGGCTCTGAACCCTTCAATTGATCGTTCGCAATGCAAACAGTGCTGTCTTCATGAAAGATGGCGAAGACACCCTCAGGAAAACTACATTTAGGCCTATTATTGCCGAGAAAGTTGAAAAGTGCATTGAAGTCGATTGTGGGATATTTTAACAATTACTTTGGACTGTTGATTGTTGACAATTATTTATAGCATTTAAATAATCAATAAGTATTTTTCTCATACCGGTTGTAAAGCTTTTAATTAATCAATGCAGTCAATAAATCATTTGTCCCTCCTTCATATGCTTTATAAGGTCTTTTAAGCGTAATATAAACAGCAGTATCTCCACACTCTCTGAAAATTGGACTTCAATAGATCAAACTGCCACCAACTAAAATATTTGCTATTCCTCCTTAAACAATATATGTGTATAAATAATACAATAAACAAGAAATATTCCACTGCAATAACTTATTTTAATAACTTTATTAGTCAGCGAATGAAATGTAAATATAAAAATTGATAATTTACCATTTGAAGAAATGAAAAATTCTAATATCTTGGAGCAAAATTAAGAAATATTAATGGGAGGAAACTAAAAATAGAATAAATGCGGGTACAGCTTGCTATTATTCGGTTGAGAAGCTTTTGTTATCCAGTCTGCTTTAAAAAACTCTGGAAGTTAGAATTTATGTAACAGTTATATAAAAGTCCATTCACAATGAAAATTGAATTTTAAATGTAACATAAACACAGAAGTTTGCGGTCAGGTTGCCAAAGGAATCATTCATAATGATTCACATGAACAATAACATTAACATTATCGTTAGACGTTAACATGAAAGTTCGGTAAACTCCAAACTTTCATGTTTATGGTTAAGTTATTTGGAAAAGATACACAACCGTAGAGCGCTGAAGAATACAGCAGAATATGACGAATTGACGTCCATGTTATGTTTCCATAGTTACCAAGTATATTTAGAGTTATGTCTATGTGTCCATCATGAATGATGGCATACCTTATTGATTTTACGGTAATGTTTACATTCTTAAGTTAATGCTAACGTTATGCTTAATTTTCATTGTGAATGGGGTTTTACCGGTTATTATGTATGGTTGTGAAACTTGGACTCTCACTTTGAGAGAGGAACAGAGGTTAAAGGTGTTTGGGAATAAGGTACTTAGGAAAATATTTCAGGCTAAGAGGAATGAAGTTACAGAAGAATGGAGAAAGTTACAAAACGCACAACTGCACGCATTGTTCTCTTCATCTAACACAATTAGGAACATTAAATCCAGATGTTTGAGATGGGAAGGACATGTAGCATGTATGGGCGAATCCATAAATTCGTATAGAGTGTTAGTTGGGAGACCTGAGGGAAAAAGAACTTTCGAGAGACTGAGACATAGATTAAAGGATAATATTAAAATGCATTTGAGGAAGGTGGAATATGATGCTAGGGACTGGATTAATCTTGCTCACGATAGGGGCCGTTGGCGGGCTTATGTGAGGGCGCCAATGAATGTCCGGGTTCTGTAAAAGCCATTAGTAAGTAAGTATTAGTCAGCGATTACCACATCATGCATTATTAGACCATAAATGGAAGGTGAAATAAGCTGCTGTTTGTAACGGTTGAAGAGAACTAAGTAGGGTCCATCTAGATATGAATCAAGAAGGGTAGTTAAACATCATAATCATTATCATCATCATCATCATCTTCTTCTTCTTCTTCTTCTTCACGGTATAGGCTGTCTGGCTTATTTCGGTTCAATACTTAATCGCTTTCTTGGTCTGTCAGGGTCTCGTCTCTCTCATGGTTTAAATGTCCATGCTTGCTTGGGAGTTAAGTCTAATATCATTGTGGTCTTTCGTGAACGGCTTTTAGATATCTATACAAATAAAGGCAAACAGATGGAAACACTGAAACACGTTTTCACGTAACAGTAGAATTTGAATCGCGACATTATGTACGTAACTTCACCGAAGTTTCAATAATCTAACGGACTACAGAGAAATATTTAGTGTCTCTGCTTTTCTTCTTTTCTGCTCTATTCTAAGCTTATCAGATATCCCATTTCCTGGGACAGTCCTCGAACTTTGCTTCTTGTCCCCGAATTTCACAATATGTTCGCTGATATCCCTGGATTTTAAGCGTTAATTATTATAATCCTACGAAAATGCTACTCAATCTCTCTGTACCTGAGGTATTCACAAGATAAGTTATCTGTGGAATTTATGTTGCTGAGATGTCCTCAACAAAGAAAAAAATTTGAAAAAGATAATTCATTATTAATTTTTCTTCCAATGTAGATGTATTGGACCTCAATTAAATAACACTAGCCTGCGAATTTCAACTTTGTGTTTGTTGCCTAAAGTAAATAATGTGATTTTATATAATGTCGATGTGCTGAATTCGAATTTTCAATCCGTTTACTTCTATCACGTCAGGTTTGTCTGCAAAATCACTTTAAATGTATTGTATAAATACGTGAATTTCATCACAAACTTTTTCATTTCACTTTTTTATTTCAAATGCAAAAGCAATATTTAAGAGACATAACTTGCTGCAATTATGAGTATGGTTGTTCATACATGTCACTAGAGTGTTTTTGCTTTGTTTGGTCTTGTTTGCTTCACTATTGGATATATAAATTAGCACAATCTATCACATAAAAAATTACACCACTTTCTTCTTAGTTTAATAAGTCCTCCTGCTCCTCTTTCTTTTATTTTTGTCTTCAGGTATTTTACGCTTTCACATCCAACAATAATGAGGATGCATACTGATGCTCCATCGTCCCTGGTATCTCCTTTCGAACTCTTGCAGATCCTTCTGAAATCGTTCACCTTGCTCTTCGCTCAAAAATCCTAGATTTTCGGGGAAATAATCTAGGTGAGAAAACAGAAAATGAATTTTGATACTCATGTTACAACCAAGTTCCTTGTATGCTTCAAGCATGTTAGCCACAATGTTTCGGTAATTATGACCCTTGTTGTTACCAAGAAATTTTAAAACAAATTCACAGAAAGATATCCATGCTGCTTTCCCCTTTTCATCCACAGTGTTTTTAAATGCTGCATCAGGCATCTGTTTTCTTTAGTCAGGACCATTAAATACATATTATTTTAATTTGCTTCAGATAGTAGTGGAAATTTCTCACATATGTATTTGAAACAGTCTCTTTCCTTATTTAAAGCCAAGTTCTGCAGCACCCGATTCTGGTAAATAGTCACTGTCACTCGTCACAATTTTCCTCACATCAGATTCAATGAAAACTATTCAAGATTTTCTAGTCGCACAGTGATTGGTACATCAGGCCCATGGGGTACAGGTAAAACGGCTGACCGAATAACTGGATACACGATATGCTTTTTACTTTTAGAATCGTACCCCTTCACATCACACGAACAGAAGTAGCAGTCATTACTATGGTTCGAATGCTCTCCCCAAACCATAGGTACTCCAAAACATAGCAACAGTCTTCTGCCGTTGATCCAATGATGAAGTTCTTCAATGCATACTCTACATACTTTGTGTGGTGCCCAAGCTATACTTTGATCTCCAAGTTTGATTCCAAAATAAGCAAGATATGATTTTTTCACAAAATCTGTAAAATTACACCTCTGCTTAGGCAATGTGTATACTTTATATAAGTTATATCACAAAAATGGTCTGGATTATTTAGACATCCTCGATGCGACATGGTAAATACTTTCTTACTGAACTAAAAACTCTCAACTGTCTACTCCACAATAAAGCTTCAAAAACTGATTTCGTTTCGTTTCCAGGTGAAACACATGACTATTGAAATGTGAGAGGAACTAGACGAGTTGAGTTGAGTTGAGTTGAGTCTCTCACCAAGGCATGGCTGGCATTTCTATCTCCCACAAATAAAGATAATGGCAAGGCTGCACGTTATTTCACCCTAACTTCCTTATACGCTTGGATCCTCTATCTGCTAAGAAACATCTGTTATCCTTGATTTTCAATATAAACATCTTAAAACTATGTTGAATATATTTGGTTTTCATATCCTAACATACTAAAACTACAGTTGTTGAAGTGTTATAGTTTATATAATTACGCTATAAAGTGTCGTAATATATTATAAGAAAATTAAAATAACAAAAAAATGGTACGTGATAGGAACTTTCTGGCTTCGAATTTGACTTCAGCATGCTAAAAATACCCTAAAAACATTCAAACTTTGGAGGCAGTAATTTCATCGCAGACTAGTGCATAATTTATTTTATGAACTTTTCTTGCTTGAAGAGATATACGATTTCAGAGGAAACAGGAAAGTGGAATGAAGAAAATTCTGATTTTTGCTCAAAATAGAGTGAAATCTTTTAAATTTTCTCCAAGAAAATGGTTTTCTATGTACATCTTCAGAAGTTGATCGAAATATCTCCGTATCTTCCTGGAAGTAGATAATGTTCAATGAAGGAATTTTTTTTGTGACTGCATGATATTGAGAAGAAAAAAATCCAGAATGAGTTTAGAAACTGTTCGAACCATGCTTACTGCCTTAACCAACTTCAACATGAGCTGTCAGGAATTTGCTGTAAAATTAGGATCCAGAGGAGATTTGCTCTTCTGAAAATACCAGTAGTTTAAGTAGTAGTTATATATGGCCGTATTCATAGACGTTTTTAGCGCGGGTTTTCGGTGGATGATCAGCGTTTTTCGTATTCATAAACCAGTGTTAGCGATAGGAAATGATTTGAATTCTGTACTAGTAACCAGTGGATAGCCGTGGCTAGCTTAGTACGCTCGTAGCGCGTGCTGTGAAATGTCTATGAATACCACCCATAGTGTCTAAATAGAATGAGTAATTTAGTTATTAAATTGTGTAAAAATAAAACAAGTGAAAGGCAAAGTAACAGAAATATTAAAAGTAGATTTTTCATATATCGATATTTGTCTCCGGGAATTGTGAAAAGAATCCGATAACCTTACTATATTCTTGTTTCCTACTTGATTCTATCACTGTTACACGGTTGCCACGTCTTACTGCCACACATTTTGTCACCGATCTCCAATAAAATTACGGCCAAATAGTCAATCTTACGTAACAAACCAATTAAATAACATAGGCCTATAATGTTGTTATTTGCTTTACAAAATTTTCCAACATCACCTCTTCAACGTCTGCCGTCTTTTTGACATACGCATTCCAAAATTCAATTAAAATGATACTTTTCTCAAAACCCCAATCAGGAAAGACCACAATGATATTAGGGGAGAGTTGGGTAGTATCGGACATCGGGTAATATCGGACAGCGACTTTCTTTCATCTACCATCAGATAATAGTACCTGAATGACATGGTTACGTTTCTGTGATGTCGTATACAGAAACGTAACCATGTCATTCAGGTACTACCATCTGGTGGTAGATGAAAAAAACGCACCATCCGAAATTACCCGATGTCCGATACTACCCAACTCTCCCCAAAACTTTGATGTTAAACTCACTGCCCTAATTTATCTTCCAAAATAATCGTATTTAGTCCCATTGCACCATGTGTAAAAATGATTAGTGATGTTAAATGTTACATTGCATAAACTGAAATAACATTATCAAATTTCAAAATATTTTTCTCTACAAAATATCACTGGGGGGGGGGGGGCAGAGTGTCTGTGTGTAAGCTGTCTCTTGTCGTCTCTCTGTTTACCTATCTCTCTACCTACTTTCTTCTACTTGCCTGTCTGTGTGTCTTTCCTTGTCTCCTCCTTTCGCTCTACTTGTGTCTCTTTACCTATCTCTCTCTCTTTCTGGCTACAAATCTCTCTCGCTCTCCTCTCTTTTTGGTTATCTCTTACGTCTCTCTCTCTCTCTCTCTCTCTCTCTCTCTCTCTCGTTGTTTCTATTATCTCTGTCTGCGATTCCTTTCTGGTTATCACATATTTTAAACTTCTACGGAAGCATCCCATGTTACACTCAGTGAGGGATTTAGGACACTCGGAACATTGGATAAAGGTATTCTTACACACTTAATTTTTAACCTACCGTTAGGAAATACGGATCGGGGAAGGTGAGCTTTCAGAAACATTTTTATATAGAGAACTTCTATATATTTTCTGTCACATAATTTCACATTTCACACAATGGTTCCACTGTTAATATCAATTGACAAATTCAGGTGCACGCCAGACATCTGAAACAAAAAGAAAACTAAAATTAGATACAATTTAAACAATAATTAATACATTAATATAATATATACGCAATATTATTGTAATAATTAAGGTATTATCAATGTTTTCTTAATTTGTTATCTAGGAAATATGAAAGACAACATTATTATTTCATGTTTTGCCTAGGTATTTAATGTACGATTTATTTTCATAACGACAAGTAAAATAAGGTTGGCACGATATTCTACACTTTTATTTTTCCAATGTTTGCTACGATAACCTTTACTATTTTTATTTTCTCGCGGAACACCAGCGGATCATACTGCGTGTTCAGTTCAAAGTGTGTCGTGGTTCGCTGTATATCTCATGTGACTAGCCGATGAGCCTAGAGAATTCAATCTTCCTACACTTCCGCAAAGGCGTATTACGTATTTGCCAGAGAAGTTGCCTGGCAAGTACGGCGTTCATTCTGAAGGTACTTACCGATACGTACGGTATTGCCGGTAGTGGCAGGAATGTGAACTGTTTGGACACACGTACTGTAGTGAGTTTTTTTCTTTATGGGGAGAAGGTTAAGACGATTACTTACGTATTTGTTGACATTAACTTCGACGGTCAACATGGACACGGAACATTTTATTTGTGTTGTGGAATGTTGCCGTTACCGATGATAACAAATACCCTGCGTAAGATTTGCCCGCGCAAAATACACTTCGAAAGAGATTATAGTAGCACACAGACCGTATAGACCGCCATCTGTTGCTACGACGTTCAAGTTACATCGTACACGTTCTCAAGTTCAGATTGAACGCCTTGATTAATAGGCAACTTCTCTGACATAAAAGCTGAAACTCGCTTCAAATCGCTGACTCACAACAGTGACGTCATGACACACTTTGAAATGAACACCCAGTAAGTGCCGCGGCACATCGGTTGAAAATGCCTGCACTAGATGGAGAAAAATATCACGTGTATATCAAAAACATTAGACCTATATTCATTTGCACACTGACAAGCCACTTGGCTGCCGAATTATCAAATACATAATTCCTTTGTCTTCGTTACTTATTCTTGCTGGGAATGTGGTAAACATCTTTTTTGCACAATAGTGTTATCTCGTCGTTACATCAAACGATGGCCACGATTGAAAGTTGATTTCAATGAATTCAGAGTTGCCAACCTAAGATAAGTATGTTGAAATATAAATAACTGCTCTATAATGGCAATGGCAGCCACTGCCTTCTACGTATGCTACAATCCTACGATGCGTGTAAAATTCATACGCAAAAGGCAGTGTTAACCCATTACTGTATAGCGTCCTAAAAACGGGTCATGCGTAAAATACTGATTTCTATGGAACTTTTTCGTGTTTAGTACAGTTGGAGGCATTGTTTAGAAGGTAAATTATTACATTGTATTATGGTGTTGCAGTATTTGAATTCCGCGCGAACATTTGTTCATACTAGCTAATTTTTTTACAAGATGGCAGGATAACAGTTTTGTGACGCACCGCGTGTAAGTTCATTCTTAGTTACTCTGTAATGGTAGTACAGAAATCTGATTTTTATTTTCACATAATGAGTTGAATACGTCAGTTTCCATGTGGTATATAACAACAATGAAATTTTCTTATATGTTGCTAGGTACAAGATGAAATAAAGTGCCGTCCTAAAAATAGGACGCCATGCAGTGTGCACTCCTGTAGTATTCCATAATATGTATATGGTTTCCATTACATTGTTTTATTTCCAGTCTAACCGTGAGTGAAATTCCGGGGTTAATGGAAAATCAAAATAATAATAATAATAATAATAATAATAATAATAATAATAATAATAATAATAATAATAATAATAATAATGAGAGTCTAATATATGTGACTCCTCCAGAAGATTTCCATGATACAAATAAATACAGTGATAAATCGGACGACGAGCATGAGGCTTATTTGAATAATCTTGGCGGTAAAATGCTACTTAGTAAAGCGGAATTACAAAAAAAAAAAAAATGTAATGATAATGAAGATGACATTGTTGATGGAAGTATGCCAGAGTCTTCTAACATAAAAGCTGCAACATGGTGATTTTCGCGTCCTAATATGGAACGCTCGAGGACTACGCGCAAATAAAAACGAGCTTAGGCATTATTTAGAAGCAAAAGATATAAAAATTGCGCTCATATCGGAAACTCATCTCCGCCCTTCCGATAAGTTTAGAATTACAAATTACAAAGTTTACCGTACGGATCGTTCAATCGATCCGGGACAGGACGCGGCAGTCAGGGGAGGGGGCACTGCCATACTAATTCAAAGAGGAATTCCTCACTATGAGCAACTGCTCCCTCAACTAGAAAAATTGGAAGCCACCGCTATAACTTTACAGATCTTAAATGAACCTGTAACGTTTGTAGCTGTATATTGCCCACCCCAATCACTTAAGGTTAGGGACTTAGACATCCTCATGAATACTGGACGAAAGATTGTAGTCGGCGGAGACCTAAACTCAAAACACACTGTGTGGGGCTGTCGTGTGGGCAACTCGGACGGCAATAAGCTTTATCGCCACTCCCTTAGGAGTGACTATGTTGTTTCTGCCCCGAGTACACCCACACACATCCCAGACATTGCTAACCATCAGCCAGACATTTTAGATATTGCACTTCTCAAAAACATTAATTTTCATACCAAACTTTCGGTACATGACTCGTTAGCAAACTCAGATCATAAACCTGTTATCATTACGTTTCGAGCGCAACTACAATTATCCCCTCCAAAAACTGTGCTACTCTACAAAGCAGCCGACTGGGAACTCTTTCGAGATAAGATGGACGCTCTCACAGATGACGTGGTTCCTACATCATCTGTTGAGATCGAAGAAGCTGCTAAAACGCTAACGAATGCTATACAGGAATCTATGTCGGTAATTCCAACGAAAACTATTACTCCGGGGAAATTAGAACTTCCACAGGATACTTTAAAATTAATAAGGGAAAGAAATGACTGTCGACGTGCCTGGCAAAGAACTCGGGACCCTCGCCTAAGACCAAGGATAAATCGTTTAAAAAGGGAAATTTCTCAGAAAATAAACGATCAGATTCTCCAAGCCTGGACTCAAAAACTTATTAAATTAGATACCGACAATATGAGCGAAGTGTGGAAAATTACAAAATTTTTCACTAAGCCATATAGTGACATCCCTCCCATCCAGCACAATGGGACAACGTACAATAGTCCAGAGGAGAAGGCAACTATTTTCGCGGAAGTCCTCGAGAACTCCTTCCATCCACACGGTGACTTACATGACAGACAAATACATGACAGAATAACATAAGACACAACTACGTACCTACAAAACGTGGACATCAACAATAACGACGCACCACTGATCCGTCCTGCTAGTGTTCACGAGATAAAATGGCAAATTAGACACTTGCCAAATAAAAAAGCCCCTGGCCCCGATGGCATACAGGCTGAAGTACTGAAACAATTATCACATAAATCGTATAAACTGCTTACAAGTATCATAAACGCTATCTTTCGGATAGGCAATTTTCCTAAAATTTGGAAAAACTCGCATATTATTCAAATTCCTAAGCCAGGAAAGAATAAATGTGATCCACGTAATTATCGACCCATTAGTCTACTAAATGTTCTAGGTAAAGTTGCGGAAAAAATCATACAAAAAAGATTGAAATCCGAGATCGGAAACAATGATCTAATCCGAAACGAACAGTTTGGATTCCGTTCAGGTCACTCGTGCACACAGCAATTGCTGCGCACAACGGAATTCATTACCACTGCATTTAATTTAAATCGAACAGTAGCGGCTATATTCCTAGATTACACACAAGCCTTTGACAGAGTTTGGCATGCGGGCTTGATTCATAAATTAATTAACAATAATTTAAATTGCCGCCTAGTTAAGCTGTTGGACAATTATATTCGGGGCAGAACGTTCCAGGTTAATCTGAACGACGTGCTCTCCACGTCGCGAGGTATTAACGCAGGAGTGCCTCAGGGCAGCATTCTGGCACCGATACTTTTCCAAATTTATATTAATGACCTACCTTTTCATCAAAATTTCAACAATAGCATTCTAGCGCTATACGCGGATGATTCGGCATTTCTCACTGCATTGTGGAAGCCAAATGTTGCCATTAATAGGCTACAAGGTCACCTACGTGACATTGAACCATGGCTCCTCAGATGGAGAATTAAATTAAATATATCAAAAACACAAGCCATATTATTTAGCAGGAGAAATAAATTCAATAGACCGGGCATAAATCACACAAAATTAGCCATAAATGGATCACAAATCGAGTGGAAAACTTCAGTAAAATATCTCGGAGTAACACTGGACAGACGGCTCACTTTCTCCGAACACGTACTACAAAAACTCAGACTTGCCAATGCTAGAATGGTGGAGCTTTATCCAATATTAAATAAAAGCAGACATCTAAACATGCACACAGCTCTAACTTTGTATAAAACATTAATTAGGTCAGTAATACTATATGCTTGTCCTGCTTGGGGACATGCACCTATTACAATCCGTAAAAAATTACAAGTTTTCCAAAACAAAATTTTAAGATTCATCACAGGACTTCCTAGAGTAACTCCTGTTAGATTGATTCATGAAGAACTAGAAATTTCGACAATTCAAGGATATATTTCAAATCAAGCCTTCTGCACGTACACAAAGTCGTACAGCAGCACAAACGCACTAATTTCTTCATTAGGAAATTACAACCCTGCGTTAGACAAACATAAAAGACCTAAGAGCGTACTCCACCCTCTAGCTTGGAACGACAACGTACAAGACGAATACCAACTTGAACAATAAATAACCACTTGACTCCACACACAGACAAGGCTATTAATACACTAATAATGTTATTTCTCTGTTTCAGGGTCATCACGTTATTGGCAGCTTAGATGCATTGTTCCAATTGTTAACACTTTTATGGACCTTTAATGTATGTGTATTTTGAATAATGATTAAATTAAAACCTCCCACCCGAACATATTCCGACCAAACTATAGCCAATTGGCTTGTCGTCAGCACGACATCTCATCCTGCTCTAGGTTTTTCCGTGGTTTCCCTTGAGCAATAAGACAAATGTCGGGATGAGCCCTAAAAGAAATGGGCCACGGACCACTTCCCTTCCCCCACTCTTTCTCTTCTACTATCACAAAGAACTTGCTAATTTCTTAGATACCAACCCTGAATTATGACAATAGGGGAACATAAATATATTGTAAGTTCACAGGGCTAACGGCTTCGAAGCTGGGTACCTGGTTCTAATGAAGTGCACTGGTAGCAATCTAAAACATGGGGGCATGAGATAGTTACTCTGCCTGCCATTAAAAATTCACTTCACTAAATCCCCCCCCCCAAAAAAAAAATTGAAAGTACAGTTACCCTTAAAAAGAATGAGACGATTCTTGGTCGTCGGAAGTTAAAGTTCTACAGCGCGGTTCACTCGATATCGACGTAACGATACATAACATGACAAATAGTACAAGAATTGTTACAAGGACCAGAATAAGGATCACGAAGAAGACTGCCATTTAAGGCCAGGATTTCACAACATAGCTCGAGTCACAAAATATCATTGCTTCACTGTACCGAATGGCAAATGCCTGCTAAGGGATCTACATTCTGGACTGCTGATGTCACTGTCTTGTCTCGGTAGCTCATATAGTAGCGTGTTGGTTCCGCTGTATAACCGAAACGTCTCGTGTTCGATCCCGGGTAAAACTTTTTTTTATTGAGGTGTAATTAATTTGTTCAGAGTTCCTCGACTGTCTAATTTGTCGAAAAATATGGAATAATTTGTGCCCAATTTCTGGGTTTTACAAGTTGGCTGAACCTCGTCAAAAAAAATAAAACTTACTTGGAAGTTAAAAGTATTCTTCCTCAAACAAAAATCATAAGAAACAAAAAGAGACCTGTTAACTTAAAATCTTGTCCACATGCCATCAGCTTCTATTACAGATCTAAGTCGATCCGGCATGGATGTCACGAGATTGTGGAATAAGTTCTGATCCCCGGCGAGATCTTCCCAGGTGTCAACAACTTGATCCCACGATTCGTCTCGATTTCGAGGGCGTCGGTGGGCATAGGGACTATCCTTCTCTTTTTCAATTCCACCCATAAATTTTCGATGACATTCAAATCAGGTGACTTCGGAGGCCAATTAATGATTTCGATCTCGGGTCTCCTTTGAAACCATCTTTGAATGCTTGCAGCATAGTGCACGGGATGGCTATCCTGCTGGAAGAGCAATGTTCCTTCGGGAAAACGTTCTCGGGCGGAGGGAAGGAATATATTTTCCAGAATGTGCTCGTAAGTTCCCACATTAAACCGGCCATAGATGCTTCTATAACGCCAGGTCCATCGTAAGACATCCACCCCCAACACGATATGCTAAAGCGCCCCGATCTTTCACGTCGGTGCACATAGCGCTGGTCATGTCGGAGACCATCCTCACGATAGACACGGACAGGACCTTCGTAATCACTCGAGATGGTTGTTTCGTCGGAGAAAATTACATTTCTCCAATCGAAATCCACTCGATTGGTAGCGAAGGCAAGACGGTCGACAGCTTGTGCTTCCCCCAATATTTCCATTTGCGCAGCCCTCCGGCTCCTAATGCCGCGGTTCCTCAACCTGCTGATCACAGTCTGTGAAGAGCCGGGAAAGTTAGATACTGCTCTTATTTCGTTAGCAGTCAGAAAGGGGTCCTGTCGAACTGTCTCGAATAAGAGAGCATCCTCTTCCAATGAAGAAATCCGCGGACGCCCAGGAATAGGGCGATTTTCGACCTCTCCTAAATTTTGGTAACGATAACCCACCTCGCGGCTGTACTTCCAGGAACACCGACCAAACGGCCAGCATATCTAGCCCCATATTCAGCCTCAACTAGAGCTATAACTCGCTGTCTCATGTCACGTCGGTTCGCCATTACGATGAGAAATGAGGGATGACGATAATACTTTAGTGTAGACAATGACTATTTAACGTGATATAGAATTATTGAAATAAGAGGCATCTTGCATAGTAAGAGTTAATAAATCAACCCTAAATTAAATATCTAAATAACAGGATATAACAGGAAGTCTAACTGTTGCGAAACTAATCAAATTAAATCTAAGCTGAAGGAGCACAGCCATTGATAAATGTTTTGTACACAGAATTAGACTGAATTCCTATTCGACACAACCTATAATCAATGGCTTGCCTGAACATGATAAACAAATCCTAAGTGTTTCCAATGTCACTGAACAATTTCAAAATATTAATTTAAAAACTAAGAAAGGATCGCAAATGTTGTATCTAATGATTATTTACATTTATGTCTACAAAATGAATCTTGGAAAAACGTATATGATACTGGTACTACTGATATTAAGAGTAATGTATTGCATTTTTCACTTAATTTCATAATCACTTCAGTGGATTTTCTCCACTCAATGTTGTGAAAAAATTCAAAAGTAAAAACATGTAGATAACGCAGGGACTTCAAAATCACATGTATTAAAAAGAAGAATCTATATGTAATGAGTTGCAATGTAATGATCCTCATGTTCTTAAATACTGCAAGGAGTACAGTGTAATTTATCAAAAATCATGAAAGAGGGAAATAGAATATATTTGAATAGAAAAGTACAAAATTCAGATAATGCAATTAAATCTATTCGGAATATTATTAAATTTAAACTTGTAGATATCCTAAGAAAGAAAATATTTTTTCACTAAAACCAATGATTATAAAGTAGAGGATCCCAAATCTATTGCAAATTCTTTTAACGTATTATAGTATAGAGTACAGAAATATTATTGACAACTTAAACATTCAAGATTTTGCAAAAGATACTGCAATTGGTTACTTAACAGATGCATTTAATAATTAATATTAATATATGTAATTAATCAGTAACTGCAACAGTGCTTTTCCATTCAATCACAACATGAATAAAATTGAATGCATACTAAATTAAACACTATTGCAAACACGTAGATAAAATAGTTAAAATTAACTGAAGGTGTGAGAATGAAATAATCTAAAGCCATACTTTTAACAAAAATTGTTTTCTGCGAGTGCATTTCTTACACATATGGGAAAGCTATTAATAAAATATTGTAATAATTACTCAACAAATTACATAGCCTAAGGACTCTAAACCTTTGTAAAAGTTTTTATAATTTCATTTTAATTGTTAGTTTTTAATATATATGCATTTACATTGTATATGTGTGTGTATAAATGCATTCATTTGATTAACGTTTATAATATTATAACTTGTAATTTTGTATTGTTTGCGATCATTAACACTTAATCTCAGGACTTTGTAAAACTCTATTTCAACGTTATTTAAACAAAAAAAAAATCGTTGTATAGACTAAGAATCGAACTCGCACTCTTCTACACAACACGCAAAAGTCTTACCGTCTGAGCTATTGAAACGACATTAAAACTTTCCTTTCTGTGTGGAGTGTCGATCTAGTCATGAAGGTCCATTGTCGATTTAACTACACGATTTATGTATATATTTATCTTTTATTTACGTAATATTATCATATTTTTTGCAGTTTTTGAAGTGAATTTCGGAACGATGCTAATAACAAACCAAATAGTCTGAATTTAAGTAACTCAATATTCGTTATCTTGTGTATCAGTGCTCTGGTCTCACATCTGAGACTTAGGAATATTCAATCGTCTCATCCTTTTTCAGGGAAACTGTACATTAGACAAAAATGGAGCTGAGGTTTCTCGCACAAGTTATTGCCGTCCGAAAAGAAGGAAGCTAATAGATGAACATTTCCAAGACAGGGAAGGTAATTCCAGGTAGAAGGACATCGTACTACTACAACTACAAGTACTATTATTACTACTATAACCACTAAAGTACCGCGCCGTGGCATCGTGGTCTAAGGCATCCTGCCTCGGACTCGCGTTACGGAATGCGCGCTGGTTCGAGTCCTCATGGGGGAAGAAATTTTCTCATGAAATTTCGACCAGTGTATGGGACCGGTGCCCACCCAGCATCATCATGCATTTGTAGAGCTACGATAGGTAGCGAAAATTCGGTTTTGGAAACCAGCTATAACGGGAAGGAGGGAAACATCGTGCTAACCACACGGTACCGCCATTCTGGTTGGATGATTGTCCACCTCTGTTTCGGCATGTGGACGTGAGACCAGCAGCAGGCTGGTCGGTCTTGGCCTTTCATGGGCTGTAGAGCTACGAATTTTCTTACAATCAACCCCATCAGCACTAGCGCTAGCAGCAGCAATAGCAGCAACAGCAGTACCAGCGCTAGCACAGAAACAGCAGCACCAGCGTTGGCAGTACCAATGGTAGCAACAGCGGCAACAACAGAGTAGTGGTCCATCTTCGCTTATTTTTCTTGATGTTGCCAGTGCTTGGTTTCTGTACAGAAAAATGAAACCTCAAAACTCTTCAGAACCGCTCCTCAACTTTTGCCGTCTCCTGGCTTTTACAGTACTGAAAAGGCATGGGATGAGTTCCCACTAAGGAAAAATTGTTCCCATTCCATCAGGAGACATAAGATTTTATGGTCAACACCACTGGCCAGTTGAAAATGAAACTCTGCGAAGGTGTGCTAATTGTACAGGGAAAGTAAAGTCCATCTGCAGCAAGTGTCAAATTGGACTCCACCCTAAATGTTTCTACCCTTACCACACAAAATAGTGTTGTGCAATGCGTAGCCTTGTGTGAAAAGGGTAGTTGAACCACTGATTCTAATATGTATATGTATTTGGTACATAATAAATACATGAATACTATTTGAACTAAAAGAGGGGTATTCTATTCAGTTACTTTGTCACTGACCATTATGCATAGCGTCCTATTTATGGGACGGTCCTTAATTTTTATCCCAGAAAGTAAATAAAGTTAAAAACGGTAAGAAAGTATTCTTAAGTCACCAACTAGCAAACGTAAACTCAGAAACACATTTTTCAAGTCATTAATAACTTTATGCAGTAATGGGTTAATTAATATTGTACATTATACGAAACAATCGCCTCTGATTGAGGTTCTGGCTGATGTGTATATCTATTATCAGGCATTATGTGTACATCCAGATTTCTTCTTCAGTTACAAGCCGGAGCATGGGTAGGTTTGGCAACGCTGTCTGGAGGCGGGAGATTCTAAAGCGATATTGATGTAATTGTGCTTGCTCCTTGCTTTCGTTGTACGTGACGCGTATTTTTTCAATACTACTTTATGCACAAAGGTAAGATCAAGATTCAGAGTAGTGATGTCAATTATTGCGTATTCGAAAATAGTGTTTTATTGCAATCAATTAGCTATACATCAGAATACGGTGTAAGTGGGCTACTTACATACAAAGACTGCCACTTAAAATAATTACAAAAAAAAACATGTTTTTATTGATAGTACAAAGGTAAATAAATATAAAAGATATTCTTTGCACCGAATATAATAACATCAATAATTCAATAAAGACGTAAGTTCCTACGCAGTATTCTTAAGTTCCTTTCAATTAACAAATTTGTGGCTAGTAAATTGACAATGTTTTGCAGCTTTATGGTTTTTCACCTGAACCGTGTAAGCTTTACGATACATTTTAATCTTACCTTATGCGATTATCTATCATGCTTTTCTATAAATATTTCAGATTCCCAGGAAGCTAGTTTTAGTTTTAACCCAGCCAGTCACCATAACAATACTGTTATCCTAAATTACTTGTTATAAACTTTTTAAAATATAATTTTAATAAATATAACTACAGAAAACAAGCTAAAAATTTAAATTATGCAAATAAAATAAAAATGTAATCACAGGAAACTACTGACATATCATAATAAAGTACGAGGATGTAAATACAGTTAGTCCGCAAGTATGAAGATCTATGAAAAAATGAAGAAACAAATCTTCAAGATAATATGCAACAAAAGACATCATTATCTATTAAGTACTGTATGTGCCAATTAGCGTAAACTCAGTGAACTTTAAATTCTGTAAATACGAAGTGAAAAGGAACATGTTTATAACTAATGCATTACAAAAGGAATAATATTAATAAACAAACCTTGAAAACCAACAAAATGAGTGTATGCATCTACAAATCATAGCTAATTCTGACGTATAGCAGGCATTCCGAATCTTCAACAAAATTGCAACATTTGTGGGATCACAAAACAGCTGTTTACAATGAACTTGAAAATCAAGGCGTAACTTTACTGATATAGCAAGCGAGACCCAACAATTAGGTTAGAATTCTGATACACCACAAAACACAAGTAAGACTATAAAAATGTAGCTTATACAATATTTAATATTTAGAAGAATAATCACTTTGTCATTATTAATAACCGTACAAATTGCCAAGGACTGCAGCCACATTTTCAATTAATTTCTTGATTTTATCGCCAATATGCACTTAGTTTATAATACATCCACAATTAATGTTTGGTACGACCGCGAACATAATTCCATCGACACACATTTATATTATAACATTAATTTACATTGAAAATTGGCATTAGCATAAACACGTGTCCTGTATGGTAGGCCTCCGCTAGACAGATAATTACAGTGTTGCCGACGTATAAGCTCCGGCTTGTAACTGAAGAAGGCTCTGGTACATCTCATTTGACAATGTGTCAGAGGAAGAACAATACAATTCCAAATATAAATGAAATTGTTGTAGTAGCTGAGCGAAATAGTATCAACGTTTAAATAGATGTAAAAAAGAATGTAATTCTCGTAAAAAAGCAGAATTTTCTCCTGTATTAATTATTATAAAAATGTAAGAATTTGGGTGATGAAAGTTTCTGACTTTTAACACCCCTAGTTACCCGAGAAGAAAGGTCTCTGTTTGATAGCAGGTTGAGTGGGCACCAAATACTTTTTGGAATTCATGCAGAATAAAAGTTTGTTGCCTCCGACCGGTTCGAATCTCTCATATTCCAGTTCGTAGTAGTTGACCATTGGGACAAACTGGATCCCTTGCCAAAGGTATTTCTTTTATGGTATTTTTTTCACCACCAAAAACAACATAGAGATAAGGTTTCCTTGTATCTTTTACAGCAAAACTTGTAGTCTAGAAAAAAGAATACTACTTACGAGATCTCTTGAACGATTCCATTATACTTTCGTAGTGTATTTTGTATAAACCCCTGTAACTCTATGTGTTAAAATCTTGTATAAATCCACCTATTTTGGTTATAGTATTGGAGATATTAAAGCTACTAATAGTATTTTAACGTGACTATTATGGTGATTGGTCTAGTGGTTAGCAATGCTGCCCCCTAACTAGAAGGTTAATGTTCGATTACCGACTCTGGCAAGGAATCTTTCCTTTTCTAGAAATTGTTTCTTGAACAAATTTAAATTATGGTTTATTTAACGACGCTCGCAACTGCAGAAGTTATATCAGCGCCGGTGTGCCGCAATTTTGTCCCGCAGGAGTTCTTTTACATGCCAGTAAATCTACTGATATGAGCCTGTCGCAATTAAACACACTTAACTGCCAGCGACATGGACCGGGATCGAACCCGCAACCTCGAGCATAGAAGGCCAGCACTATACCAACTACGCTACCGAGAGCGACTTGTTTCTTGACATAGGTACATGTTGTTCTTAGGTTAGGTTAGATTTCATTCTTAGGCGGAGACTGGTGCACCCTATTAAAATCCGTTGTGATTATCCCCTATAGGGATCATGAGGGGACTCTAGCGACTCGATGGACTTCACGTCTAGGATTCTGTTTATTATTTCATAAGCTAAGGAGAAAACACAAGAAATATACACGCCTCTATATATTTAGCATCTCTATAAAAACATCCAAACATTATAATTTACACCAGAATTAAGTCACTCTTCTGTATTTTTCAAAATACAGGGTGATCCATTTGGAAAGACATGAAATAAAAACGTAATGAAATGAGAATTGTTGTTATTTATTGTTAATTTGTACATGCAATCTAGAAGAATGGCTGTTTTGTCCAAATTAGGCCTCACCGACACATTTCATATCTTGAGGCTAGTTCTTCCCATTGATTTAATTGCAATGATTCAAATAGATGAGGATTATAGTGGTTCGGACAAAATTCTGAGTAGGCCTAACAAATGCTTACTACATCAAGGAATGTTTAGATTTTCAGACGATGAAAGATCTTTCGATAGATCGAGACATAGTTGCAGAGACCAACTACCACTAGACCTTCACCAAGTCAGAGGAAATGAAGATGACACGGGATTTTTTTTATTTTAGTAGGTTATTTTACGACGCTTTATCAACATCCTAGGTTATTTAGCGTCTGAATGAGATGAATGCCGGTGAAATGAGTCCGGGGTCCAGCACCGAAAGTTACCCAGCATTTGCTCATATTGGGTTAAGGCAGGGCTGGGCACATTACGTGATTCTGAGAAATGAGCGCTGTGTGCTTTAAAGAGCGGGTCTTGCGAGCGTGGTGACGTATGCATACTGTACGTCATTCAGTGTCGGTACAGTGGTGACTCTGCAATATGATGGCGAACTTTGAAGACGGAGCTTCCGCTCATACATTAAAGCGGCTGATGAACATGATAATGATGATGATAAGTACTGTATCACAGAATATTCCGAAATGACATTAGTAGTGCAGTATTTTTGTTTAATATAACCTAACTCATTAATAAGTTCAATATCCAACGGCATTATTCTTTACAACATGCTACTGAATATGACAAATATGTTGGTAATGAACGCCATAAATTAATAAAACAACTTAAAGAAAATGTTTCTCAGGTACTTTATATCAGAGTATCTATTTGATATTTATATTGCATTATAAGTTATACATTGAGTAATATAATAATTTTAAATTATACAAGTATTATGTTATATCACAGTATACTATATTACAGTTCATGATATATCATATATCATATCATATGTCACGTTATATTATATTATATTATATTATATTACATTATATTATATTATATTATGTATTAACACGATGACAATAATGCACTTAGTGAATCGGCTATGATAATTAGCTACAAAATTTGCCACAAAATTGCAAGGGAATTGAAAACATTCAACGAAGGTGAATTTAGCAAGCGATGTTTAATTATATTGGCAGATGAACTCTGTCCACAGCAAGTAGAGGAAGTGGAAGCCATACGCCTGTCTCGTAGAACCGTGGTGAGGAGATTGCAGTATATGCGTATGGGTTGTGTAAATAAGCCTAATGATTGTTTGTGTGCATAGAGCGAAGTTTATTCCATTAAATTAATAAGAGTGTTATAAAGTCTGCACTGTACAATAGATTGATGTAATATCCTTATAAACTATTATGTACTGACAGACTGAATGACTAGAACATCCGTGGCTCTTGTTATATTAATGCAGAGAAGGTAGCTGTAATGCGAGTCCGCCACTGCGTGAGCGTTCTGCTCTGGCTTGGAATTGAAGTGCCTTGCGGAGCGAGAACAGCTCTGGCCGGATATATGGAGCCGCTCTCAAGCCCGGCCCTGGGTTAAGCGAAAAACCCGCAAAAAACCTCAACCAGTAACTTGATCGAAAATCGAACCCGGGCCACCTCGTTTCGCGGCCAGACGCGCTAATCGTTACTCCACAGGCGTGGACGACACTATATAGAAAATAATGAATAATACAATTGTGAGATCAAAAAGTTTCCAGGTTTTAAATATTCATGTTTTATTGTATTGTTGTGGTGATTTAAATATCAAAGACGGACATCTGTCTTCTCCATAGTTTTAATCTAGAGGCAATTTTTTAATTCACAATGTTCTTTGTAATATTTAACACAATTTATTTTATAAATATAGTGTTAGAGTTTGCATATGGTTTCACTATAACTGGAAACAGCATGGAAAATTGTATAAAAAGCCACAGCTATCTAAATTTCGATTGAGGTCAGATGTCCGTCTTTGATATTAAGCTACTCGTGGTACAATTTTCTGTTGTATTGACACTTTTTCATTTTTCACAGATACAGAAACATTCAGTCTTTCAAAGCTGAATATCGATATTGGCTCTGTCACCGGAAATGGGATTATATTTGTTGGATTGGCAACTTATTCAACAGGTCCTTGCCTGAATAAAAAAGCCGATACACAGTTCCAAAACGCTGTATAATTATGAATCCCTGGCAGTGCAAAAATCCATAATCTCATCCGTTTTAAGAAAGTCGAGCTAGGCCAGGAGTCGTTATCTCTGTGCACTATGGTGCAAGGGACAGTTTGCTCGATGCTCAGTTCTATCCCTTGGACATCAACTGTGCAGCAGGAGGTGGGGGGAAGGAATCAGGTGATGGCAGTGGCGTCCGTTCACTTGTTCCATCCTTTTAATCAGTTTTTAATAATTATAATAAACACGGAAGAAGCATGTACTTCTTTATTTTAAGAGGAACTGTGTAATAAGTAAACCACTTTTCAGTTTAAGACAAGAAACAATATATATTTTGCGGTTATGTATTGTATCGGTTTTGAAAGTACTGTAAATAGTTTTTTTATATTAAAGTAATTGAGAACTTACAGACCTATAGGTCTAATGCATTTTCACTATTACGAAATATTAAACAAATCGAATCCATTAGTAATATTTAAATCATGTCATCCTATTCCTTTGTTCAAGTGTCGTCAATAAAATAAAATTAATTATCCATTTTTTATCTGACACTACATATCACAAAACCAATTATTTGTTATAATGTATAACATATGAAAAATATTATCGTTTCTGTTACAAGGCTAAAGTAGGCTTAAATTATTTTATTACAATGAAATAACAAATTATAAAATCTATTTTCGCTGTTCGTTAGCATTGGTTTTCCTGGATTTTTAAATCACTTTTTAGCTTAAGACAACAAGCAAGTTTACTTTTTCGTTATATATTGCAGCGGTTTTGAAAGCAAATATATATTTTTTTCATGTTAAAGTAATTGAGAACTTACAGATCTATAATGCATTTTCACTGTTACAAAATATTAAACAAATCGAACCCATTACTAATATTTAAATCCTGTCATCCTATTCCTTTGTTTAAGTGTCGTCAATAAAATAAAATTAATTATCCATTTTTATCCGATACTATATCACAAAACAAATCATTTGTTATTTTGCATAACATATGAAACATATTGTCGTTTCCGTTACAAGACTGAAGTAGGCCTAAATTATTTTATTACAATGTAAATTACAAATGATAAAAATTATTTTCGCCGATCATTAGCATTGGTTTTCCTGGATTTTTTAATTCGTTTTTCCCTCACTAACTGGTTTATGTTAGGTGTCAATGCTCGTGTAGAACACAATCGAAGAAGGCTTTGTAAATTATGGTCAGAAAGTTGGCTTCTGTGATGGGATGCGTTGGCTTGGCTCGACACACTGCACACTACTACCTCCTCAGCCAGCGTCTCGGCGCTCCGAACTACTATGCAGGCCAGTTGACGATGGCTGAGCTAGGCAGTTGGGTGGAGTTAAGTCACTTTTTCCATCCTCCTGGTTACACCTAAGTTCTGCACTTCACTTCACTGAAATACCTTAAGTATGTGGTCACATTATCTCCGAGACTACTTGAGAGTTAACTCAGCATTCTTTTTATCATTTTAACGTGAATAAAATTTACTTCTGACACTTTAAATAATGAGACAAACTTTGCGACTAGGGAAATTATATCGACATTGGAATCTTTATTGTCTCCACTGCTGATTTTGTATGATACTGCAATGTCTATGAGAGTACATAAAAATAAGAATGGACATGGCAAAGCATATAGGAATTTAGTCTATATAATTTAATTGTGCCTCATGAAGTTTTAATATCTACATTAATGACACTGCAAATTGGCTTACATATTCAACTTTCAGTGCCTTCCTTGGCAATCCTGTGTTTTCTCAGTGTTTACGGATGGGGAATTCAAAAAACATTAAGGAACTCTGGTCTATATAATTGAATCGCTGATTGCAAAAACGCCCTAAGTCACAAATACACATTTTGTGAAAAACTTGAAAGGACATTACATGGGGTTAATGAACTGCTATAAACATTTATAAACTTAACTAGTTTCTAACAATATCCCCTATAAACAATTATAAATTTAATTTATTATAGAATTCCTTATTCCTTATAATATATCAAAAGTTGAGATTCAAAATTTAATTACAAATTAAGTAAAAAAATATTTTATGACAAGTAAGGTTGTTTCCGTAATTATTTGAGATTAATTGGTATTTAATTAATACAGTGGCTCCAGACAGTATAAATTTTAAACAAGCTTTAATTAAACGATTAAAAACAAGTTGGTGGGCATTAGCATTGTACCAACTACACTTTATATCTTCTTATTAGGTTATTTTACGACGCTGTATCAACATCTAGGTTAAATGAGTCCGGGGCCCAGCACCGAAAGTTACCCAGCATTTGCTCGTATTGGGTTGAGGGAAAACCCCGGAAAAAACCTCAACCAGGTAACTTGCCCCAAAAGGGATTCGAACCCGGGCCACCTGGTTTCGCGGTCAGACGCGCTGACAGTTACTCCACAGGTGTGGACTACACTTTGTATATTGTAATATTTTGCACATTTATTTGTTTATATTATTCAATTTTCTAGTAACTGAACATTGATAAATCATTACTTTTCTCTTCCAAACCCTTAAGGTATACATAATACAACACTGACATATTTAATATACAGGGTGATTCAAAAGTCTCGCGACATAAAAAATCACCAGGCATAAGTTGGCTCTACTGGAGAAAGGTCTTTATCGCGTTTTATGCCGAAAGATGCAGTACCGTATCACGCCCCGTATCACGTCTAATTGCATGTGTGTTCACAATGGAGAAGCTCATTGGCATGTATTCTGAAAAGGGAGTAAAACATTCTTAGAATATAGAAGAAACGTTGCTTAATAGGTGCGAATTCATGCTGAAGAACATATTAACCATAGTGGTAAGAATGTTAAAAAAAATGACTTTTGAATTTATTTTATTTCAGTAGGTTATTATACGACGCTCTATCAACATCTTAGGTTATTTAGCGTCTGAATGAGATGAAAGTGATAATGCCGGTGAAATGAGTCCGGGGTCCAGCACCGAAAGTTACCCAGCATTTGCTCATATTGGGTTGAGGGAAAACACCGGAAAAACCTCAACCAGGTAACTTGCCCCGACCGGGAATCGAACCCGGGCCACCTGGTTTCGCGGCCAGACGCGCTGACCGTTACTCCACAGGTGTGGACTGATTTTTGAAGACTTTTGAAGACTGCAATTGCATTTTTAAACATTGCTAGCAAGGTTGAACATGAACAGATCTTACAAAGTATATGTGTCAGTGATATGTTGTAATAGAAATGGTAAACATAAAACCACAGCTATGTTAGGAAGAATATGGTGGGACAAACATAATATACAGGGTGATTCAAATGTCACGCGACATAGACAAATTCCGTTATCAGTGCATATAGCGAAAAATGGAAAGAGGAGAAAGTTGTTGGAAATAGGTAGCTTTCAATCTAATGTACTTGAATTTTCAACGTAGAATACACCGTTGATTATGTACACTAGTATTATACACCGACTAGTCCAAATGTTGCGAAATTAGTGGATTTTTCGCTAGTTTTACAGGATTTTAGATACACAGTGTATCGGGTAAATTATGAAATGATGACGATGATTAGCAGTGTTGCCAATAGAACTTCAGGGAAAAACTCCAGGCAACACTGAAATCTCCTGAATACTTATGCTACCAATGCAAAGAAATACTTCACTGTGAGAAGTTAAATAACAACTAAACACTGCATGGCAACTCTTCTCCGTTAAATAATACGTATTTAAAATCTGGTAGAACTAGCTGAAAAGCCACTAATATGGCCGCATTGGGACTGGCAGGTGTGTCGTACTAATGTTGAAAATTCAAGCACATTAGATTGAAAACTACCTATTTCTAACAACTTTCTCCTCTTCTCATTTTTCGCTATCTGTACTATAAAAAAAATCCCGTCGCTCTTATTTCCGGCAACCAATCACATTGCATGTCGGCTACATTCAAACGTGTGCGTCTTGTGATTCGCTGATGCATTTCCTAAGGCTCGATAAATACTTAATATAATCGCCCGCCATTTTGGCTCTTTCGTTGGCGTTCGCAGAAAGCACACGAGGACGTTATTTGCCGCTCAATTATTTGCTGAATTACAGTACGTTTGATTTATTATCATAGGCGCTACGACATGATTTTTTTTTTATTTTATTGGGTTATTTTACGACGCTGTATCAACATCTAGGTTATTTAGCGTCTGAATTAAATGAAGGTGATAATGCCGGTGAAATGAGTCCGGAGTCTAGCACCGAAAGTTACCCAGCATTTGCTCGTATTGGTTTGAGGGAAAACCCCGGAAAAAACCTCAATCAGGTAACTTGCCCCGACCGGGATTCGAACCCGGGCCATCTGGTTTCGCGGCCAGCTACGACATGATAATGTTTAACGGTGTGGCAAATAGATTCCTCGTATGGTAGCTCGGCAACGAAAGAACAAAAATGGCGAACGATACTACCTACCTAGACGTAAGCAAAGAGGAGGAGTCACGCCGGGAATAACAGCGTCGCGACTATAATAACAGAATTTGTCTATGTAGCGTGACTTTTGAATCACCCTGTATATTATCTTTGCCCCACTATATTCTTTCTAACATAGCTGTGGTTTCATATTCACCATTTCTGTTACAACATATCACTGGCACATATACAGGGACATCATTTTATTTTTACTTCAACTTTTATTGTACTTCACTCCCATCTCTTCTACTAACGAAGTTCCAATTATCCTCCACACAGAACCAAGGCCGCAGTACTGAGTTAGTGATTATAGTACGTTTCAGAAATATGTTCGCGTTTTCCAGTGACGAAAACTTCCAATATTGAATCATATTTTCGCACAGGTACTGTCGTCCGTTTGCCTACGTCGCATCCCGATTTCCCCCATCTGCTTCTACTCGCTCCATTGTAAAGACTAGTGGCTGGGCTTTCTTAGCTCTTTTCTGAAAACATTAATTTCTGTTAGGAATTAATTGCACGTCTACGTAATATTATGCAACTGTTTAAAATAACTTAAATAAAAGGGTCTCGTTAAGTAATTAACTATCACGTGATTCCCCCCCTTTCTACGATCCTGCGACATAACCACTTGGACGGACAGTAGATAGTATGTCTGAGTAATTTTATCTGTGCGGGTCGGGCAGAAGTGAAGATTGAATTTACAGTACGCAAGGTACTCTTTTATAGAGTAGGTACAGAATTATTTCAACATGAGTTACTAAGTTTGAAGGACGAAACTGGTAATTGGAATTAGATGCAATAGTCTCTAGTGCGATAATAGGCACAAAAGAACTGAAGCCTGTATCGAAATGAACGGCCACCATTTTAAAAAATGTATTTAAATATCCATATTATGATTATTTTTCATTTTAACTTCATTCTCTCTATCGTACGCTAATGTGCTGTAGACAGTATAATGTACACTGCATAATGAATACGTTCGCATGGATAACTCAGTTCGTGAGTAAAAACACTTGTTGTTAATAATGTACTGTATTTTGATTAAACAAAACCTAATGAAAATTACCACATTCAAAATCGCGATATTTCCTACTTTACGTAAATGGATGAACTACTTTTCTTCCCTCCTGTACCTAGTAAAGTGATTTGTTTGTATTTTACGCCAGTATCGTCGAACTCCAGTCGTGGAAGAGGGTAGCAAACGGTGTTTCCGGGTCTCAATCATTAATCCAAAGGTATAGTCAGGTTAATATTAAAAATTTAGTAAAAATAAAATGATGACCCTGTACTTTATAAGATCTGTTCATGCTCAACCTTGCTAGTAATTGTTAAAAATGCAATTGCAGTGTTTCACCAGTCATTTTTTTTAGAAACTTTCTCACCACTATGGTTAATATGTTCTTTAGCATTAATTCACGCCTATTAAGCAACGTTTCTCCTATATTCCGAAGAATGTTTTACTCCCTTTTTGGAATACATGCCAATGCCATTGTGAACACACACGCAATTACACGTGATACGGTACTGCATTCTTCTGCATAAAACGCGGTAAAGAGCTTTCTCTAGTAGAGCCAACTGATGCCTGTTGATTGTAAATGCAACTAGAATCCTACACTTCGGGTGTTTTTACGCTCAACTAATATTGATGCCTAGTACTTTAGAGTATTTAATTGTCACGTAGGTTAATTTTCTACTGAGACTGATGCATCTATGTGCGAAGTATCCATTACAATGCTGTACTCATTTTGAACCGGACTATGACTTAGGATGTTTTTGCAATTACCGATTAAATTTAATTGTTGCTCGTCAGATTTTAATTTCTTCAGTAACGACACTGCAAATTAGATATTCTTATTGGTGGCTAAAACAATGCACAGAAAGAGGTAATAAAATTTGATTGGCTCCAAGATCCTTTAATGGGAACACGTCCGTAAACCTAACTGGTCACATCTAACTAATTCTTGGCAATAATAAAATTTCACGGACTATATTTGCGTAGCCATATCATGACCACTATTATCTCTGACGGTGTGCGCTAATGGTTATAAATATTTATTATCTCATTAGCTTCATATACATTCTAAGCAGTTGACATGGTGTAATCATTTGATGCATATGACGTCTCCTTGCCATTAGAGAAAAAAGTTTCGAAAGCAGTCGTAAAAAAAATCCAACTGACTTAATACCGTGAGATCCAATGAGCGGTGGAGTTTCCAGCCACGCACACAAGGTCACGAATCTTGTGGGGAGGTGTGACGGGGAATCCCGCCAGCAGCGAACAGCCCAGTTCGGTGGAGTGCGAATGTATTTGTAACATGTCTTCATTGTAACATTTTGTAAGTGTTGTTAATGTTTGGAAAATAAAGAAAATGAAATGGGCCACCGGTGTAGCTCAGTCAGCTCAGGCGCTTTCCTGCCGATTTATGAAGTTCGCTCGGACGTGGGTTCGATCCCCGCTTGGACTGATTACGTAGTTAGAGATTTTTCGCAACATTAACGTGAATGTCAGATAATCTATAACGAATTCTTGGCCTCATCTCATCAAAAACCATTTCAGTATGACCAATCCCATGGACAACGGTAAATAACCTACTAATTGATACAGCGTCATTAAATAACCAACGAAAAATTGAAATGGGTTTCACTGTGGCACAGATAATTTTTATTGTAGAATATGTAGTGAAAAAGAAAGGTAAAAGAAATTGAAGCGTCTCGTAGACGAGAATATCCGGATCATAATCTCCTCCTAAGATACAGCGAAGAACTCTTTTGTGCAACCCTAAGGCTATTTAGTAATATTTTGATCATTGAAGACCAGAAGGTATAGACATATACAGAGTGTTTCACAATTACAGGTAAAAACTGCAGGGATAAATAGAAAACAAAGAAACAAGGAAAAAAGTCCTAATAAACATAGGTTCGGAAGCAAACCGTTTCCGAAATCTGTGGGATTTCATTATGTTCCGTTAATAGAGGTGCTCTGGGTAACACAAAACCGATATGCAATGGGGGAAGAG